>NC_065516.1:9489697-9511768 GCF_006386435.1 Epinephelus moara
TGTAGTAGTCTCTGCATGTTTCTCCTGTTTGTAGAAGAGCATCAAACTAGCTGGTAGCCCATCTCACACCGCTGTAGCAATCCTATACTGCCCTCATGCGGTTAGGAGCTGAATTGCATGTCAAATAAAGGGGGGAAATAATACGGCGAATAGTAATAGTCGCATTAAAAAATTGATTTTTCAAAATAAAACGACTATTCGAAAATTCGAAAATCGTGACCCATCCCTAGTGATTATCATGTTATATTTATAGTATTAACATCAACTTCACATCAAATGAACATCAAATTGTGCATCAGTTATGCGGCATAAGTTTAATAGTGGTCCTAACTGCTGCTTCTTACTGCGGTGTGCGTGTAGTGTGCCATTTTTCCTGAAAACCCGATCAAGCCAGCCACTGCCTGGATGTTGATGCTTGTCTGTTCTTGGGTGTCATGTGACGTGCTGTGCCGCTGTGGTTTATGTGCCCTTTTTAGCTTAACACCGTCAAGTGCCGCCCCTAGCACACACCTGACGTGTCGTGCTGGGATCGTGGGTTTCGCTCGGGATATTTCCCGACATCAACAACGCGTCTCTTCTCATCTATTCTTTGTCACACACAAGACAAAGAAACAGCTATAGAGTTGTCTTTATGGTGAGGAGGGGAGTCGAGCCTCTGTAGGAGCAGAGAAAAGTACATATACAAGCAGAGAACGGGTGGGTGAAAGGTGCATTTAATTTCAGGTGTGAAGAGGCTAGAAATAGAACAATTGCGTGAAATGCTGCTGGGTGGTGCGTCCAGGAGCGCTGGTGTGCATCTAGCCACCACAATGAGGATTTAAACACTGAAAATAATAGGGCCATATTTTTTGACGCACGGTGTTCGCTACTGGTATGTTTTGGGCGTTAGAGTACAAGTGCACTGAACAGCCAAAAAGAAAGAAGAAAGACCCATATTTCAGCAATGATTTGTCACATTTAATATACCAAGTAAAATGACCACATATTCCACATTATATGAAATCAATTTACACAAAAATTTGAATTTATTCTTTTGTACTTTTTATTTTTAAGAGCTCCAAGGTTAAAATATCCTCGATGAACAACTTATTATCTTTGACCTGAGATAAAAACCTTTTCTTCATAGGTTAGCTGAAATTTCTAATGGACTCCTTTTCAGGATGACCCTGACCATGACCATACAACAGTTCCTATGGTTTGTTTGTGCATATTTCTTCTTATTAGCAATTTCATTTAAACAAAATTCATAATAGGTCATATGAAATGATTGCTGTTTTGAAACTATGTCCATGTCAAATTTGATGTGATTTCACTGTACAGTTTTTGATACATTTAGAGGGAAAGCTTAGATGATATTACACATTCATAATATACTCATATTAATTTATCACCCCCCTATATGTTTTCAATGGGTGTAGCACAAGAATACAGTATGATGTGGTTTGTTGTAAGATTCCATGTTACATCAAC
The DNA here is from genome assembly GCF_006386435.1 of Epinephelus moara. Lineage (NCBI taxonomy): Eukaryota > Metazoa > Chordata > Actinopteri > Perciformes > Serranidae > Epinephelus > Epinephelus moara. Next base: position 9,491,168 of record NC_065516.1, read on the forward strand.
ACATTCTCACTCCCATCTCATCACATATCGCTGCTTGGTCAGTGGACTTTGACATCTACATAAGATGCAATAGGTATCTGGCTGAACCTGTTGGTGACTTCCTGGGACGACATGTCGATTTACGCCTGTCACATGCTTTGTGTCTTTTCAAAATACACCTCCATTTTCACAAGAAATGTACAATTTCGATTTGTTAGATGCATAGTCTTTTTCAAAATAAACTTAAAACGCTGGTAAAACACCACATATTTACGTTTATTTAATTGTGGAACAAATGCAAGTGGTTAGGTTTAGAAAAAAAAACACAAAACATCATGATTTGGCTCTACATTCATACAGGAAGCAAACACCCGCCTCCTGGGTGAAAGTCCACTATAGTTGGACCACTCTGCCACCTCTCCCACCCACCCTTCATGGACTTTCTAGATCTTTTAATTACATTGTTGTCAGTTTGCATTTCAAACTGATGCTGCCAGACTGTGCATCATACCGCCACAAAAGGATGCCTTTTTTTTGTGTGGGTCTGAAATCAATGACCAGACTGCAGTATTTGACAACTTCAGGATGAGACCGGGTTGGTTTCATACAGTTTCAGTATGGCTTGCTTTAACTGAACATGTTATGCTGTAATTACATACAATTAATTATAGTATGGTGGTGTATGGTGTTTTAAAATATTGTTTTGGGTGCCCCTTTTAACTTTGAGCCGTTCCCCTGCTTTTTAACAAGTTTGCTATATCTTCAATTAATTGTGCAAAGTGTTTTATATCATTGTGTGCATTAGCTGAGCCCCAAATCAGAGGGAGCCTCCTTCAGAAATGTAGTTTCAACACCAATTATTTATTAACATGTCGTCAAGTTAACATGTCTTCCCAAATGCTTTCCTAAATGTGTGCTTTTTAAAAAAAAAAAAAAATTAAAAAAATGAAAATAAATCCTATCTGGCAGACACAACTGCTGTGTCCTTCTTGACGTGGTGTATTCACATGGTCCTCTGAAAACTGTTTTCTGTGGGTATAAAGAATGCAAAAAAAAAAGTGGTTAAATAGCAAGTGATCATGTGATATTTACTAGATGTTAAAGGCCCAGGTGGATGGTAAAAACGGATCAATAAAGAAAAGAGAAAAAGCCAGTAAATGATGAAAAAAAGAAGAAAGAAGTCAGGCACTACCCTTGCTGTTGTAACTAAGTATACAGTATATAATAGTTTTTTACCTTTTGCCTGTCACATTGTTTGCTAAGTGTCAATCTCTGTCTCCAGATAGTGTGACTGATGATGTGATGACATGTTACAACTGTGACAGCTGGATCAAGTGCAAACAGTTCTTTAACTCTTTTATCTATTTGCTTGCTGTAAATGTGTTGGGTTTTTGATGAATTGCTCTCTTGTCTTATTTTCTATTCAAGGGGAACTACAGTTTGTTATTGTCCATCTAAAGATGCTCGGTTTTTATCTTGCAGTGAGTTCCATTTACGACTAAAATCAATGTCTATAACAATAATAGACACATTTATACATATATAGATGATGAAAAAATCTTTACACATTTTCTGTTTCTGAATAGATGATTGAGAAACCATACATGCAGATAGTATACAATAAGAACAGACTGCAGTTTAAATAAATGTGTTGTCTATATAGAGCCAGCACAGCATTCAATTGATGAAAAGCTGTCAACAAATGCATTCACAGGAGGGAAACAAGCACACATCACTGCCCAGTAAATAAGAGGATCGTTCTGGTCGTACAGTGTTGTCAATTTGTCAGGTGATTGCATCTTAAATTCCACTGGGAGCAATGTGACATCAGGTTAGCAATTTGTGATTTGCTAGTGCTGCATGTTAAATATAATCAGTCAGCATTTACTTGGTAATATGGCATGCCTGTCATATAACATATATTTTCCTGGATTGCTATATGTTTTTTTTTTTTTTTTTTTTTCATTTTAAAGGCAAATGCAGGGTGAATACAAATGTCTGTTTTCATCAAACAAGAATGTTGATGTGTGTCTGGTCTGCAATGCAACTAACTGTCTTTTCCCGAATGACATTAGATTTTGTTTTTACTGAAACCGCATTAGGGTTATAATCAGCAGACAGATTTATCTGTTGTGTCCCTCATAATGCAAACTAATAATGGCTTCTTGGCATAATCCTAACGATCTGGATGTACATATGTGTCTAAGTAGGCATTCATACTATATCTGTGTGTGTGGCTGCATGTGGGGCTAATGGGTCATCCACAAAATATCCTTGAAAGGTCTGAGAAAAACAAAATAAAACATATAATACTAACCACATGCGGTTAGCTATTGGCAAGGGACAATAATAGAGGAGGGCAGACCAACGGGATATAAGACTATGATGAGACTGAGTTTAAATTTAGAGGTCTGAACTTTCCTGTTGATCTGTTATAAGTACAATCTAATAGATGAAAATGAGCATGAAAACTCCTTAAAGGGACAGTTCATCCCCAAATCAAAATACATATTTATCCTCTTCCCTGTAGTACTATTTACAAATCTAGATTGTTTTGGTCTCAATTGCCGAGTGTTGGAGATATTGGCCATAGAGATGTATGCCTTCTCTAAACAAAACTCAATAGTAATTTCTCTTTCCAGAAATCATGACCAGGTTACTCAAGATAATGCACAGACATAGGTGGAGTACTGAAGAGACCTACCAGGCACAGGCCCAGAGGCCCAAAGGTTCAGAGGGGCCCCCTGAACCTTCGCTTGCCAAATGTAAATTGTCAAATGAACACATGCCAACCAGGAAGACACTCAAAATGACAACAAAGAGACACAAAAGAACGACAGAGAGATGCAAAGGATCTGCAAAGTGACACAAAATAATCATGCAAAACAACCACAAAACAACCAAGATTACCTTAATAAGACACAAACAACTACAAAAAGACACACATTACTGCAAGGGCACATAAAATGACAAAGAGATGCAAAAGCACAACAGCACAACCACAAAGAGACACAAAATGATTATAAAGAGATGCAAAACAACAAAAACGAAACACTATTATCTCCGTGACACATAAATGACTACTATAAGACACAAGTCACCACAAGCAGACACAAATCGACTACTGTACAGAGTGATGCAAAACGACACAAAAGACAAAGAATTACCTCAATGAGACACAAAACAACCACAAGGAGACACAATATGACTAAAAAGAGACACAAAACAACAAAAGTCACCCACATAATAACCTCAAAGACACAAAACAAACACAGAGACACAAAATGACTTCAAGAGACACAAAACAACTCAAAGGAGACACAAAATGACAAAAAAAACACATAATGACCACAGAGACACAAAACCACAAAAAGATGGGTAAAGATGATAAAGAGACACAAAACCACCACAAACAAAAACACAAAATGACCAAAAAAACACCCACATAATTATCTCAAAGAGACACAAAACAACCACAAAGACTCACAAAATGACTATACTGTAAAGGGACACAAAATTACAATAAAAGACACATAATGACCACAAAGAGACACAAAACAACCACAAAGTCCTTGTGTCTTTCTCCTCTGTAGGTGAGGTGGTGTTTCAAGTAGGAACTATTTTAACTATTTTCTTTCTACCGAACTGGCTGCCAACTGCATCCACGCTCAGAAGCAAGCGTGAATGTATTGCTAGCTCACCTGGCACCACTGACCTTGCTAACATTACAGCTCAGCCGAGGAGGACCCCATCAGCGTTTACACCTTGATTCATCACGGACACGAGTCTCTTGTCCATGAGAAGACACTACATTGATAAATAGCGCTATAGGTAAGAGAAATAAAGATGCATTTTTGAATTTGTTAGTGAACTGTCCTTTTATAAAGAGACTAACAAATCATCTGAATCAGGCCTGACGGGGAATCATTGATCTGCTTCCTGTTTCCCTAGCTGTATTTTGAAATAAAGTTATTCAGGCTCTGTCCTGACTTGCATTGCACTGATCAATTTCCCTCAGCCGTATGTCTCTACCCCTCTCGCACACTCTCGCTCTCTACGTTTATTGCTGCATTTGGCAAGAACAACACTGAAAGGCATTATGAGCCTGTCACTAAAATCGATGTGGCTGATAAAGTTGGTCCTCCGAATATGGCACTCAGGCACAGCTCGAAGGTTATAAACATGCAAAATAGGTTATAAAACATATTAATGAGCTGGCATTAACCTTTTTGGTATCTGTATAGGCCTATCTGCATTTAAATTATACACTGTTTTAGGTTTTGAAATATAATTCACTAATGGCAATGATAGCAGCGTTGTACTTTTTTGTTTAATTGAGTTCAGAAATGTGTCCAGAGATAATGAAAGGTGTATGAGATAATAAGGGTTATGTATTATTTTCTGCTGTAATTAGACGTGATAGCTGCTATGGTTTTAAGTCATTCAGTTCATTAATAATGTAATTCCCAGAAAGTATGATCTTGCAGTGAATGACCTGCTGAAGATTTGATGAATGAAATAAGCTTCCACTGATGACTGTATTAAAGGGAAGAATATCAACAGTTGGTGGGTATTAAAAGAAATTATTATTATTATTATAATGATTTTTCATTTTGATCATAACTTTGCCATGCAGGTACACTGAAGTACAGCCTGACAAGAGATAAGCTTGGATCATGTCGAGCCATTTTACAGAGAGCAAACTGAACACACATAGAAACTGTTTCTCAAAGGCAAGTTTGACATATAGAAATATAGTGTGAAAACACCATGTAAACTACATATTACATAAAAAAAATACATACATATTTTACAATGCCATTCACATATATTAAGTTGCAATAACAAATATGTTACAGAGATATGTTTAAATTGTAAATTAATCGTTTGTATATAATAATAAGTTGAATTATAACACAAATCTGACATCAGAGAAGCCTTTGGCAGCGTACATGTGCAGGACAGAGACATGCTAAAAAGTTAAAGTATAGAACAATAGTTCCAGCCTTTTACAGTGTCTGTCCTGCATCATTCAGACCCTTGTATCATCACGTGATGAGACAAGAGTCAAACAAAGAGTGTGTTACTCAGTAGCATTAACAAGGTCGACATTTTATCGTCCAGACAGACAGAAGCCTCTCAACATAAAACATGCTAAGTGTAAAGGGCACTAATACTGAATCAAACTACAGATGCAGGATAAAATTGAAATGAGATGTCAGAATTGGCCAACATGCTTTTTCTTATTTTGCACAATGAATGAAAGAGTATGCGCGCATAATATAATGTTAATTCCACTACAGAAGAGACATCATAATCACTAAAATTAGGTGGGGAACAAAAGAGGACATATCGGTATCGGTTATCGGACAAAGCAGTTTTTGGAATGTCAGATATCGGCAAAAAAAATTCCAATATCATGCATCCCTAAATCAAACTTTTCTTTATGATCAACAGTTGACCCTAATAATAATAATAATAATAATAATACATTTTATTTGTATTGCACTTTACATTTTAGCAATCTCAAAGTGCTACAGAGCAGATAAAAAAAACAAACAAACCAAAAAACAAAAAAGTAATTGAAACAGTTAGAATTAGTACAATTTAAAAAGGATTATTAAAAATGATTAGAAACAATAAATAGTTAAAAGGAGAACCTATAAAAGACATTTAGTAGAATGCTTTTGTGAAAAGACAGGTTTTTAGGTGTCGTTTAAAGACATCAGTAGTCTGTGGGGCCCTGAGGTGGTCAGGGAGGGCATTCCACAGCCTCGGAGCAGCAGAGGAAAAGGCCCGGTCACCCATGGTGCGGAGCTTGGTTCTGGGGGCTTGGAGGGTGTTTGTGGTTGCAGAACGGAGGTCTGGGGGGCGAGGAGTTCCTTGAGGTAAAGGGGGGCATGTCCGTGAATGCACTGGTGGGTGAGGAGGGAGACCTTGTACTCAATTCTGAGTGGGACAGGGAGCCAGTGAAGCGATTTCAGGATGGGGGTGATGTGATCGTGTTTGCGCACCCTCATCAGGATCCTGGCAGCGCTGTTCTGGATGTATTGCAGTCTTTGTATGCTCTTGCCAGAGATCCCGATGAGGAGTGCATTACAGTAGTCGAGCCTACACTAAGTCCCGCCTGTCACATGCAGACTGGCCAATCATAGCATAGCATCGGCCAGCCCTGAAAAGGGTCTGACAACAACACAGCTGTGCTCCATTGATTCTAATGCAATCGTTTCAGATTTCCTTCATTTTCAGGCTGGTTTTGTGGATTTTGACCCTGTAAAGTGTAGGGTTAGCTAGCCAGCTAGCTACCAAAGTTATAGCCTACTGAATGTATACACATGCTGATTTTGCTTTTTCAATGATATAACAATGAATAAAGACCTACACTGCTCTACAGGGACCAGCAGGGAAACTTTGCTGATTTTCAACCAGCTGTGTGTCATCAAAAAAAAAAAAAACAGTGTTTGGGTCTGGGCATTGGGGGAAGCACCTTTCATCCATGCACACTGCAATGACACACAGCTGGTTGAAAATTGGCAAAGGTTTTCTTTATTTTCATTGTCTTCTGTCTTTATCAGAAGTGATTCACTTACACAGTGATCCATTGGCTTTAGCTTCTAACTAAATTTATCTTGTTTTAACCTGTTTTTGCCGCTGACATCCTGGATATATCTTTCACACACATATTGTAAACCTTTTTGTCTGCTTCTTTCTTAAATTGCTATTTTGTTTTTCCAAAAATGTGATAAATTTTCTTCAGGGAGTGCAGTTAGTGACAATGTGGGCTCCATTCTAGCTCCAACAGTTAGATGGACCATCACAAAGGGGCGGGGCTTCTTGAGGGGTTAATTCCTTTACAAACATAATGAGGAAATGTTAATGAACATATCCTACCAAGTAGCAAATGTTGATACAGAATGCATCTGTTCACTGACAACGTGTTTAATTTGTTGTTGCTAAAACATCTGTTCATAGCAGCTTAAGCAGGATAAATGTTTTTCATGGTACTCTCAACACAGAGAAAAATCATGGTCTTGGTTCAGTACTTTAAAAGGGAAAAAAGTGACTTGAAAGACATGACAGGTTGTGATAACTTTATTAACATTAAATGAATAAAAATCCACAATCTTTTCCTGATGCAGGAATGAGAATGCAACCCCTACTCTACAGTGTCACAGTGTTGCTTTTTGTGCTTTTCTACTGCATGCTTTGCTCAAAAAAATGTTGCACCTGAACATAATGGTAAATGGACTTTGCCTCTCATTTACCCATTTACACATGCGTTCATACACCAATGATGGCAGAGCTGCTATGCAAGGTGCTGGCCGCCCATTGGGAGCGCCCTTGCTTGAGTGTCTTGCTCAAAAACATTGAAACATGGACAGGGGGAGCCGGGGACTGAACCGCCAACCTTGTGAGTAAAGGACAACCCACTCTATATCCCTCCCCTAAGGCTAATGGTTTCCAAACGTTTTTTAAAACATGACACCTCTTCATCGCTTTTATTTTTAATGGCACCTCTCAATGTATCTTTGCTTGATGAAAAGGAGTGTTGAGATATCTCCTGACACCAATGCCACATTTGACAGTTTTCCTCAGTACATGAGATATTTCAACGTCATTAAGCTCCTATGAAATTAGCTTTCAGGGTACCATCTGATCATAGCTCCTCTGATTGGCTCAGGTTTGGTAATTTTAGACAGTGGTGAGCACTAAGATGTGTCAGCTATTTTTTTTTTTTTTTACCTCTATTTACAGTGACAAACCTTTCTATGACTTTCTCTGATAACAGCTGTCAGAAAATAGCAACTATCAGTGTCTTAATGGTCATTTCAATGTTTGGTTCAATTTGATGTGGACATCTTGTTATTATGTGGGTAAATATTACTTAAATTGTAGATCTACAGTAAATGTACAGCAAAAAAAATCAATCTCACAAGACCCACTTTGCAGACCACTGATCTTGGCAGCGTTTACATTTCTTTTAAAACATAATTAAACCAGTCTCACTCCGAAGTCCTTGAAATCCAGCGCTTGGTCAGTGATTTCCTGCCTCAGACACTGATGAAAAAAGTCGTCCTTTCACGTCATCATGATACGTAGCCAGTTGCCATTATTGTTTAACAGCGGCCTGCGGTGTTAGGGGGAAATGTGACGACAACGAAAGTCAAGGCGGAAGAAGTCAGAGTAAGGCGGGAAGGAGGGGTGGTGGATGGGTCCAACAACCACTGACTTTCACCAAGTAGCCCAGTCTTCACTTCCTGTGAGACTGTAAAGCCAAACACTGTTCTTTTTCCCTAATCTGCCCATGTGCTTTTGTTGCCTAAACCCAATCAAGTGTGTGTTGGCAAAATGTAACCACATGCGTTCTTTGTTGAAAACATCAATTTGCTGTGTTGTACTGATGTAGGGTGTTTATTTTGAAAGAGACTGTATGCAAATTGTACATTTCCTGTGAAAATGGAAGGGTATTTTAAAATCAGACAATGCATGTAACAGGCTGAAGTTTACACAGCATCCCAGAACATTAATAATCAACACACTCAGGGTATCTTGCACGTTGTATTTTAACGTGGAAAGTCCATGGCCAAACACTGATATGTGATGAGGTCGGAGTGAGAATGTGTTGACAGATTTGGCAAAACAAATTTGCTGAAACAGGGCAGTAAAAAAAGACAGCAGTAGCAATGGTTTAATCCTCTGGCATTTGTATTAAAAGTCCTAAAATGTTTGACAGTTGATTAAAGCTAATTTTTGCACTTTGGTTGTAAAACAAACAAACAAACCAATAAGACTGTGGTACAAATTTTTTTTTTTAGACAAACACATAATTCAACATATATGAGAGTCTAGTCATAAAGATATAATAGATAAATATTTACCCAGGCTGAAATGGAGCACTTCTTTAAAAGGACATTCTCTGGAAAAAACACAAAAAAAAACCAATAAAAGCTTTTAAACTCTACACAATTAACTCTTGAAATTGTGTCAGAACTTCTTCACTAGTTTCTCTGTATATCGTACTAACATTACGCAGTTCTTTTCTTGGAAACTTTGAACAAATTGATTGGAAATTATAAAGGCAAACCAGACCTGTAAAATAAAGAGGCATCAAAAGTGTAAATGAAACTGATTTCACAGAGGAAGCATTCAATCAAATATGCATGTTGAGCTAATTCCAGCTCATTAGCTGGATTCTTTTCTTTTTTTTTTCCCACAGAGTTCTACTTTCATCATTACACCATTGACCTGCGCCTACACCACACTTATCTTTTTTAAAGTATCTACTTTTCTCTTCCCCAGGTTGTTATATAGTTAGCCACCGTGTACAAGAAGCCGATTCTCCAACAGATGTAATGGTTGCTCGGGCATATGTGTCAAAACTGTAACACCTCTATATACTGTATTTCAAAAGAACATGTCCATATTAGGGAATGAAGGGCATTATTCATAGATGCAAAAGGTTGCCTGCAAACACATGTGGGTGAAATCATGTTTAAACTTTTAATTTCCAGTGAAGAGAGTGGATTCTCGTGGTATCCACACCTTATGAAGGAGCAGGCGAGTGCACAGTTTGTGAAAAGAGCTACAGCAGTCTGTCTGATAAGAGAATCCAAGGTACAGAAGATTGGGGTTTATGACACAGAGGCTGGTATTAAACCGAGGCCTGAGGTTACACACTTATTGAACTATGGCAATTTATTGATCCTTTGCCCGTTTGTACTCCACAGTTTGACACAAATGCAGAGTTAGTAACACTGATGGAGAGGATAGATACTTATTAGATTAACGGCCTGATCCCAATTACTTGGTTGGGAGACTGTGTGGTCAACAGACAGATGATACTGGTGATTCCAAGGCATTCAGTGAGGGAAGTGTTTCATTCCAAACTGTTAAAAGAAAATGTAATTCATTCATAATTATTCATCTAATCTTTTCATTACATGAATGCATTTATTAATTTGGCAAGTATGTCCTTGTGTTTCCCTACCTTTGTTCACAGACCTAGATCATTAAAAATGAAACATAAAAAAAAAAAATCATTATCTCCTCATTTTTAGATTTTATCATTTAACACAGAAGTTCTTTTCTTCTTTTTAAAATGAGGAATACAATTTAATAGTAGATAACAAAAAAAACTTCAAATTTCTAACCCTGAACTGATTGAATTTCAGGTAATAATTTGCAATGAAGCCGTTCTAATCATACCACATGCAGTGCATCAGATTAAAGGCTTTACATTGCTCAACCTCTGCTGTGTTTATTCTTTGAATGTACAGGGGTGTACGCACTGGCAGGCTGTCTCCTCTGATCAGTCAGCTGAATGCACAGGGATACAGCAGGAATACAGGATGTTATAGAGTCCATGCAGAGTAGAACAAACAGTATCAGCACTGCACCCTGAGAATATTCTCTGCTCAGCAGCATCGTGCTTGCTGGAAAACTCAAAGAACAAACACTTCCTCCTGGAAACTTTTTTTGTGTGGCGTCTTTCATATTGAAGCTGGATGAGTGTACAAGCAATAACAACACAGCTAAATGCACATCATTGCCAGCGTGCAGCATATTTGCCCTCGTCTTGGTGTTTTAAAGTGGTAATTTATAAAAATCACCTTGTGTTTTGTTTCTTTATTCAATTCATTCTTTGGTTCTTTGGTGCCAGCTGGTCAATGCTCTGATGTTTTTTGCATTCTGTGTTCCACAGATCACTTGACAATCAAACCATGATGCTATTGACCCCTTTTTTCATAGTTCTCTTTTATCTGTTCATAGAGTTTGAGTTTCTCTGAGTGGCACCTTGCTCTTCTTTTCTTCTTCTTTTTGGGGAGTTTTTCCTTATCCGCTGCAAGGGTCATAAGGACAGAGGGATGTCGTATGCTGTAAAGCCCTGTGAGGCAAATTGTGATTTGTGATATTGGGCTTTATAAATAAAATTGAATTGAATTGAATTTTCTTTGGCTGAGGTGGTTATCATTGCTCAAGGTAACTACAGTACCTAAGTACTATGCATTACATTTATTCCATTTCAAAAGGGTGATGCAAACTACACTTAAGGTGAAACATTTAATCAATCAATAGAGCGTGTTCTGGGTCTGCCTCAGGGCCTCCTACCAGTTGAGTATCCCTGGAACACCTCTAACAGTAGGTGCCCAGGAGGCATCCTAATCAGATGCCCAAACCACCTCTACTCCGAGCTCCTTCCAGATGTCTGAGCTCTATCTCTAAAGCTGAGCCCAGTCACCCTACCCAAGAAACTCATTTGGCCAATTGTATCTGTGATCTAATTTCTTTGATCGTGATCCAAAGCTCATGACGATAGGTGAGGGTTGTGACATAGATGAACCAGTAAATAAAAAACTTTGCGGTCTGACTCAGCTCCCTCTTCACCATGATGGCCCAAGCCAATGCCACACCAGACTGCCTATCCATATTTTGCTCAATTTTACCCTCACCATTGAACAGGACCCTTTCGACTTGGGGCAATAACTCTCTTCAAAATCAGAGGGGGTAATCCATCATTTTTAGTAGAGAACACTGGGGACAGATGAACAGAACAGATAGGGACATTTTTTTTGTGTGGATATTTCATAGACCAAACAGTTAAGCGAAAAATTAATCAATAGGTTCATCGAACATGAGATTATAATTGATATTGCAGCCCCAAACAATACATTTTTGGACCTGACAACGTCAAGCTGCTGTCACACCATGACTGGTAATATAAGAACATTATAGTGAATCATCTTAATCAATTATCGGAGATGCTGTGGCTCAAAATTACAATGGAGTACATGGCCATTATAGGAAAAACAAAAAAAAACATGGAGATAGGCAAGGTGGGTAATATTCCGAGAAAAATAACTCAGAAGTTCTGAGATAAAAAATGTAAATTTATGAGAAAAATCATGAATATTGTGGTAAATGTATGTAAAGAAAAAAAAAAACCTCACAAATTTACTACAAGAAAGACAGGTGACAAAGTATAGAGAGCAACAAAGTCTACACAGGGAGGAAGTTACAGTGGATGAATGGGTCAAGCACAGGGCTCTCACCCAGGAGACTGGGGTTTGTGTCCTGTTATGTACACAGTGTACATTCAGCAGCTTCATACTTTATATATATATGTATACTTCATATATTCTGACCTCTGAGGACCCCATCCTCTGTTTTTTTTTTAACCTTCAATGGTGGTAATATGCTGTCATACAAAATTAAAGTCTAGCATGGTTATAATCTTTCTCGAGAAAAATGCCTCAATAAGAATTTTAACATAACATAACATAACATAACATAACATAACATAACATAACTGTTAACAAATAGAGTGAAGCATCAGAATTGGGCCATTTCTGAAAGCACACGAAATGTCTCCTATGAAGCCTCCAACCTTTGGAGAAACCAAAGCTTCTCACATGCATCTTTGATCTTTAATGCCCCCCAAGGCTCTCTGAGTAACCCCTCACAACCCTTACTTTTTGCAGTGTTCTGGAGGTTCTATGGTTGGATGGATGATGAGCCCATATTGTGTTACCGGTCCTGCAGGGGGGATTAAAAGTGTATAGGCTCCGCAGGGATTAGCGAGAGGCAAGGAGCAGGGTCTGTGAGTGGCCCATTAAAATGGCAGGGAAGGAGGACAAGGTTATCCATCTCATTCGTGTAATAAAGGTGCAATTGATCTGTTCCAATTACAATGAGAGCCCAAGAACATGAGGTATTCAGGTTTGTTTTGGTTAACACACCCCATGTCTAGAGGGAATAGGATTTAGCTGTGGATGGCAGTCATGCTCAGCCCCTCTTTTCTTCTGATACATTGCATTTGTACACAGTGGTTATCTGATTTATAGCTTTGATTATTTCCACGTCTTCATGCAGCACATCACTGTGTATGGAAGTACAGACTGTTCCTGTCCCATTATTGTAAAAAGTATGGTAATGCTGTGGTATTTTATGAACCATGTGCACAGCACAAATAGTAATTCTACGCATATCGGTAAGTGCTTTTAGCAAGAAAAGAAGAAATAGGCATCCGATTATTTTATTTTTGATAGGGGAACACAAACATATGCTGATGTAATTAGATGAATATGGGGCCAAATAATGTGCAGTTTCAATACTTCATATGTTGTCAGACAATCAATATAGGTTATAGGGGACCTATTATGCTCATTTTAAGGTTCATACATGTAATTTGGATTTAAACTAGAAGATGTTTACACCTTAATGTTTAAAAAAACACTTTATTTTCCACATACTGTCTGTGCTGGAACCCCTGTGTACACCCTCTGTCTGAGTGCACCTGTCTCTTTGAGCCCCGTCCTGAAAAAGCCCAGTCTCCTCTCAGTGGTAAGTGTTTCCAAGTCCTCTGTATCTCTGCATCTCTGCACCAACATTTGCAGCTGAGGTGCGACTGAAACTAAGTATGGCAGCAATTTCTATTTTGACAAATCCCCAATAAAAGCTTCTAAACCAAAATCTTTAAAGATTCAAGATTCGTTTCACTCTGAGTTGACCCACAATGCAGACAGTGCAAAAGGATAAGTATAAAATAAAAGCGATAATACAAAATTAAAATAAATAAATAAGAGCAAATTAAAGTACTGCAAAGATGTTACTGCAATCAATTCAAATGTGCAAATATTCAACAATTTGAATAGCAGCTTAGATACCTTCACAGCCAGACATGTTTTAGCAAGAATAAGATAAAAATCAGGGAGAAATTAACAACATTAGCAGCCGAGATTGCATGTTTCCCTGATGTTAGCATGTAGCTACATGTAGCAGTGTAGGCTATGCAAAGTAAACAGTAGTGTGCCTGGAGTATTCAGTACTGTCTGAAGCCTAAGATTTTTGCTCACAGAGGTTGTTTTTACATATTTTGACCATTATTTGAAACTTTGATCACATTTAATATGACCATCTGACAGTGTAACATTTTATATGTGACAAAAAATGAGAAAAAGAATAATAGGTCCCCTTTGAGAAAAGGTTGATATATTGCATATCAAAAGAGTTATTTCTCATTAGTTCTCATTTCAAAGTCATCATGTACCACCACTTTGTCAGTGATCTAGCTGTAAGATACCGCTGAGCAAAGGATCTTTTCACGGCCGTATAATATGCACCAGGTGGCAGCAGCTGTTGATGCAGCTGCCACCAGCTGAGGTCGTTAAGTACCGATGCTACATCAGTGGACGTCCCTGTATGATACCGACACACAAAGCCCCCTTCCGAGGTGTTATGAAATGCACCGACCGGCAGTAGTTTGTAACCCCACCAGTAACAACATTGTTCCTGTCCATTGTTTCTGAGCCAAAGTATGATGATTTTTTTTTAAACCTAACCATGTGCTTCTGTTGCACAAGGAAAAAAACGTAAAAACCGTCTAACGAGTGGAAACTGTACATGTCCTGTTAAAAATGGAAGTGTATTTTAAAAAGACACAATGCATGTAACAAGCAACATCCCAGAACGTGCACAACAGACAGAAGGATACCCAGTGTGTCACATGTAGACTTGGTAATCACTGACAAAGTGGTGATATTTGACGCTATTTGGCATATACGGTATATACGTATATATATCAAGGTTTGGATGAGAATGCATTGGTTATTGGCAGTTATTAAACAAACAAATGTGAAACTGACGCATTTGAAATTTAATGTTTCAACATTTGTTTTTGTAGTTTAGAGCTGATTTCATATGTGCATTGCTATATTGCATTATTCTGCTATTGCAGTAATTTTCATCATGTATTCATCTGATGGTCGTGACTTGTTTGATTAAAGGTACAATGTGTAATGCCCGGGCACATGCTTCAAACAAAGAGCAGCATTTTACCGCCTCCCACCCTCCTCCTCCTCTTCCTCCTCAAAAGTGTATAATGGGCACATACAATCTAAATTTAAAGTCAGAAAAAAAAAGCCAACTACTAAAAAACAACAGGGCAAGAATATGAAAAAATGACCAAAGTGCTAAAATCTCAGAGCTGGTCAAACTGCTATCTTATATCTCCATGAATGGTGTCTGCCTACAGTTTGCATCACAGCTTGCTTTGTTTTGTTTTAGTAGGACTTATGTAGCAAGAAAACTGCCACATCAAAGCCATATATGGACTCCATTTGGGATATTTTTTGGTGCAGTTTGTGTTGTCATTAGTTCCACTTATGGTACATTTTGCTACACAGACAAAATTAGATGTTGTCTAATACTGGGATCACACGACACGATAGCAACCTGATTATAGCCGAACGCAGTGTCGTACGGTGTTGGCTTGGATCGTGAACAACAATGAATGTTGTACCTGATAATCAACAATCAAGAAACAAGAAACCTGGATGTTTAACTGAGTAGCAGGTGGCACCTTGTATGGTAGCCTTGACCACCAGTGTATGAATGTGTAAATGAATGTGACAAGTAGTGTGAAAGCATTTTTGAGTGGCCAGCAGAAAGCCGCTATACAAGTACAAGTCTATTTACCATTGATTAATCGTGAACAACAATGAGTGTTGTACCTGATAATCCATCATCTACATCTCATGTAGTGTGTCATAGTAAACTGACCCTGTGTCTATGACACCTCAGGACGTCCCGACAGAAAGTCTAGCATGTTTGATTTTCTTTTTGAAAAATGATGGTGTGAAACAGCAGAGGCACTTTAGCAACCCGGTGAGTACTGCCATTAGCATCAGGCTAGCAAAGAATGTTATTTCTTCATAACACAAGTGCATGTTTACTGTGCCACTAACTGGGGGCTGTACCTAAACCGTATTAATTAACCAGCTCTACTTCATCCTTTTATGTCTAACTAAGGGCAGACTGGACATCACAGTGACTCACTATTGCCTGTCGAGGTACAAGTGGTATTACAATATGGGATGCAGGTCCGGGCTAGCTGGTTATTTCAGTGGATGCAACACAATATATAGACATCACAGATGTCATCAGGTGGCTGTGACTCAGGAGGTAATCTTCCACTCAAAGGAAAATCGGCGGTTCTATTTCCGGCT
The DNA here is from genome assembly GCF_006386435.1 of Epinephelus moara. Lineage (NCBI taxonomy): Eukaryota > Metazoa > Chordata > Actinopteri > Perciformes > Serranidae > Epinephelus > Epinephelus moara. The sequence continues at coordinate 9,507,151 of NC_065516.1, forward strand.
CCCCCAGTCCACGTGTTGAGGTATCCTTGGGCAAGGTACTGAATCTTAAATTGCTTTTGATGGCTGTGTCATTACTGTGTGAGTGCGTTTGAATGTTTAACTGAGTAGCAGGCGGCACTTTGTATGGTAGCCTTGACCACCAGTGTATGAATGTGTGAATGAATGTGACAAGTAGTATAGAAGGATTTTGAGTGGTCGGCAGAAAGCCGCTATACAAGTTCAAGTCTATTTACCATTTGACATGACGTCAGAACTGTTATGTCTTCAGATTCTGTTGATAATGTTAGTTCATTTTTTGAATGTTTTGAGCAAGAATTCTAGCCATATTTCAAAGATGGTACATTCAATTGTTTGGTCAATAAAATGTCGGAAAATGGGCTAAAATGCTTAAAGCTCAAGATGACAGGTTTAAATGTGTTCAACAAAAAGCCCCAAATGAAAAGATATTCGATCAAATATCTTTAACGAAGTAAGACAGCCAGCACATATTTGCATGTCAGAATCTGGAACCATAATTTTCTAGCATCTTTGCTTTTGCTTTTTTCTTTACTCAGACTTACCACTTCCCTTCAGAACAACGCGTATTTAGTGAATGCATTCATATAAAGCTCCTTACATCACATTCATCATTAATGTGTCTGATCCTACGGGAATTCAGCATCTAACCCCCCCAACCATAACTGCAGCAATGCTCTATAGTATAAAGACAGCAATGAAACTAAAGCTACACATCAAAACCAAAACCCTTTATGCTGTTAATATTATTGATTGTATGCCAAAACTCATATACATCAACACAGAGGCCCAGCTTTATGTTGATATTCCCTTTAAGTTTACATACAAAACGTGTCAGCATCAGACTAGTAAACCTTTAAAGTAATGCCCTTTTCAGACCCTCAAATCTCTGCCTGCATCAAACTCAAAAGGAGACTGTAGGAGGAAGGCAGCTTTGAATATTTACTTGGTCTGAAAATAGAGACTCTTTTTTCAAGCTGTGTGAGAAGGAACAATAAGACATTCTTTGTATAATGTTCACAAGACTAAGCCTACACAAAATCCCTGCTGACACAACTCGACTACAAACCTTACTGTCTGCACTGCACTCCCACCTGGGACTTCCAGTAGCAGTCCTGCACGTCCACCTCTGCAGCACCAGCTCTGGGTCAAAGTTTTAACTAAGTGGCTTAACTGTGTGGAATGATTTAAGTGTGTCCTCTTATTCATTAGTGAAGTTCAACATGCCCTCAGTGGAAAAGGTCATGCCTTGAAGGGTTTTTACTTGTTTTTTTTTTACATTTGGGCAAAGCGCTATGTGTACCCATTTCTCATTACAAAAACATTTATTAAACAAGAGTTCAAGAACCCATGAAATAATAGAAGTTGAAGTTAATTTGGAGTGCAAATTGTGATCTGTGGTCCTAGGAAAAAGCAGATGGTGGGCGGAGGCATGCTGGACAGATTATATGTGCACTGGCAGCCCAGTCGTAAGAAAGAAAACGTTGGCATTGTACATTTCTGCAAACTACAGCTAAATTACACTTATACATTCCATACGTATCCATGTGTCTAAAGTATCATAGTTCTGATTTCATGTGTAATAGCAGACTTTGTCATTGGGAGGTGGATGTCATGACACCTAAGCAAGATGGCTGTCAAGCTTCAGACAACTGCAGATCATGGTTCAAGACCAACAAACAACAAAACTGATTAATTTTCTTTAGCAAGACATCAACGACATTTATAGCGGGGGATGTGTCACCGAATTTGAATATTGTAATCCAAAGCCCGATCTTTTCCAAACCATAACTAAAAGGTTTTTGTACCAACACAACCACATTAACCACAGCGTTCTTGAAACATATTTCTTGTTTTTAGTGAGACACTGACGGCACCTCCAGCAGCGCCACCAAAACCGCAAATGCTTTAGTGAAACATTGGTGCCATTTCTAACAGCGATTGTGCCACCAAAACTGGGCGTGTTTTAGCAAAGCATCTGTGCCCCTTCCAGCAGTGATTGTGCCACCAAAACTTTGTGCTTTAGCAAAAATATTGGTGTCATTTCCAGCAGCAATTGTGCCACCAAAACTGTGTGTGTTTTAGTTAGACAATGGTGGCATTTCCAGCAGTGAGTCAGGCACCAAATCTGAATATTTTAAGCCAAACATAATATTTTCCAAACCATAACCCAGTGGTTTTGTCCCTAAACATAACAGCATGTTAAGCATAGCATTGTTAAAACGCACCGGTTGTTTTTAGTGAGGCACTGGTGGCATTTCCAGCAATGATTGCGCCACCAAAACTGTGTGTTTTTAGGAAGACATCAGCAAGATTTGCAGCAATGATTGTGCCACCAACAACAGGTATTTTAAGCCAAACATTACAAAATGGTTTTTATGCCTAAACATAACCACATATTAACCACAGCATTGCTGACATGTAAAGAAAAGTTTCAACATATCTGCAACATATGTTACATATCTATGGTTTGCAGAAACACACACTGCCAACATCTATTCTGGAGATGGGGTTGGGACTGGGCACATAGGCATTTTTAGAATTGCAGTCAGTTTAACCCTTTTTTTAAAAAAAAATTGTGGTGTCCCCGGTCAGTAATCCCATTCCCCAACCCAATGGTAGGAGTCACTAGTGCAGGGACAAAGACATGGGCTCTCCTCAGCTCCGCACTAACACAACACTGCTAACCATTTCCACTGACTAGATATACCACTGCCAGGATCTGAACCCGGGTCTCTGCAGAAATAATCTTGCCCTTGCGCCTCTTGTGCTAATGGCCGCCTTTAATTCTGGTTCTCAAAGGAGATTCAAAGTGAAATCCTCAGGCAAATCATGGATAAAGTCTATGTGCCCTAATGACAAATGCCCAGCTGTCTTTAGTTTTTACTTTCCCTAGTTAATTTCCCATCACAGTACAAAGTGCTTTGCTCAAAACCTAAAGCTATGACCCTTGTCATACGCAGATGAAAGAATTGGAAAAAATAGGCTGGAGCTAAAAAGTGTATATGACGTAACACTTGAAAGTGAAATACAAGCTGTACAGGAAGCCAAGGTGAAAGATGTGCTAATATTTCCTGCTTTTGCGTAAAAGCCTTGAATGTTTGAGTCATGACCTTGTGGCAAAAGGAAAATGTTCCTTTGATTCTGATAGTTACTGACATTTTCCTTTATTATGTTTTTCTTCTTTCACTTGCTATCTTGTATATTTTTCCTCAATTTTCAACTTGCATGGTTGCCTCACTGTGTGACATCCACTATACTGTATATTAGTCCCATCCATGATGAGACAAAGATTCTGGGCAGATTTATTAATAAAAGGACTTTGTTAAAGTAAAGGAGGTAACTTTTTTTCTTTTTTTTCACTTAAAGAACAGTGAAATACACTTTAAGACAAACAATACTTTGACAAGCAAGTAGTCAAGTTTCAAGGTGAAGGTATTGTGGCCCTGAAACATGCAAATAGACAACACACAAGCAAGTGGAGAAAACATCAGCGACTTGACAGCACATGTACAGCATTCAGAAGAAGAAAAGAAACCTGCAAAAACAGAAAACATAACCACATACAGACACGCTGCAAGTTACAAAGAAGACATCAGGAATGACTTTAAGCATTTGATCGATGTTTGCGTTTGCAGCAGAAAGCTAAGGTGTCCCCCACCATCATGTCATGACTTTATGTTACCTTACCTTATGTGCCGTGCAAATGTGATATTTTGCCACAATTACTCTGGTATTTCACTGGGGGGGTCATTGTTTGCATAATCTGAGATATATATTGATCTGAAATAAAAACCATAATTGCTAGAGCATTTATTCTTTGTGCAGCAGAAAGCTAAGACTTCTGTTTTCCCCGTCATCAAGTCATTACTTTATGTTACCTTGCCTTAGAGTGGTGTAAAAGTAGTTAGTAAATTAGCTAGAAAATGAACTCTTCAGCAATTTCTGCAGCAGAAGCTTAGGGTTCTGTCTTCCATGTCATCATGCTGACATTCGTATTGACGTCATTGCGCTTTGTACATGTGGTCATATACCAGAGGAAGCCAGAGGAATGAATACCTTTTCACTGTGCTCATAAACTTGAGCATATCTCAAAAATTAAATAATGTACATAGTTCAAATAACTTATGGAGTATTAGGAAATATTTTCATCATGTTTCTACACATAAAAATTGGTTAGCTGGTACAGTGGTTAGCATTGTCACCTCACAGCAAGAGGGTTTCTGGTTTGTTGCCGTTCGGGTTTGCATGTTGTTGGGGTCAACATATAGTTACCTCACTCGGCGGCACCATAAATGTTGGGGTCAACATTTTTAGGCTTCAAACGGAGGCACCAAATATGTTGGGATTTAATTGGCTATTGAAAATAATTAATAATTATTATTAATACTTAATGATTATTATTAATAATTAATAATTATGTTAAATAATGTGACTTAATTAACATTAAATCACCTCGTGGGGCACCATTCCCATAAAGGGAAAAATGATAGCCAGTTAAAGATATCAGTCTCATAAAATACGCTAAACTATTAATTTGGAGTTTGATTAATAATTAAATTAATGACAACAATCAAAATTAACAGTAACGCCTGAAGGATTT
>NC_065516.1:9511827-9570127 GCF_006386435.1 Epinephelus moara
AAAATGGCTGACAACAGAGAACTACCAAAATGGCCGAATCAAGGCTGCTTCAGTTTCGGGGGAGGTGTTTGTCTGACCATGTGGTCAGGACAAAGACAAAGGAAAGCGGGAACTTTGAAATGCCTGTCTGGGTGTAGTTCTGTTGAAAGCCTGTTTGTTAATGAGTCTATGTCAATGTGACGTGTGTTGCAAACGGTCTGGATTAGTGCAGAGATTGTTTAGTTGTGGGCAAGAATCTGTTTGTGAACAGTATTAGCAAACTAAACACTTAGCTTTGGCGAAGCCAACTAATCAATGACCTAACTGCCAACAATCACAACAATAACTCAATGAACAGCATCAAATCACATACAACAAGTCAAACAGTCTTGCTTAGCCTGTAAAGCTGTGATAAGCTATGCCCAGTTGTTACATTACTGATCCTTGAATGGATGGAAGAAAGAGTGTACTGGTGGTGTACTGCTTTGTTAGCCGGCAGAAGAAGGCTGGGAAGATGGTTCCTGTTGTGTCCTTTGTTCCAAAGGTTCTGATCCGAGGAAGCTGGTCGCTCGGGGTCCTTGCAGAGTTAGACGCTGGGTGCTAACTCACTTAGTTCCTTGTTGCTGGAAAGCTAGTTGTAATGGCCTTGTGTTTGCAACAGAGTCTGTGATCAGTTGCCCTCCCTTTAGTGGTTTGGGCTATGGAGCAGGGGTTTGGGCCTCTGCTGTCCCAGGCCCAGCCAGAAAGAGGGGTGCAGCTGCTACAGCAGCTGGAGCAAGAAGAGAAAGTTCTGTGGAAGGGAGCAAAGATCTACAGATGCCTGTGACATCAGAGTCACATGTCACTGTAAAGGTCCAATCGAGTTTTCGGACTTGAGTCTCACTGAGGTGTGAGGTGAGATCTCCTGAGGAGATGGGTGTCCCCTAGCTGTCTTTGTTTGAAGACAAAGAGCATGCAGAGGAAAAAGCCTTTAAATCTGCAGTTTAGATTTTACCAAATGATACATCATCTGTGGTCCTGTGAATCCCAACAATGTTCTCTCAATGTCAGCGTGGGTTTTCTCTGGGTACTCCAGCTTCCTCCCACAATCCAAGGACATGCATATAAGGTCAATTGGTGACTCTAAATTGTGAGTGTGTATGGTTGTCCGTCTCTATTTGTCAGCCCTGTGATAGTCTGGTTAGGTGTCCAGGGTGTACCCTGCCTCTCACCCAGTGTCAGCTGGGATAGGCTCCAGCCCCCTTGCAACCCCCAACAGGATAAGTGGTTACAGAGAATAAATGTTTTGTGTTTTTATTTTATAAAATCTGATGAAAAACATCTCCAATGTTTGTATTGTTGTGACACATTTTCAATACTTTAATCAGTTATTATGGTTTATTGACTTAAACTATCTTTTAGCTTACATTGTACAGATTTTAGGGATATGAGGCCTTTGAAAATACTCCAAGATATGACATTGCTATAAGCATAAATACCAATGGAGGCACTGATGAACCATTGCTATTGCAGACTTTTAAGAGTTAAACCAATTTTTTTGAAAAATGTGAAACCATAACTTTTTTGACACACACATATCATACTCTGAGCACATATTAACCAGTATAATTTTCTGTCTTTTGTTTTTAAAGCAGCAGCAGGGTTGAGCGAAAGGCTGTCATCCAAGTACAAGTAAATATTTTGGCTTTGTTCACACCGCAGAGTTATTGTGTGTAATATCTGATTTTACCCACATGTGACACACCTAATGTTTTGTAATCAGTTTGAACAGCAAGATGTCTTTTTTCTCTTTTAATACTGCAGCTCTCATTTCTTCTCCTGTTACTTTGGGGACTACATAGGTATGCTGTGCAAAATTGGATCGTGTGACTTGTGACCTATTAGTCGCTAGTATTTGAACACTCAAATCAAAATGTCTCTGTGTTACTGTGACAATAAGTAAATGTCACATTGCTCACCTGAGAAAACTCTCATTATTTTGACTCCAGCAAATAACAAAGATGTTGGTGTGAATGACAGTGACGCACCAAGGAGATGAATTACTGACTAGTTTGGAATTTGAGTAGAAACCTTAATTTAGTCAAAACTCAATATGGAATGTGGTAGACATAAAAAAGGTAAGCAGAAAAGGGATTTAGTGTTGTGCTAGCTTTACAACAAAAACACACACATAATAATATTACAGTGTTACAGTTAGAGTTAAAGAATGTAAATATATCTTAAGTGTAGTGTCTGTGATGATAAATGATGCATGTTTCCACAGGAAATATAAGGAAAACACAAATAGCCAGTGGATTTGATGCCTTCACTCTTGCACGTTTGACTGTTGTGTTAAACTTTCCCATTGCTTTCTTTTAAATGAATGAGATAAACATGCAGCTGGGATACAACCCTGCCTCTCTTTTACATCTTTGTGCATTCCCTTTCATAATGATGGCGTTTCATTGTTATTCTTTTTGATTAAAGTTTCATAATCAATACAAACAAGACCGGGAAGGTGCTCAAAATTTAATGCCACATGTCAGTTATTCACAGCGCGCGGACGGATGCATCACACTGTGCTGAAGAACAAACTGGATATCACTTGGATAACTGGCAGATATTTGACTCTTTTGTGGGTCAAAACACAAAGAAAACATTGATTTCTCCACACCTGTTTGTGCTTTTACATCTGTCTGCATAACAGGCTCAACACTAGTTTGACAACATACTGTCAAATCGACCAGATTTGCCCCAGGTGAAATTATTGATCATTGCTTGTGTCCATGCTATGCCCTACAATATTACACTGTTAAAACCAGAATAATAACATTGGATACATTTAAATGCACCAATATTCATTATACTAATAAGGAAGACATTAGTCAGATTAATGAAAAACAGTATTAAGTTTTGGGGGGTTATTTATATACAACTATTGTGTGTTGGTGTTGTTACTGTGTTAGTGGTGATATTGATGTTACTTACTACAACAGCTTAATAAAGGGGCAGTTCACCCCATATCAAAAATACAGATTTATTTATTTACCCAGTGGTGGATGAAGTACCTGAAGTACACACTTGAATAAAAGTACAGATATCTTACCAGAAAATGACTCTGGTAGAAGTTAAAGTCATCTATTGGATTATTACTTGGATAAAAGTCTTAAAGTATCTGATATTTGCTCAACTTAAGTATCTAAATGTTATTATATTAAATGTACTTAAGCGTTGAAAGTAAAAGTACAAGTTAATGCTGGTAATAAAAAAGCAAGCGGTCAGAATTCAGGGGATTATAAAGTTTTTTTCTTCTTAACATGTACACCACTTGTGGAGTGAACATTACACTTCAAGAAAAACGTCTTCTTAGGAACTTAAAGGGATAGTGCACCCAAAAATGAGGATTCAGCCATTATCTACTCACCCATATGCCGAGGGAGGCTCAGGTGAAGTTTTAGAGTCCTCACATCACTTGCGGAGATCCAAGAGGAGAGGGGGTAGCAACACCACTCCTAATGGAGGCTTACCGCGCCCATGTCACACCTACAGGCTAGCCCTTGTTTCCTTATTGTCCGTTGTGGTGAAGAGGGAGCTTAGCCAGAAAGTGAAGCTCTCGATTTACCGGTCGATCTACGTTCCAACCCTCACCTATGGGCATGAGCTCTGGGTAGTGACTGAAAGAACGAGATCGCGAGTAGAAGCGGCCCAAATGAGTTTCCTCCGCAGGGTGGCTGGGCTCAGCTTTAGAGATAGGGTGAGGAGCTCAGACACCTGGGAGCGACTCGAAGTACAGCCGCTGCTCCTCCACATCGAGAGGAGCCAGTTGAGGTGGGTCGGGCATCTGGTAAGGATGCTTTCCGGACGCCTCCCTTGGGAGGTGTTTCGGGCATATCCAGTCAGGAGGAGACCTCGGGGCTGCCCCAGGACACACTGGAGGGATTACATCGCCCGGCTGGCCTGGGAACGCCTTGGGGTTCCCTCGGAAGAGCTGACGGAAGTGGCTGAGGAGAGGACTGTCTGGGCTTCTTTGCTAAGGCTGCTGCCCCCGCGACCCGGACCCGGATAAGCGGAGGACGACGAGTATGAGTGCGAGTACAAGTGAAACCACAAAATATCTCCATACTGCTCGTCTGTAGTGATCCAAGTGTCCCGAAGCCCTGACATAAAAAGTTGTTTGGAAAAACGTCATTTGAACTCTGTTTTTAGCCTCATTGTAGCCTGTAGCTGTGAAGTTTGAATCTGGGGTGCCGTAAGCCTCCATTAGGTTGAGTTGTGTTGCTACCCCCTCTCCCCTTGGATCTCCGCAAGTGGTGTGAGGACTCTAAACTTCACCTGAGCCTCCCTCGGCATATGGGTGAGTAGATAACGAATCCTCGTTTTTGGGTGCACTATCCCTTTAAGGGAAGAAGACATTTGAACTCCAGGGCTGACACACTGCAGTAGAGCAGTCACTGCAGTTACCTGTTACAAACCTTTATCTCCTTGAATCATTACTCATTTGCTGTGGGATGCCATTTTTAGCCTTCATCATGAAGCTGGTCTCATCGTTAAGTGGAATGTAGTTGCTAGCCTGTAGCATGTAATTCGACATGCAGACTAGTCTGACGGGAAACTGAAACTTTACTGCGGCTTGAGAGCACTTCTTTGTACTTGCCCTTTGGTGATTAACCTATGGTCTAACTTGCAAGCTTGGACCACTGGTCTACCAATAGCCGTCATTTAGGGCCATGTTTACGATATCAATTTAATTACTAAATGATATATTTTTGACGGGGCAACACAATGGTTTGAGTTCAAGGTCTGAGAAAGAATAGTATCAGTAACATCGTTAACACTGCTACATTACAGAGAAATACAAAACCGTACTAATGAACCTTCATTAATATAGGCCTATATTTTATCTACAAGTGCATGTCGCACACTGAGCGAGTCGCCTGTTAATGATGCTGTCGGCAAAGCAGTAATGATTGTGCTAAGTGGCTAATGGGCATGTGCTGTAGCTACTTACATGTTTCACATGATAGGTCATGTTTGTAGTTGACGAATGATAGGCAAATATTTGCCTGCAAAGTTTACATATCAACTTGGGTTCGTCCTTCACCTTCTCAAAATGATCCCACATTTTGGATTTCCTGCCTGACATGTTATTAACTAGCCTGTGTAATAACTGCAGGTACCAGCCCTGTAAATTAACGTGACTCCTGTCAGACATAGGAAGTGGCCACACTCAGCAGTCAGTCTTTTCAAATTAAATTCCCACATGGTCCAGTCATATAGGTTTTGATTTATTTCGACAAGGAACAGCTCATAATAGAGTTTAACATTCTTTTTTTTTTTTTTTTTTCTGTTACTAAGCAACCAATGAAATCTTGCCGACTAATGACCTTTCTGGTTGACTGACGTTTGGTCGACTGTAAGGGGGCAGCCCTAATTATTACTTCTTCACATTACACTACTGCTCTTACCTGTAGTGCTATTTATCAATCTAGACTGTTTTGTGTGAGTTGTTGAGTATTGAAGATATCGGCCGTAGAGATGTCAGCCTTTTCTTGAATATAATGGAACTAGAAGGCACTTGGCTTGTGGTGCTTAACTGCCAAAAAAAAAGTACATTTAAAAAAAACTCGACAGCTATGTCTCTTTCCAGAAATCATGGCCCGGTTACTAATCCACAGACCTTGTTGTGTTCAGTTTCACGTAGGAACTATTGTCTTTCTTTCAACGAACATCCACCAACCATATCACCCCCTAGAAGGAAGCAAGTATCTCGTCAAGGATGAGAGACTCATGCTTGACGGGGTGAGATGTAAATATTATTGGCATCCACCTTGGTTGGTTTTTAACATTAGCTAATTCAGTGGTGTAGGGTGAGTTAGTAGAAGATGCATGCTTTCTGCCATCTAGTTCCATTATATTGGAGAGAAGCCAGACATCTCGATGGATGATATCTCCAACACTCTGCAACTTGCACCGAAACAATTTAGATTGAAGAACAGCATTGTAGGTCAGAGAAAAAATAAGTATTTTTGATTCTGGGGTTGAACTGTCCTTTTAACACCTTGCACTCTCTCAATATTGTGCTACATTTGAGCTTAACCTTGGTAGCATACAGGAAATTTAGACTGCCCTGAACTGTTACAAAAAAGTTTGTCTTACACAAGTCTGACAACTCTCTACGATTCCTTGAAGGAAAAGCTTATATCTGGCCCCAAAACAAGGTACACAACAAAAATAAAGGTAACTCTCTACAGCATTGAAGGTGACACCACTTCCCTATGATATATTTCACCATTTGGTGTAAAGAGAGGGAATAAGCTGTCACAAGTGCCACTTCAAACTCCCATAAGAATAGCATTCAAGTCAGTCCAAGGTGGCCATGGAATTTACATATTTTATAGGCTCACCTAACCATTTAATCACATAACACCCTGGGGATTAATACAAACAGTGGTAATCCTGGTAGAGACCACTCCCATAAGGGTTGGACTGCTTTACAACACAATGAAAGCAAACATTATTAATGGCTTTAATTACTGTGTTAAACGTGTGTGTACCATGATCACAAAGGGGTTAAGTGGACCTCATAGTTTCCATAGTTTCATCTGTTTTCTCCTACACCAACCATTTTCTGTAAAACCTAATAAAAGACACAACTATCATGTTACTCAGAATGCTGTGTAATTTGGAAAACACTGGGAAGCCAAAGCGATGTTGCCATGTACTGACTGTTCAAGCCCTCAAGACGAACATGGCATCAGTTAACATTTGGATTCTTAATTAAATGCTTGTACACTGGATTAACATCTTTTTATTATAATTTCATTCACATGAAGTCTTTTTTGAACCATGTGCTAATTAAAGGTTCTGCACCACATATTAACCACATAAATCCCAATGCTGCAATTTCATTTTAACAAATTCTATTATTTGTAATGAACTCCTGCCATAACCATTTCTGAAAAATAAATAAATAAATATATTAAATAAATTGGTGCACGGTCAGACCTGGAGCACATTAGGCACTTAACCCCATATCACAGTTCTAGAGAAGTGTTTGTCTATGTGTGAACAGAAGATGAGAGGGGGCAAAATAACTCCAGTCTCTGTGGGTGGAAAGGCACATTTGTTATGATAATAATTCACAGCACATTGCCAATCCACTAGAGCTGTGTGGAGGACTCCCTTGGTAATGGTATTTCCTCCATCTGGTGAATTATTCCTCAGACCAATTTAATAGGTATTCATATGTTAACATCTGGCCCAGACGTGTATCTTACAAGACCTACTTTTTTATGTACTTGTTAATTTTGCATTATATATTTACATATTTATTCTATGCACCAGTGGCTTTGAATTAGCTTTGAACAGCATAAAGCACTGAAAACCAATCTGACAACAGCCACCATTATGAATCAGCTAACCCCTTACAGCCGCATTTCAGGCCAAAGTGATGTGTTTATTATTGAAAAGATATTGGTAGGGTATCACTTTAAGGTGATAGGCAACCGTATTCCGTTCAATACAGCACAAAATGTTCGAGGTAATGAACTTTATTTTAAACACTAGTTTTAAATTTAATGCCTGCATCACGTTCCAAACAAGTTGGGAAAGGGGCATGTATTACATTTACTTTTCCCTAAACAAACTGAGTAAGCATTTGGGAACTGTAGACACTAATTGTTGAAACATTTAAAGTGAAATTCTTTGTCAAGATTCACCAGTGGGCCACCCAAAATCTTTAAGATTTAAAGACTGTCTGTGTGAAAGAATGGGCCAAAATCCCATCCGAATACTGTGAGAGTTTAGTTTCTTCATTCAAGAGGCTCCTTGGCATTGCAAACAAAGGCTTTTCCAAGTGTTTAATGAATTTCAGTTAGCGTGTTCAAAACTTTTTTTTCTATATCAGTTCACTTTATCGCATGTCATTTTTATGAATTGAAATGTTAGGATTTCATTATTTGTGTAGTTTTATTGAGATAATACCACTGTCTGGTCTGAATTTCATGTGAGTAGCTGCAGTGTAAAATATGTTTCCTCAAAAACAATTGACATGTTGGATACCAGCTCAGTCTTATTCTGAAGTATTCAAATACCACTGATTTGTCAGATTTCGGCGTCAAACACCGATGCCAAAAGCCACTTTTCGCGACAGAATGATATGACACCAGGCAGCATCAGTTTGTAAATCAGCGGGTGGAACCTTTTATGGTGTTATGATACATGTCCAGGCGGCAGGACAGCACCCATCTCAGCAGTATAATAGGCGGACAGGCAGCATCAATTAATAACATGGCTGAACAGCACCTGTTGCGGCAGTATGATACGCAGCTGTATGGCATCAGTTAGAAATGCTACCGTTAACAGCATGATATAAGGAGCCGGAAAGTCCCTATAGTGTGAGTGGGAGGGGAGGTGGATGGGTCCAACAAATCCCACACTCTCACCTAAACCTAACTACATGCTTTTGTTGATGTCCCAGTGTTGGTTGCGGTGTTCAAGAAGATCAACAGCAGACGGAGGAAGATACCTAGCATGTAATATGTAGATGCCAAAGTCCACTGACAAAGCAGCAATTTGTGATGACTTGTGATGAGAATGTGTTGTGAGTACCTGTATTCCCCACTGAATATTTAAAAGGATTTGCAAATCTTTGCAATCTGTCTTTATGTACGTTTTACACAGCATCCCAACTTGTTTGGAATCTGGGTTGTACTTCTGATTTTGAGTTGAACTGTCCCTTTAAACTATTGAACTTTCCATTCACAATTAAAACCTTTACTTTGGTTAAGCATATGCTCTGTAACACTTAAAGACAAAAAGAGCTTGCATATTAGCTATATGTCTGAATCATTATAAATGATGAATTTAACAAAAATGTCATCATTTACAACAACCACAACATGATAGTTAATACAGTTGGAGAGAAAATCGATTACACAATGGAGAAAGGATGTATAATCTAATTGAGCTTCGTTGGAATCCAACTATTTACCATAGTTCAAACAGTTAAACTCTTCGCCTCTCAGCTCAAAAAAGCACTAAAGGATGTTTGTAATTGAGTCAGTGCATCTTCTTAATCACATATAACAGCCGTGCTGTGCAACTGCTCCAATTGAGATCACTTTGTCTTGTCTTTGCACTCATTGGCTTCATTAGTTGATGTCAAAAACTGGAGGCCTAGCCCAAATTGCTTATCGACTGGGCTTTTAACTAAATGTTACAACTGTGTATGGCATGGATGTCCTCCAAATATCTTTAACAACCATCTGCAGTAATAGGACTTAGCTCATTCAGTAAATCATAAGCAGCATTCCTCAAATTATTATTATACTGACAATGGAAGTAATGGTATTGCCTTTAAGATTATTATTCCTATCAGCTCATTCTCTTTTCTCTTCTCTTGCCCGGGCCTTAATTGTGGTATCAATTAGAGATGACAATTTTCAATTAGAATTTTATGAGAGCAAGGACACTGAATAGAAATTAGGTTGCTCTTCCAGAGTATGTTGAAAAGCTAAGATCGACATACTGCATTATTTCATTATGGACTGGTTTATTCCATTTTTATCCACGTATAATGCGTATAACCCTCCCAACACTGTTTGTAACCTGGTAAGTAGAGGAGGACATATACGGAATCTATTTAGATTACAACCTATTTAGATCTAATATGTTCAAGTCAAATCATACACCAAGAGAACTTTGGCATGTTTTTCTTCTAGGAAATTAAAAAATGAACCATTTTTGTTGTTCATATTTGTTATCTAGCTTTCAGGGGAGGGCTTTATTTATAGAAAAGAAGCTAAAGATTGATAACCTAAATAGGTTAACACGAGCTGTCATTAAGAGAGGCACATAGATGGACCAAAATGGAAACGCAATCAGTGGGAATTACATGGACTCAACAGTAGATTGTGTTTTGTTTGTCTTTTTTGGGGAAAATAAAGATAGTTTGTATCAAAACTGCTATTTGACCTCAACTGCCTCTTTCTGTGGGTGTAATTGGCAAGATGAGGAAAATATCACAGTCTTTTCCAAATTGCATGCAGCCTTTGGCATTTGAAAGAATAAATACTATTTTTTTTTTTCTTTGAAAAACATGATGCCAAAGTGTGTCTCATATCATGCAAGTGGGTGCATCAGATCATATATCAGTCACACATTTTGTCAGCCATTCAGTTTACAGGGAACACTCGACCTTGTGGTAAAATGGCACAGGATTAAATGGACGTTATGGCAGACAGATAAGTAAAAGGTCACGTGTTTGATCCCTGAAACAGCCACACTGTCCAAAAACAATCATACACTCAGAAAGGCATTGAACTTTGGGGATGCTATTTGCTTCCATGCCAAAATGCTCTTAAAGTAACTCATTCTCTAAGATGATAAAGCCACATTCAACAGCCTGATCACAAGAAGAAAGTGTTGGTATTGCTACATATAACACCATCAAAGCTACATCAATTTAAACCCAGTTCACCACACACATACTTCAAATGTAACAGTGCTACAGGAACACTCATCCACTGCTTTTTGGAGGGAGGTTTTGATATGGTTAACCAGAAAACAAAACCGATATTCTCTTCTTGGCCAAAGCTAGGATTCCTGGGGGACATGGACACACATGACCATGTTGTAATGAAACCCACACCCTTGCATGCAAGGACTTTTGTGTCCTGCAAACTGAGACAGCGACAGATATAGGGTGAAAAGATGTGAACAAACCAAGTATGAATCAATATATTACAGATCCATCAACATTTATGCCCATAGGAAAACTGAGAAACATTACTAAAGTAAGGCTGGCGAATTTTTCAAAATATCTGGGTGAGCTTGATGGTGTTGTTGAAACAAAATATTGGTAATGATCAATAGAGTAAAGATCCGGTTGGGGGAAGGGCAACTGGAATAAGATCATATGACAAGTGTAGTAGCCCATGTGATCTTCAAGAGTTTGGTACATTGTAATTACTCTAATAGCTATACATACACCACTGTTTTAATTATCATCTTTTTATTGACCTACCCATTGATTAGTTTACTGTATATCGTGCCAGGATTGACCATTTTATTAACATGTAATATTTGTTGTAATTAAAACAAACTAGAGATGTCAAAATAATGTGTTCCATTAATTAATCATAGAAAAAGTAAGGCATTAGAAAAAAATAACGCTGTTTGATCGCATTCCGTGAGGCTCCTTGACCCTGAAAGGCCCCAGTGGCTTTGTCAGACGATGGAGGCAGACGAGATGACGCTGCTTGGCCCTGTGAATGGAACGTTAACTTTTCAAAAACATCCAGATGGAACTGTTGACAGGAGCATTGTTCTCTACAGTTTCTGCAGGAAGGAATTTTCGCACCATCTGAGTACGTAAAGCCTGAAATATCACCTCAACGCAAAGCAGCAACCCAGTCAGAGCTATCACAGCCTCAAATGCTAGCGCCAGCATTCAGCCTCATCAAGCCACACTTGACCAGGCGTTCACACACAAACTGAGTGCGTCTACCTATGAATGACTAACTAACTCCTAAGGACTGCAGACCAGTTTCGGTGGTAGAGGACAGGTGGGCAATTGTGTCCAAAATCCAACAGGTTTACTACGACATATCTGCCAACATACATTTGAACTGAAATTTTTTAAATACTTTCACAGCAAAAACTGATGTATGCGATTCATTTAGATGAATTAATCAGAGACCATGTAATTAATCAGATTAATTTATTTAGTCACTTGACAAGCCCTAATAAAAAAAAAACAATGCATACACTATTTGAGGCCAAAACATTCCTTCCTCACCATAGCCAAGTATATTATGTGCTTAAATATAGCCATGCATTTACCGCAGCTTTCTTGAAAAGTTAGGTTTCAACAAAATAATGTACAAATGTTTCATACCTGTGGTTTGTAGAGATGTACAATGCCAGCATTTATTGTTCTGATTGTGTTGCTGTCAAGGAGGTACTTGCATTTCGATTGCTTGACTTATATCAAGGATGCGTCTTCCTTGTGTTTAAGTGTTCTTATGTCATGGCCAGTCCAATTAAAAGTTTGCAAAAACCCAAGCAAGACAAAGCCAAGAATGTAAAACTGAGATCTGCTTGGGTCTGCCCAAAATCCTCTGAAACCTCTGCATGTCTGATTCAAATACCCGCTGCCAGCTGCTGCAGAAGCCCAGTCTAACACTGTGCAGGTACCATAAGAGAAGGCATCAGCTTCATCACTGAATGTTTCATTAACAGCCAGATTAAGCTTGAAGTTATTTGCCCTTTTAGTGACACTTTTAATTATCACTGCTTTTTAAAATACTTTTTGGCATGAGAGTGTTGGAAATTAATTAAGCAGATCTATTCTTTTTGACAATACATTGGTAAATTATGTGGTAATTCTGGGACAGTCGTAGATTCAGCTACAGCGACAGCTGATGCTGCACACCTTGCTGGGCACCATGGGACTGCATAGCATCTGGACATGTCTGTGTATTTGTTTGCCTTTGAAAAGTACAGCAAGGCAGTCTTTTTCTACTTCGGTTGACAGCTCTCCTGCACATTTAACACAAAATTAAATCTGACACAAGCATACATTAAATAATTACAGAGAGCAACACACAACAAACTGATTTACTATGTAATGGTGTTAACTTACAATACCACACCATGATACAACAGTTTGGAAACTAATATAAATATTATATATGTATGGGGCACTGCTCCATATTACTACTTTATTAAAATATTTTTATTTGTTTTTATTATTATTTTGCCATAATATCAGTTTTGCACTGTCTAATACTTCAAGATCACAACAAAGGGACAAGCCCCTGCACTGGATTCAAGATTTGTGAAAAGTGTCGCCACACATTTTAACTCATTTTTAAGACACCCGCTTTTCAACATCTTTAAGAGGCGGTCACAGAATATTAAGCTGCCTGATAACAATCCCATCCACTCAATTGCAACCCAATATGGAATTACAGTTGATTATGTCTTTCTAAGAAGAATATCTAGCTTTAATCTGCTCGCGTTATCATCAAACTTATTAAAAGGTTTGTTCTATTAAAACACTAATCCTGTTAGTGGATGATCAAACAAAGTCATATTGCCTCTGCTTCATTAATGTTCTAACAAGAAGAAACTAGATCAATGACATACGCAGATAGAAAAACATGGCTGACTGGAAACCCAAAGATGATTGCAAAAGTTTCATATTTTACTAAATCTTCTTTGCAATAGAATTTTATTAAAAGAAAATCATGTCCTCTGTATAATGCCACACTGACTATTGGATTAACTTTATGAACGACCAGGAATGAAGGTAACAGTAATTCTAATTTTCATTCATATACTGGAAATAACTTGGTTAATCACATTAACTATTACATGTTAGGGTGAATTTCAATGAGGGCCAGGCTCAGGGTTTATTGGGTTGTTAATGTGTTAATTGGTTGTTTGGTGTGTAACACTTTTGGCAATGAACACCCCTTATGAGAAATGCAATATATGCAGCCCTTAGAGTGGAAAACACACCACATAAACATGTTAAAAGTAATATATATTCAGTAAACTTTCACATTAGACAAAGAAAAGTAGCAAATCTTCACATTTCCTAAGTTTAAACTGAGGAATGTTTTAACTTAAAAACTTTTATTATTTAAATTGTTGCCCACTGAGTTTCTGTCTATTGACTTTTTGATTAACTAACTAATCATTTCAAGTCTATTTTGGTTTCAGCACAGTTTCGCTTAATGCAATCAGGTACAGATCCCAACTCAAACAACCATTCATCATTGGAGTTTTAAAGGCAAACTTTTGACGTGAAGGTTATTGGTAGACCTAGGCAAGATCCAAAAAAACAAGTTTTCATTTTAAAACAGTCTTTTTAAAGGAAAATGATCTCCATACACACAGGCATCTCAGCATGGTGGCAGAAATAATTTGTCTGTGCATATACTACTGCTGAACTCTGCAAAAGGCCTTGAACGTGTTGCTCTGTTTGGGTTCCACTAGTTTAATTACAGAAAGCACTATGGAGATGGCGAAAAGTAAAACTAGAGATTTCCTTGCTGGGACCAACAAAGATGTAGAGCTGTTTACCTTTAAAAGTGCCATGAGTAAAAGGCAGTGAAGGTGGCGCGAAACAGATTGGGAGTAGTTGCAAAACAAAAACTGGGACATATCAGAGTGACATCGAGAATATTATCCATCTGTACCCACACAAAAAGTTCTGCCTGCTACATGCATTGTCTATTTTAAAACTACACTTCCGTTTTCACAGGGCATGTACAGCTTGCATACAGTCTCTGTCAGAATAAAGGTACCATGTTGGTACAACACCACAAATTATTATTATTTTTTCCTTCAACAACAAACGCATATGGTTATGTTTTGCCAACACACACACATGGTTGTGTTAGAGCAACACAGGCACGTGGTTGGGTTTAGGAAAAAAAAAACACAACAGGGTTTAGCTTTACAGTCTTACTGGAAGCAAATGCTGGCCCCCCCGGTGAAAGTCAGTGATTGTTGGACGCATCCACCAAACCTCCCGCCCACCCTACTTGGACTTCCACTGCAATAACTTTCGTTGCTGTCCCACTGTGTTTCTCCCTGATGCTGCTGGGCGCCATTAAACAATAACAGCCACCAGCTGTGTATCATGCCAACGTGAAAAGGACGGCTTTTTTCATCCATATCTGACCATGTGCCAGTTTTTGATGACAACACAACCCCAGAGTTTTCAACTAAAATGGGGTCAGCAGCATATTCAAAGGTCTCTGTTTTTAGGGGTTCCAAAATGCTAGAGTCGTGTGGATGCTATAGTAATAGTTATGAATTTTAAAATGTACCAGGGTAGATGTTGCCTTAAGCCTTAATTATGGTTGGGTGCTCGACACTTTTGATGAGTGTCACTTGACAGAAGTTAAACAGTTGAGCATCAGTTTATGCTTTGGTGAAAGGTTTCAGGTGGTCTCCTTGGTGACAAGAAACTCCCTGCAGTTTTTACAGTTTTAGTCTTTTTCTGTTGTGTTTAATTAAGCTTAATCTGCACAGACAGCTGTTTAAATTACACAAATATCCCGGTGCATGTGTTTTTAACTTACTAACCATGCATTCATTGAGCAATCAGCTCCCAGTCTGTCGATGAGCGACAGATTCCCTTCCCTCACTACAGTGAGCTGGTATATAAATCAGTGAATCAATAAATACAAACACTGTTGATTTCTTCTCATGGCACTGACATCAAAACTTTTTTGGTTCAATAAATGTCTGCTGTCAGTCAGCCTGGTGAAGGCAGTTTAGCTGGCAGCTGTCCTCCCAGCCCTCCCACGAGCTGCTGCTCACAGATGGCTGTTTCTTTGGACATGGATGCTGAATGCAGGTCGGAGTTGATGTGAACTGAGATCTATTATCTCTATGGCGATGATGTTACACTACCACTGACATTGCACAACAATATATGACCACAACATGATGAAATTCTCCAGTGCATACAAGAGAAGAGTCGAGGGACACTATTTCCTGTTGAAAAATACGTCATTTCTGTCGAGTGACACTCTTCAAAATTGTCGGTTGCCCTTTCATAAGTCAGGCCTTAGTGTTCACACTAACACAGAAGCTACAAAACATACAACAAATTCAGGAAAAAATAAAAATGGTGACTATTCATACTTTTATTCTCAACAAAATGAGAAATGAGAAGTCTTACAATGACATAACATCTGCTTTGGACTACACATGCTCTGGTTTATGCGAGACATTCAAGTACATTTGGGAAGCCTAATTAAGGGTCAGTTGGTGTTGTTATCTGAGAGTTTTACAGAAGACAGATGCAAGTTTGAGGCATTTCTTCAGTTACAGGACATCCTCAAGTCATTACTAAAAGCAGTACTGCATTTAAACTTGTTTTATATGAGTTCCATTGCTAGGTTTTTGTACTGCTTAATAAAATAACATGCACCACTATTTCAAGGAGCAATTTCTGATCTGTCCAGAGCAACTGACAGTGCCAGATTAATTTAAAGAACTGCATCAATTTCTTTTCCTCCTTATTTCCGGGCCACTAAGACAAAATGAAGAGATTTAGTTTGGCTGTACAGTATATCACTGTTGGGTTATAAATTCCATACCACAATTAAATTAAATTGTCACTCCAACATAAGCCATTCAAATTATTGTTTTTCATTTATGAAGGAAAACTATTTTCTTATCCTCAGTGGTGATAGGTGGCTATGTATGTCATCAGCTAAAAGATTGTCTCTGGATGAAAAAGAGGAGACAAGCGAGGCCTCAGGCATGTGTTTCTGAACAGTGAAAATAATTGAATTGTGTAAAGGAGAATGTAATTGTTTCAGGAGAGAATGAAAAGGAACATCAATGTAATGGTAGAGCACTGCTGTATGCATCAGGGCACGGTGGGAGACAAAAACAAACTGGCTTTACTTCTTTTTAAATATAAAAAATTAATCGTGGAAGAAAACTGGCCACAAAGTATCTTAATAAAGGATTTAGGAACATTGATCGAGTAGAATGGGGTCGACTGCATGAAAGACAAAAAAAAAAAAAACCCTTAACATAATAAGACTTTAAAAAGACCTTTCTGTAAAAAGAAGTTCATAGGTTCAATGCCTGCAACAGTCATTTAAGTCTTCAACAGCTCTTTATCCACTAAACCTATCCCTGATCTCTAACTGCATGATAACTGCACAATTCAAAGACTGCATCTGTATTCAGCACTACAAAAAATAGTTCCAGAAATCTATCCAGGGTAGAGTGCATATTTCTTCATCCTGCAGGGGAAAGATGGAACTACAAGGCATTTTATTGAATTTTTTTTTCTCCACAAACATTAGGTGGTGAACTAACTAAAACAAGTGAGCACAAACTGAAAGCCAATTCAATATTGTAGTTTAATTGAAGATGTGAAACAGATTTATCTGATATTAGATTAGAAAGTACTGCCCTCAGGTGGAAGGATCAATTACTACAAAAGATTGAATTGTCTCATAGTCTCTTTGCTGTGCGTATAATTAGATAGATGCAGTGTGAGGAACAGTGCACAGTACAAACACAGACACACATACACAGTGGGAGACTGCAAGACAGGCAGGCTTTCCATACACAGAGCCACAGCACTTCCACATATATTAAAATACATAGCTGAATTTGTACATCAGTGTGTTTGAAGCCAAAAGTACAATTTGTAAGAAAGTAGAGACTGCTACAAAGAACAGAGCAGAGAGTACTAAAATACAACAGAATGAGCCCTTCATTAGCCCCGAGAGGAATTTTTGCAAAAGTGCTACTCTGGAAAACAACCACATAACCTTCAAATCAAGATTAAACAAAAGCTCCCATATCAAAGGAGAAGATGACTCTGCAATATGACGCTGCAGAGTTTTTCTGGCCCCCTTATTTCACATCATTTCAGCATTGCCCATTAAGTTCTAACAAATGTGCTTAACACTTTGTTTCAGAAAAGACATAAAACATGCTGGAAAAGTTCAAATTCTATATTGTATGAGTTTTTCTCAGAAAGTCAGAGTGTATTTTTTTTTAGATATTGCACACTGGTTAAAAAAAGAAAATGCTGGTAATTCAAAATAGTCTATGGTTCCTTCACTGAACTCTGGTTTCCTGATAGAATACCAGAAATGTGGGGTGCTATGGTACTTCACCGGGTAGAGCGCGCTCCATTAAGGTTGAGTCCTTACCGCAGCGGACCGGGTTTAAGTGCAGCTTGGGCCCTTTGCTGGATGCCATCCCCTCTCTCTCCCCTTTTATAGTATCACAGAAAGCAGAAAACAGAAGGAAAGAAAATGGGAATACTAGAAATGTTGAGGTATGCTTTACAAACACTGTAAACACTAAACTACTGTAATATTTTAAAAAGTATCTTCTCATCTCTACTAGCTGCTGACAATACAAAGACCTTCACACATTCACATTCATTGCAAGTCAGAGGATGATTAAATAATGGCCGGGCAATGCACTTGCTGACCTTTTGTTTTAGCCAGCAATATGTTTTACACTCTTCTGATATTTATAATGAAACCTCAGCAGCATTGACTCGAGTGTGGATCAAAGAGGAGCTGACAGTTCATACCAACTAATGCCTATTTCAGTCTGCAGCACACAATTGTCTGATAAACACACAACTCTCATGTGCCTTACTGAATTCTAATTCATACAGACAATGCTTAATGAAAGGTGGTCAAAACAGCTGTGGCTGGGAAACAATATACCACCTTTACAATGTGCTAATGAGTAGAAGTGATGCCGGCAGTCTTTCCAAGGGTTGCCATAGTGATGGTGGTGCAGTGTTGGGAGTCATGGCCACACAAGCCTGAATGGAAGCCCCAAGCCTCGCCTGAGATGTGGTGTGTCACGACCGGTCTCCAGTTCGGCATGCAAGTAACTTTACGGTCAAAGAGTACAACCCCACCTCAGTCATTAGTGAGATCACAGCACTGCCCACTGTGGGGGATCGATGTATAGTAACTGTGATGTGATAATGAACACAGTAAAGACTCAGTGGTAAGGACAAACAGTTGAAATTTTAATTATGCATGCCAAGACAGCCAATTGAAAAAAGGCCCGACAAAAAAAAAAAAAAAAAAAAAGGACTGCGCACCAACCACCACTTCCCAGTTAAGTTTATCGCCTGGTGGAGCATCAGGGTAGTGGAGTTGAAGGATCTGCTGTTATGACCTGTTTTTGATGCATGTTTTGGTGGCGGCTCGGGTGTCTTTTCTGTGTTTTCCTGTTCTTCTTGGACCTGCAGGGCTGGTGTGTGGAGGAGGCGGGGCTGACCTATATTTCCACCACGGGCGGCGAGGCACACCTGGTTTCCATCACCACTAATCAACCCTCCATATTAGCCTGGTCATGACTCCACTCCTGTGCCAGATAATTCCGTCTCGTTCGGTAGTGCATCCCTCGTTAGAACCTTTTGTCATCTTGTGAGTATTTTTGCCTTTTCTCTCGTGGACCAAG
This sequence comes from Epinephelus moara, assembly GCF_006386435.1. NCBI lineage: Eukaryota > Metazoa > Chordata > Actinopteri > Perciformes > Serranidae > Epinephelus > Epinephelus moara. Next base: position 9,530,779 of record NC_065516.1, read on the forward strand.
ACCACTGACTTGTGCTTTTGTCTCTTTTGTTCTCTGGAGCCCTCGCCTCCAGCCACCACCAGCTGTTTTCTCCCTGCGGCTGTGTTTTTGTATTTAGCGGCTTGCTGCCGTTTATTGTGTCAAGCGGCTTTTTGTAATAAACTGTTAAGAACTTTCACTCCGCCTGTTTTCTGCAACTTGGGTCCCGTTGGTTTTCAAGCCAGTCCGTAACATCTGCAAGTTTTTTAGAACTAAAAATATATAAATATTGTACATTGCCTCAAAAAGGTCTCTTAGGTATTAGGGAGTATATACCTGGTCATGACACTGATAACTGGAAACCTACGGTACAACGCAACAGCTGTGTTTCTGTATCCCTTGGGAATCAAAATGAGCCCAGATGCTTGTCTCCAGGTTGTTGCCCCTGTCAGAGGACTTTTGCATAAAGTTTCTCAACATGTGTCACTGAGAATAATGTTAGAACAGAACAGAGGGGCCTTTGGCAGACTAATGGAGAACAGCTCACCTGTTATGGGATGTTCAAACAGACACTGAGAGAGACCCTGAGACATCCAGTGTGACACTGCTGAATACAACTGTCAACACTACAACACCTTGATGGAGTGTTTGTTCCTTATGCTAGAATCAGGGCAAATGACCGTCAGTTTTGGGAATAGTCAAGTGAGGCTTGTGACACTTGAGTGCACCTTCAGCCTGCTAAATCATCTCTGTAAGGGCCTCATGCACAGGGGACCCATTAGCTCGCACCTCCTGTGCCATATCATCCAGACGGTACCTGGATGTCAATCTTGGAACCCATCGGCTATCGGTTTGATGATGATAAAGTGTCTGGGGGCAATGTCGAAAATTTCATGAGATCCAGTGTTGCAAGTGGATATCTGAGCCAAGACTTCTTTTTCCATACACCAGTCATTTTGGCTAATTTCTATACACAGATATCTGACAAGACAAGACAAGTAAATTTAAAAAAGCTAATATAAAGCTGGCTTCTGAGATTGCACTTCGGCCGATGTGTTCCGCCTTTCCACACGGACTGTTAACCTGCTGCTGAAACGTTGGTCAATACTAATCAGACTACAAATGAAAAACAGAACACTTCTGATACCTAAGTCTTGTCCTGTTGCCCACAGATTCTGCATACATATACAGATATCTGTTTAAGGCATTGCATGGATCTCAACGCAGTAACCATGTACTACTGCTGAACTCTGCAAAGGGCCTTGAATATGTTACTCTGTTTGGGTTCCAACAGTCTTGTGCATGGCAAGGTAGAATTTAGCTTCACCCCCACTAGCCAAGAAGATGAAATAGTCCAAAAGAACATTTTCATACCCAGATGATTTCAGGGCTGTCCACGTTTTGTGTTTGTGCAGGTCGCCAGTGATTGGCTGAACAGTTGCGGTTGCAATGAAAGCTAATCACTGGAAGGCAAAACAACATTGGGTGCTATTGTTGTCAAACTGGCAAAGATCCAGAGTGGCTGAGGACAGACAATCATCTATTCCATCGGTAAGCTGTGGGTGGTCTGCGATCTGAATAAAAAAAACACAAAGTTAGCTGAATGTTTCACTGGGACAAATGGGTATGTCACAATGTGCTACCACTCTTTTGTCCATGTTTGTAAGCATGACAAACAGGAAGCATTACATTTGCAGTAGGCTTTTGGATATGCTTCACACTCTACCCCGAGGCTTGTCTGTGGCCACACACTCATCCCTGATGCTTGCAGTATTATCATTAGAACAAGCAGGCATTCCTCTAACCATCACAGCATATTTGGACATCAACACTATGAGGTTGCATCACCACAGTTTTAGTAGCTGGTGGAGCAAACACCATTAAGAGACAGAGAGGTAGAGAGAAAGCTTTCACTACACTCTCTTGGAGCCCCAGAGGACATAAGAGGGCGGCCCTCCAGTCTTTCTCAATATGCAGACTAATGTGTAGGGAAAACATTCAATGATCTGTGCAAAGTCTGTGCTGATGCCTCTCCAGTATTGAAAGCATGTTAAAAGAGAAACACAGTCAAATAAAATACATTAAGCATACATATTACACATTTATACTGCATTGGGGTATAATATGGTATCACAAAATATCAGGCTTTACGTTGCCGCAGTGACAACTTTCATTATTCATTTTTTTTCCTTCATCCATCTCACTGGTCCCCCTTCATGCTATGCTTTGCAGAGACAGTGTAAGCATTTCTGAAGAGAATGCCAAGGGATCAGGTAGTTTAGTGTGGTTTTCTGTGTGGTTTGCCAAACTAAGGGATTTCATGAATCTGGAGACCAGGTAACAGTGTAGCAGTGGGCTGTTGGGAAACAAGAAATATTGCAAATTATGAGTAAGAACCACCCAGCTGACATACTCTTAGAGGACTACGGTTCCAGCTCTTTATTAGATTTATATTGGAGGCCTGCTGAGAATAGTTGAAAGAGAAATGAAATGGTGCCAACGCCTGAGTTAGCTCCCCATTGAGAGAGTAATTTTCAGTTGAAAGTGCAAGAAAAGGGTCAATTTCAGATGGGTCAAAATTGATTAGAATAGGAAGCATGAATTGCAGACAGTGTAGAAGCAAATAATTGCCCAGGCAGGGATAATTCTGGTATGACCAAATAACAATATTTCATATTAATAAAGCAACACTGATCATTCCTTTTCTTCAAAATGGAGAAATTATTAAACCATTTCTGAAGGAGCAAAAGATTTAAAGCATATTGTCTTTGCTAAATACATGCAACTGATTTTGTTTTTACAGGTGCATAGCAGCAATGCTAACACAAGAGATCCTACATGGGCAATGTCTCGCCAAGCAGCCTCCATGCAGAAAACCAATATGTTTGGGCAATGAATATTTCATTCTGATCCAAAGTCCAGACAATAAGATTCTCCGGATGCACTAACAGCCACATAAATTCTACCATGATTTTTCTCTGTCACCACTGAGACCTAGTAAGTGCTCAATTTCATGGTTGATCGGGTATTGTACTTGTTTAAATCCAATGTTGGCGAGTGTGAAAGCGGAAAAATTTGCTCTTTTTTTGTGGAGACTGGAAATGTTAATGAGTCCTAAAGTGTGTCCGTTGAAAAGGTTAATGGAAATGTGAACTCTTCAGGGGTGACATTTTGGTAATATGGATGCCTGAATCACTATTAAAAAGATTTGCTGACCTGTACAACATTAAGATCTAAGACACGATAAAATATGATGAGGTTGTTTAACTTTTCTGCATTTTCTCAGCCTGACAAGGACGGTGTAACTGATAACTGAGTAGGTTGTATCAAGCTGAGACTTTAGACTGCTTAACGCACAAAAATAAAAGAGAAATAGCTAACAGTGCCTATCGCAGTTTACTAAAACTGAAAGGGATTTCCTCTAATTCTTGGCTCTGAACCCAAAGGCATGCAATTTACAAATTTGAAAAGCTGCAGAATTTTGGAATGAATTACTACAGAACATGACTTTCAAAAAAATCTTGATCAGTAAATTAATTGATCAGCCAATCCATCCCACCTCACAGGTGTGGCATATCAAGATGCTGATTAGACAGCATGATTATTGCACAGGTGTGCCTTAGGCTGGCCACAATAAAAGGCCACTCTGAAATGTGCAGTTTTGCTTTATTGGGGGGGTTTGGGGGGGTCAGAAAACCAGTCAGTATCTGGTGTGACCACCATTTGCCTCACGCAGTGCAACACATCTCCTTCGCATAGAGTTGATCAGGTTGTTGATTGTGACCTGTGGAATGTTGGTCCACTCCTCTTCAATGGCTGTGCGAAGTTGCTGGATATTGGCAGGAACTGGAACACGCTGTCGTATACGCCGATCCAGAGCATCCCAAACATGCTCAATGGGTGACATGTCCGGTGAGTATGCTGGCCATGCAAGAACTGGGATGTTTTCAGCTTCCAGGAATTGTGTACAGATCCTTGCAACATGGGGCCGTGCATTATCATGCTGCAACATGAGGTGATGGTCGTGGATGAATGGCACAACAATGGGCCTCAGGATCTCGTCACGGTATCTCTGTGCATTCAAAATGCCATCAATAAAATGCACCTGTGTTCGTTGTCCATAACATACGCCTGCCCATACCATAACCCCACCGCCACCATGGGCCACTCGATCCACAACGTTGACATCAGCAAACCGCTCACCCACACGACGCCACACACGCTGTCTGCCATCTGCCCTGAACAGTGAAAACCGGGATTCATCCGTGAAGAGAACACCTCTCCAACGTGCCAGACGCCATCGAATGTGAGCATTTGCCCACTCAAGTCGGTTACGACGACGAACTGCAGTCAGGTCGAGACCCCGATGAGGACGACGAGCATGCAGATGAGCTTCCCTGAGACGGTTTCTGACAGTTTGTGCAGAAATTCTTTGGTTATGCAAACCGATTGTTGCAGCAGCTGTCCGGGTGGCTGGTCTCAGACGATCTTGGAGGTGAACATGCTGGATGTGGAGGTCCTGGGCTGGTGTGGTTACACGTGGTCTGCGGTTGTGAGGCCGGTTGGATGTACTGCCAAATTGTCTGAAACGCCTTTGGAGACGGCTTATGGTAGAGAAATGAACATTCAATTCACGGGCAACAGCTCTGGTGGACATTCCTGCAGTCAGCATGCCAATTGCACGCTCCCTCAAAACTTGCGACATCTGTGGCATTGTGCTGTGTGATAAAACTGAACATTTTAGAGTGGCCTTTTATTGTGGCCAACCTAAGGCACACCTGTGCAGTAGTCATGCTGTCTAATCAGCATTTCGATATGCCACACCTGTGAGGTGGGATGGATTATCTCGGAAAAGGAGAAGTGCTCACTAACACAGATTTAGACAGATTTGTGAACAATATTTGAGGGGAAATGGTCTTTTGTGTGTATAGAAAATGTTTTAGATCTTTGAGTTCAGCTCATGAAAAATGGGAGCAAAAACAAAAGTGTTGCGTTTATATTTTTGAAGGTAGAGAATGTGGTATGCAGAGTCTGGCATAAAGAATGTCCTAGTTTTTTTTATCAATATATAACTTATGCCGGAATTCCACTGGATGCGTGTCCGTTGCGGAACAGCTGCACAGGTTATCGGCTGTGTGCTCTGCCGTCCGTCAACACCCACCAGCTGCGTTTGTGGTGTGGAGTGGTGCAGCTCCGCTGGACAGCGGGAGTCACGAGGACCCAAGAGATCTCATGAATTCACGCATATTCGCGCAATATAACAAGATTTAGTTTCTATAAACAAAACCACAAAACCTGAGGAGTAGTAGGAAGACATCTCAGTGCACCTCCATGATTAACATCTCCTCGTCCATGGTGTTAACGGGGTGAAATGATGTCTGAAAACCTCTGACCTGTTGACTTCAGGCCTGCCTCCGCCCATTATGATGTTTTCAAGGTGTAGTGCAGGGAAATATGATCTGTCGTGAACACTGTGCATTTTATTTTGAAAATTAACCAGATGTTTTATTTTGTTTCTGTGCATGACTTCCTGCCGCGCACGATCTGCTCTGTGCTGAATTGCTGTGTTGTGCTCCGGCGTCGGGCAAAAATAGAAGTACTGCGTATCTGTTGCGGAGGGCTCCGGAGTGCCGCAGCTGTGACGGAGCTGGAATGCAGCACAGCCGCAGCCAGTGGAAGCACACACATTGACTAGAATTGAAACGTATCGGCTCTGTGGCCGTTCCAGAGTGCAGACGCAAACCACACGCATCAGGTGGAATTTGGGGGTTACTATGAAAAAGTGGGGAAAAAAAGACAATTATAGCCATGTTTGAACTGCTATAGTTTAGGTTGTGTTTTAGCCACATGCCAAACAAGAATATTTTCAGAAAATAGAAGATGTTACCTTTCAAATGAAGCCTCACACATGGGTTCTGGCCTTAATGTTTCCCATTTGGGTATGCCAAACAGGCAAAACCTATAAACAATAAAGTGGAAGTTCAGAGTGTGAATTAGCGAAATTTTGCTAAAAGGTTTTTAGGCAGAAGTGGAAAAGGTGGTGTATTGATAAATTCAAAATGCAACAAAGTGCAATGAAAACAGATTTGTTCCTCACTTACAGTGGTGGATACAGTATTGGTTTTGCTGGATGTTGTAGTGTAAGTGGTTGGCAATATTTGGGGCCTGTTGCTAAATCTCTGCTGTTCTTATTACTTTTCCCTCCAGTGGCTGAGGCTGCTTTTTGAAAACCATCATGGCCCATGTGGATGTCACTAGATGGTGGATGGTGGGGACAGCTACCGTCCATAAATTGGGCTCCAATTACTTTCTTTCTGCACAAACACACTAATTGAAAAAAAAAATGGCAGCATTACACATCCATCTGCTTGATTCATTTAATAATACATTCACCAACACAGATTGTTGCCCTATCAGTATCCCACTGTAGGTAAAGTAAGTTCATTCATTACAAAAACATCATCAGGGGCAACAAGGATAACCCTGCCTTTTCTTTTAGCCTTAGAGTACTCTATATTCCTTAGTGAGTGTTGCTTCCAGCAGCTTACTGAATAGGTCTAAAGAGAAAGCCTTTAGCTTTTAGTGTCGTTTTAGAAAACTCCTATTGGTGAGATGAAGCACTTTTTGAATATGAGCTTGAGTGTTTACAACAAAAAGGATAAAAGATTTCATGAACTGAGAAATGAACGCAACTGATAAATGTGCAATGTTACAGAAGCTGAGAACTGAAATTTATAGAGTATGCCACACATTAAATCTAAAACAAGCTTGTAGCCTACAGTTCACACGTCAACAAATATAGAATATTTCAAATAGTAAGCTCTTGCTGCAGAGCCAAACGATCCCACAAAATAGCATTCAAAGCTTGAAAACGGTTTCACAGTTCAGTATTTCGTCTTATTTCAGAGCTTTAAGGGGCAGCTGTGTGAGATATCAGCTGCAGATGAGGTCGAACACCAGCACCAATAGACAGAGGTTTCCAATTACCCAACAGTGGAGGCAGAAGGAATGCAGAAACAGGTGGCGCCTTTAATTGCTTTTTGCAACCCCAGAAGCATAGCGTGAGAGGGAGCAGAGCTGTGGGAGGTCCTCTGGGAGATGAGACATCACCAATATCTTTGTAATTGGTTTTGGAAAAAATATAATTCAAGAATTAGTAAAATATATCATATATAAATATGACAATATGCCAAACAACATCATCACCATTTATATGACACAGGCTGCTCCCCAGAAAAACTCTGATACCCCTGTATTGTATTCATTGTTTTGTAATGACTTCTATACATCTCAGACCTGACAACACTAAGCTGTTTTCTTTTTGTTTATGATGTTATTGCAGCAGCTGTAAGTCTCTTAATTTCCACTGATATGTGTTTTGGGGAAATCCCCTGGGCACTTACCAATGCCACGTGTTGTGATTGCAAAAATACTGACTGAACGCCTGCGGAGGACCTCATGGATAAGAGGTATAAGGTGATAAAAGTACAGATGATGACAGAATGGTTGGCTTTATCTTGTACATCTTTGTTCTAACCAGTGTTACACCCTTTGTTAGCTCAGTTCTCTAGCAAGATAACCTTAATTGCTTGCAAGATGATGTCCAACTTTGTGTTAAGAATGACGCAACCACATCACCTCTCTCAGTCTGCGCTGTCTCTGTCTCCAAGCTAACAACTGCACCTTGTAGCATGAGGGGAGGGGGGAAGCAATCTGATCCTAGCCTAACCCTATCTCTTATACTGAGGGGATGAGATCAGGAAAATGCCAGCTCTCTACGCCTCTACAGTTAAAAAGCTCTGACTACAGAATATGCTTACATCGTGGCGAGTGTAAGTGGTGAAGGGAGGTTATGTTTTGGAATCGTGTATCTAAAGTGTTTCATCTTCAAGGCTAGACAAGACTTGTGGGATTCCGACAGCCATTTTCAATATCAAGGAGGTGTGATTTGTGGGGATATGCTGATTTCCAAGGTTGGATGCATATTCATATGCTGAGTTTACAAAAACAAAGTAGCAAAACAGCAGTTTATATAACCTTTAGAATTCCTCATCGACAGTGGTAGAAACGTATTTTGCATCACAATAAGAATGTGTATTATTGCATTTTGTTTGTATGCAGAGACTTGCGTGTTTGCATGTTAGTGTATTTGTGCATGAATGCACACACACAGACATCTGAGTGTGTGTTTGTGTCCATATTCTTCTGATGTGAGACTGCTGGCAGCGATTGCCCTGTTTTCCCATTTCCCCTCTGGCTAATCACTAGAGTCCCCGTAAATCCTTGGTATCACCACAGGATCAAGAGAAGGCCTCCAAGCCCCAGGGAACCTATTTCCTCTGAGAGCAGAACACAAACTGGAAAGCTCCTTGATATATTTGCTGGCCCAGGGATGGTCAAGACTTCAGGGCTGAAAGATGCTCCACAACATCACCCTGCTGTCGGTAGGTCTCCATTTCGCATATAACACACCAAACAGAAAAAAAAAACTCAATCAGATATAAAAACGATGTCTGAAGCTCCAGAGAAAGGTTATTATGACAAAAGGACAGAGGAATATTGTACATCATCGACGTCAGTGGGAATAAGGAGGAAGAAGGTCAGTGATAGGGATCACATTGTAATGTTTCACTCCAAACCTGTATTTTTCAGCAGCAGTGGCTGTATTCCAGCTGGTGTGGCTACACAGAATAATTAGTTTGGTTGGAACAGCACCTCGGGGGGCTGGATTAGCTCTTGGAGGGCAGTTTCTCCGGCAGCCCAATGTTCTGATGAGAGCTGAGATATACTGTCATGCACCCAGCACTGAGAAGCTTTTGATGGTTTTAAAAGCCTTGAGCAAGTGACAATTACAGCCTGAATGGCAAACAGTGTCAAAGGGAATGAGATGCTCTGGACTCCAAAGCTGAAGGTCACTAGGGAGACGGCCTGTTGTAAAGCTGTGCATTACAATGTCGAAATAATGGATGATGTCCAGAGATGGGGTAGCAGGCAGGCAAAATGAACTTGCCATGTATTTTGAAATGAAAAGCATAATATCTGCAAATGGAAGCCATTCAGAAACTACATGATGCACAAAAATAAATATATAAATCTGTTCATATAGACACCAGAGATGACAGATCTGTAACAACTGCAAACAGCATGTCTGATAGTGTTTAGCATCAAAACACAAGAGGAACTGTAAGTTGATGCTTTAAACTTCATCATAAAAGCTACAATATCAAGACAATATAGTAATCACATGTATCCATAAGTTATGTACAGACAGGTAATTTAAAAAATAAATAAGTATAAAGATAAAGAGAGCTTTGGAGAGGTTGCTGTGGTTTTGATCAGCCAAGTTTCCCTCAGAATCATTTTCACTCTGCATGATTTTGCCCCCCTTACAAACAGTGACTAACAGCAATGGTCAGTATGGTGGAAAGTAAGCAGAGGTTGAGCTGGAGTTACTGTGACAACCAGCAACCACAACCAGCAACCATATCTAATGCCATTAGCTCCAGCAAACATGCATGTTAAAGCATTTTTAATATTTATTCTGAAGAACACACTTTTTATTTTTATTTATTTATTTATTTTTATTATTATTATTATTTTTTATTTTTTTTGCACTTGTTAACAGTGTTATCTGTTGTGTTGTTTTGTGTTGTCTTGTGTTTTAATTTGTCTTTTTACTATGCACCAAGCGGAGTTGCATCTCCAATTTTGTTGTTTGCTCTGCTACAATGACAATAAAGACTTCTATCTATCTAAACAATGGATTTACTACAGTGATCTTGACATTAATGTTTTTTTCTCTGTTTTGATAGACACGGACCAATGACTGTATATAAAGATGGATGACATGATAGCTCCTACAAAGAAGCCAAAACATTTCAATCACCCCCTGGTGGCTGGCTGTAGTACTGGCCATAATCTGCACCCCCTCTTTTTTGGCAGATAGGACATGAGCCAAACTAAAAATACATAGCTGAATTTTTCCTAGAGATGATTCAGTTATTTTCTTACCATGCTGGTGTCTGTTCAAGTCTTAGTTTTTATAACAAGTCGTACTTCAATCAGCTATTAGATGCTATAAAAAGTGGGACTGAGGTCATGATTGACAGCTGCTTGTGTCAGTTTTTGTGCTTGTGGTCAGTGGCGCTGCTTGCATGTGGATCAGATGGGTGAATGGGCGAGAACCTGATACCACAACTCCACTTCCTAATAGTCACCAAGCAGACTCTGGCTCCAAAAGATGGTACCGCACATATCCAATATATTTTGGCTTCAGTTAGTACAGTGGGAGTACTTGGAGACATGTTGTCCATCTATGGTCTGATCGTAACATGTAAATGTCTCTGGTACTCTTAAATGTGATGAAACATTAAAAAAGCCATATGAAATGTAGATCTTGTGTGGCACTTACTTTGGGAGCGCCCAGCCAGGTTGCCATGAGAAAATCCTGGCAATGTACGATGTAGTATATGAGCTTTGACTGAATGACTTTGAATGACTTTGTCATTGGGAGGTGGAGGGGATGGTGGATGGTGTATGCAGACCACTGCAAACACCAGTGCACCAGTGCCACAAAAAGTGGTCGTTTATAGAGAGACATTGCTGCTTTTCTACTGGGTATTACATGACAAAACATGATATTTTCCTGACCACACTTTGGCCACAGCGTTGTCAAAATGTAAAGTTTCAACGTTTACATGACACAATAATGTACCAAGGGAACATATCCATGGTTTGCAGAAACATATGATGCCATTTTTTTTGTTTTACTGTTGTTGTTGGGTTGGAGAACCACTGGCTAAACCAACACTACACATTAACCACAGTTTATTTGCCATAACCACAGCATCTCCCTGATCTTAACCATACTTTAGTTCCATGCGCAGATATTGTTAAAAGCCAGAATTCTAAAAACCGTTAGCACTGAACATGATCTGTATTCTTTTGCAGCATTGTCTAATATCAACTCTGCTGTCTGCCCCTGTTTTGTGGAAGTATGTCAGTTAAAAAACGTGATATTTCATAATCAGTTGAGATTTCTTTATGAGATTAGGAAAACATGCCTTGATAACATGTCTCTAACATGTTTTATTTTGCAAAATGTGTTGACAGTTGTGATTTATTGGCTAATATGCAAGTGGCAACCTCCAAGGCAGAAAAATGAAGTCAATGACGAAAGTGCCAAAAACTGCAGTTCCTCTAATGGCCTCTTGAGGCTGACTCTAAAACAGAGCAAATCCCCACAGACACCAGTGTTAAAATGCTCAACTTTACAGCAGAAATAAACATGTTTAGAGCCTGGTACAAAAAGCAGTTTTGGTCTCTATAGCTAGTTTCCACATTCATGACAAGTTTTATATAACTAACTGATTTACATTTATTAAGGCCTAAAATGATGCATATTTCAGGGTGGCACTGCTTTTAGTCTACAAACTCTAAGCTTCAAAATGGCAGTCCACAAACCAATGGTTCATGTCACGGTAGCTACATCCATTATTATATACAGTCTATGATAATATGCCAAAAAAAATCAATGTCCATCTTAACACATAAAACAAAATAGAAATACCTTAATTTCTACTGAGAGGATGAGGTGGTAGATCTGGATTTGCATTCAGGTGCTCAAGAGAGAATGTATAGTGTCACCTGGAAACCTATATACATAATATGTAAGAAAAAATAGCACCAACATTACAGCTTGTTCCTGAAACTTTTCTTTTCCTGAGCAATTCACAAGTGTTCCTCCCCACAGTCTTCTTAAATGATGTATTTCCACTTCTGAGGTAGCACAGCTCATGTTTTACTCTAGTGTACCATTTTTACAACAAACACTCATCAGAGGAAAACCAATATAGGACTGGAGAGCTCCATTCATGATATCAGAGATCAAACACATTTTCCCTCAAGAGGGAATTGTGGGTTCAGTTCTTCATCTCTCCCGGTGCAACACGTATGTATGTTTACTTCCATGCTGGATGTGTCAGGTGTGCCTATTCTACCGAGCAGCATGTTCACCATACCAGAAAGCCATGAGAGAACTTACAATGTGACCTCCAACCATCAAGAGCATCTCCCACAGTTCTTACACTCTTGTGATCTGACACCGAAGTGTTTTACTGCATCACAGATACAGAAGTAACAGCTCGCTGGAATGGCAGAATCACAGTTACCATCATGAGGGAAAAGATGTGTTTGTGAAAATTAAGTTTTTAATCTTCAGTATCTACACAGAGTAGCACATTTGATACTCTGAGGCTTTAATTTGCATAACGGACCGGGTCCCACAAGGAGAAAGAGGAGAAATGTTAAAATAAAATCACAGCATTTTTTTCCTCTTTTAATTTAGCAAAACAGTTTGATGTGATATCAGTGTTGCAGCTATCAGCAAAAAAGATCTGACTGAAAACTAGAACATTAACAATAAGGCAAAAATATTGATAAAACCCAATTTAACAGTTTATTAACCATCAAAATTTAATGGCACTGACCCTAAAGTATCACCTGGAAGTGTGTTATCAGTTTTCTCAGCCCTAGTTCTGGTTCGCGTGACAAATATTCTTCCTTAAATAGTCCTGCCAGTGACAGATCCTTCTGACAGCTGTGGCACAAGGAATACTACATCACTCTTTGACCAGGCTTCCTGCATGGAAATTACAGTTAAATGATTGTTTCTTCTCCACAGAGTGATGATTTTGGCGACAAATAAAAGGAGGGGGGTAGAAAGAAAGAGCCTCGGATGAAACCAACCTCCGGGAGTAAATAAGACACAGCTTTGGAAGTTTTGACTCCTGACTGAAAGAAATGCAGAGCAGGCAGAGACAAGGTGTCTGAAACATGAGGACTTTGAGGTGTGTTTGCAAACAGACAGCTGAACATGTAAGTCAAAGTTTACTCGGGGATACAGTTGTGAATAATTGAATTTTCACCAGATTTGCTCATCTTGACATTCTGAAGGGAAATCCCAACTGGAGGCCTGAAAGTAATACAATTACTGGTAGTGTGAGAGGCTATGCAGATTTTTTGTTTTTCTTTAAACAGCTGTGGTCGGCAGGGGTTCTAACTAATATGATTTGGTCTTTAGTTTGCCTGGAGGCGTAGGTATCTTAAGGTTAAATTTATTTTTGCTAGGAAATGTTTTTCTCTTTGGTGTTCGTTTTTACCTTTGTTCAACATCATTATGACCAAAAAGAAGACTGACACTGATGGTTCTGTACTTTGATATTACAAACTATATTTAGTGTCCTCCCACACAGATACTGCACCACTCACTCACTCACCTCAGTTGCAACGACCACACAGGCTGGGGTACAGATGTCGTTAGCCATTGTTCAGTCCCACCTGTGATTTCAGCACTCCCTGCATTCCACCATGACATGTCAGTCCGTGTCATGATTAAAATCTCCCTCCCCTTGTTTTTAGATTTAACAGTTCGGTCATTTACCATCAGTGCAAGGGGACCCGTGATACAGAGACAGCTAATGTTAGCTACACCTTCTATAATGTGGCAGGCACACAACACTGAGTGTGTGGGAGCTGCTTATAAATGCTCATAATAACAGACTGCTAATCCGAGACAACACCGAACAAAACATTGTGAACCAGAAGCGCAGAAACAGTATAATGGCTCCAACAAATTTAAGATTCAAAAGATTCTGTTTCCTTTACACAGGTGAGGAGAGTGCTGACTGACCGTCTCAGGAGCCGCTTTTCTCCCAGGGAACAGTCAATTCACTGTCTGCCCACTTAGCATGAGCTGACACAGCAGCGGCTAAAATCCAACACGGAGCCATTAAACAGTCCCAGCAAACTCACATCAACATGAAAATGGAGGGTAATGTTGGGGAACGTTAGCTGTGTGATGCTAACAGTTAGCCCTGTTACTGGTGTGCTCTCACAAACACTCACCAACTGTCCGCGGTGGGGAGCTCACACAGCAGCAGTTTTCCAGTGGCGGGAAGGCAGAGGGACTGTGGGGTATGCTAGCTAACTCTCATGATAAATAGAGAGAGGGAGAGATAGTACTCATTGTATGCAGCTCAAATAAGATTTTACCCATTTTAAATATTAACATAAAAGGAATAAAAAAAATAATCAAAATGTGACAGTCGATGCTGATATTGTGGTGGGCCACCACAAATACATTATTGCATGGAAAATAATGACATTTATATTTATTGATACTTTATATTTTTGTCACTTCTCAAAAAAATCAATTTCGTACAGGCTAAAATCAGGGCTAGAGATTAACAGCCACAAACTTACCAATTGCCTGGGCAAGTATTTGCTTAAATCACTGAAATCAATGGGCCTATATTTGGGACAGGCGTCTATATGGGACAGGCCTTTGATTCCTTTCACACAAAACTGCTGCTCAGCAAAGATCGGGAAATACAATCAAATTGTTTATTTAAACCAGTATGAGTATTAATTGTATGAAAATTAGGATTCAGATAATATAACAATTATGAATCAGTCATTTGGTCTCGCTCCGACAGACAGCACATCTGCGACAGAGTGAGTGATGGCACTTGAGCATTAGGGCACCCAGCATACTAACACAACACCACTTTATCCTGTTAAAACAATACTCACAACTTGGAATATTTTTTACAAAAACCCTTTTGATACTTTTGATCTAGGGGCCCTTAATAGAATATAAAAAACTAACAGGGCAATCAAGGAATGAACACATAATCTGAGGTAGCCAAGAACCTGGTTTTATACACCCAAAGAACTTCTATAAAAAAACAAAAATAAAAACAATTGAACAGCTTGGCAACCAGACCAGGCGTCTAACTGAGACAAGCTTTACTTGTCAAAATGTGGGACTAGGTGTTTAATTTAAGTTTTATGGTAAATCAATAAGCAGGTATAAGAAGGATACGGTGACTGGCAAATGGGCTGTTGTGTGACAAGATGGCGAGCAGTAGCCAGCGTTTCATCATCCTGGGGACAATAAAAACGTGTTTGTGATGAACACAGATCTTCCCTGGGACGCCTTCAGGAAGAAAAAACGCAGTAAACTCACTATTGTCATGTCAGAGAACGCATCATATTGTTTCCCTGATAATGCCACATTGTGAACAATGAATACAGCAGCAGAATCGGCAGAAGGAGAGCTAAGTAACGTGAGCTTTAAGCAGCTGATGGCTGCAACTAACGGCTCACAGAGGTTGCACGAAGTTACATTAGGATGCCTTCAAGCTCAAGCCAATAAAAATGAGAATTGGGCAAAGGTAAATTATTATGTTTTCATGATGTGCTCAATGTAATCTTGTAAAATGTAATTTTTGGCGAGAAAGTTGAATAAATACAGCTGTTTGGAATAGAAATTTGTTGATGTTTTCACACCAATATAAAATAGATATTAGAGAGGGAAGTATGACATTTTATATTTATTAAAAAGACTTGTGAAGCAGTTATTATTTTTCTAATATGTTTTTATGTGACATGTTATATTAAATGGTTGTTTCATGAATTTGTATGACTGAAAATGGGCCTATTCAAAGGTAGTGTGCTAATGAGGGGTTTATAACTTTAAAACGGTTCAGTAATTTTTATAGTGTAGATTATTTTGTTTACGTGGAACAAAGGGGAGAATAAATAGCAACGACAACAACAACAATATGAAAAACATTGGTATGGGCCCGAAATTTCAAAATTGGTGCAGTAGTTCAGTCCATAGGGACTTGGGTTGGGAACCGGAGGGTCGCCTGTTCGAGTCCCCGTCCGGACCAAATATGGAGCGTGGACTGGTGGCTGGAGAGGTGCCAGTTCACCTCCTGGGCACTGCCGAGGTGCCCTTGAGCAAGGCACCGAACCCCCCAACCGCTCGGGGCGCCTGACCAAGGCAGCCCCCTCACTCTGACATCTCTCCACTTTGTGCATGTATAGGTCCTGTTTGTGCATGTGTGTGTCTTTCGGACCTGTGTGTTAATGACAACGGAGTGAAAAAATTTAATTTCCCCTCAGGGGGATTAATAAAGTATATAAAATTAAATTAAAATTAAAATTAAAATTAAATTAAATTACCTAGTAGAAACAATTTGTTTCAACAATCATAGGCCACACAGGGTCTATGTCCCACTCCAATGTCAGAGAACCATTTCATCCTCTCCTAAAAAGTAGCAAGAGATTGCTAATAGCTGCAATTTGTTTTTTAGTTTATATTTCCTTCAGATTTCAGTTTTGACTTTAATGAGGTGACGGTAAATTGAAGAGTTATAGCTGTAGGAAAGGTTTGACAGTGATAATTACAAAGAATGCTAGCATCTGTCCATTTCATCTGTTCTGTTTATTGTGCTCCATACTTCATGCATGACTGATACATCCTGTGAATGCAAATCCAGTGTTGTCATTAATTGTGGTCTAAAGAGGGCCATTTAGTGAAAAAGAGAGAGGAAAAACTGATTGCCTATGTCAGACAACATCATTGTGTCATCTATAGGGATTACACTGGTGAAACAACATTCAAATCAGATGTGATTATAGTATCTCGTCCACTGACTATTTGGTTACCGCTCACAATGCAACTACATACATCTCATTCAAACTGCAATTGCTAAACCACCGGCGCAGTCATACACCTACCACTCTCTCTCTTTACATTGCTGCATTGGATCACACACATTAACATGTACATGATTTTAACCACAGCAGTGGACCAGGAAAGAAGACTCTGTCCTTAATAGCAGTGAGACAAATATACAGTCATCATTTGTGGGTAAAGCTTTGTCAGAAAAACAACCGCAATGTTTCTGTCCCTAGTGAATTTGCTTGGCTTCAATTAAATCAGTGAAAAAAAAAACATTTAAAGTACCCCAGCCCTACTGGCTGTGTGCTGTTTTCAGCCTCACACACATTTTTCTTTGGCATGGGAGATGCACTGGCCTGTATTCTACTCATAAATCTGCAGTTTATCTTCTATTCACCAGAGGCCAAACAAGGGGCAGAGTCCACAATACAAACACTAGAACTAATACTTATGATAACTTAAAAGTTCTAACAAAATAAGTATCATCATGGCGAATTTGTAACATATATAGAGTTTTAATGAGTGTTGACCATTTAGATGTGATTCCACTTGTTTTCCTTACTGTACTGGGTTTATCATGGGGTAATGCAGTCTATCATCTGAATAAACTTTGCCAAAACGTAGTGCGTTTGATTTATGGTTCATCAGATGGCATACAGATATGTACGATGCATACTAAATCATGACTCAGTAAAGATGCATTTCCAGACAACAGCTACAGTATTCCTCTAAAAAAAAAGTCAGCAGGACTGTGACAAAATAACTGAAGTTGAATAATGGCTGCTGAACTTCAAGCAGCAGAATATACATCTCTGCTTCATGGATTATTCATGTACTCCATACCTGCCATAGTCTTATCAGCGTGACATACATCTAACAGAGAAAATCATCCCCCGTCCAAGCTAAAAGGAAATGATCAACCAGCCGCCCATGCTGGGAATCTTCAAAGATCAATACAGTTGCTGAATGATGGACTGTACACACTGTATTTCAATCAATGAATCTGAGTAATAAACCCAAAATAACATAATGAGAATAATATCACATCTCCATCTGTGGGATTTCTAAAATGGTGCTGTGCACACAATAACTACAATTGCCATTCTCAAAGAGACGCAAAGGAAGTAGCAGTTTCTCCCACAACCTCCCACACTCTTGGTCTAGGGACCGGTGCAGGGAAGGAGTGCTGATCTTATCCAAAAATGTGTGCAGGTAAGCAAAGCCTTGTGGGAAAGCCATACATTAAGTCATGTTGTGTGGATTTTCTTGCTCAGTCACTGCATTCCTCATTGTTATCAGCCAAAGCCTCCCCTCGCATAAGCCCTACCCTGCAGCTGGCACCATACATATACACTATACAGCTATCAAGCACCAACAAATAACACATGGGGGAGAAAAAGATAGTCATTGGTAAAAACAAAACAAAATCAAAAGCAATGACGTTGTGTAAAAAAGTCTCATATTTAAGCAGGTATTAGTGGTGATGCCTCATTATAATTAATATTCTTCATTCTTAATTAGTGTCAAAAGCCAGGTATGTGGTGAAACACTACAGATGTCTACTATGTAGTTAGTGTATTAACTTTGATATATATTGTAAAAAGTGTCTTCTGAATAGTATCTCTTAGTTTTAATTTGGTTTGGGGAAGAAAAAAAAAATATCTGTGATGATTTACTTTACCTACATACCTCTTAGTTTCTATTAAAGGCGAGCCCAGTTGCCCCCCCAAAAAAACATTGTATAGGCCTATGTTACATTTGTATGTTACGGATGTATCATATCAACATTTTTATTGTGATGTTCTGATTACATGTATATGAGCTGACATTGTCAATGGGAGGTGGATGGCATGGTGGATGGCATGACAACTTGGCAACATGGCTGCAGAGCTGACCACTGCTCAAAACCAACACATGACAAAACTAGTTGTTTTTTAGCAGGATATCTGTAGCATATCCAAAACTGGCAGCATTTCCAGCCATGACTGTGCCACCACAACCAAGCGTTTTAGTGCAACATCACAAGCATTTCCCATCATGTTTGTGTCACCAAAACTGATTGATTTTTAGAGCAAAATCTGTGGCATTGCCATCAGTAATTCTGCAACCAAAGCTGCGTATGTTTTAGCCCAACATCAACAGCATTTCCAACCATGATAGTGCCACCAAAAGCAGGTATTTTTTAGTGTGACAATGGCAGTATTTCCAACCACGATTTGGCCACTAAAAGAAATATTTTTCAGCAAGACATCAATGGAATTTTTGCCTGTGATTGTACCACCAAAAATGCATATATTTTTAGTGAGAGCAGCGGAATTTCCCGCCATGCTTGTGCCAGCAAAATTGGTTGTGTTTTAGTTTGACATGGGCAGCATTTCCAGCTGTGACTGTGCCACCAAAACTGGTTGTTTTTTAACATTAAAATTGCCAGCATTTCCAGCCATGATTGTGGCACCAAAATTGGTTGGTTTTTAACATGACATTGGCGGCATTTCCACCAGCAATTGTGCCAATTGTGTTTTTTAAGCACAAAATGTGTGGCATTGCAGCAGTAACTGTGCCACCAAAGCTCAGTATGTCTCAGCCCGACATCAGCAGTATTTCCAACTATGATTGTGCCACCAAAATGTGACATGGGTGGCGTTTCCAGTGGTGAATGTGCCACCAAAAGGTGTTTTTAGCATAACATTGTTTTCATTTCTGGCGCCACTGTGCCACAAAAACTAAGTATTTTTTCGTGTGATAACAGCAGCATTTCCAACCATCATCATGCCACTTAAAGCAATATTTTTTATCAAGACATCAATGGAGTTTTTGTCTGATTGTGCCACCAAAACAGCATCCTTTTTAGCAACACGTCAGCGGCAACTCCAGAAGTGATTGTGCCACCAAAAGTGTTTTAAGCCAAACCATGATCTTTTCCTTGCCATATCCAAGTGTTTTTGTGCCTAAATATTACCACACGTTAACCATAGCATTGTTGAAACATAAAGTTTCAACATATCTGCTATATAACAACACACACATTGCATATTTATGGATTGCAGATATGTTCAGTGCCAACATTTATTCTGGTGATCAAGTTTTAATAACCATAGTTAAAGAATTGACATAGATAACAATAACTGGCTTTACTCATTAAGATGCAAGAAAGAGTTCTATGCCTACCCCTGCAAACTTCCTATTATAGATGTCACGGCCTGAACATTTGTAGCAGTGCTGCCATTGTCTAGCATTAATTTAAAGCAGTCTCTTAAGACCAGC
Organism: Epinephelus moara; assembly: GCF_006386435.1. NCBI lineage: Eukaryota > Metazoa > Chordata > Actinopteri > Perciformes > Serranidae > Epinephelus > Epinephelus moara. The sequence goes on from NC_065516.1 coordinate 9,550,535, forward strand.
TGTTGGTTTTATTGCCATCTTTATAATTGAAAAAGTTTTGTTTTTATAATAACAAAAGTATAAAGATAATAAATGTTTCTGATTCTAAAAAAAGGGCTGTTTGCAACAACAGCAATATCTTAATGCAAACAAACCCAACCATCTGAGGACATATCCTACCTATAAGAGGATTATAATGTTCATTTTCTGTGTCAGAGAGGTTATGACTCAACTTTGTGGTCATTTTTCAGGCTGCAGTATATGTTGTTGTTATATTGCTTTCCATTGTCGTTATATTGCAAAGTCCTTCTGTTATTTTGTCCAGCCCCTATAGATTATAAGGGCTGTTTTTGTTGATGGTAGAGATACACTGCCTGTATCTAATTAAAGGCAAGTATTGGCCATACACACGGCTATATCGGTCTAATCCTCCTGGACACTCTCATTACCTAACAGCAGGCACGTTGGCCTTGTATTTCCTGGTATTGTCCTGCAACCAGATGGTCACAGGTTCAATCTCTGAAACGGCCAACTCACAATGCCATGGTGTCCTTCAGGAATCCTTACCTGCACTGCTGCGCAAGTTGATCTGGGTAGAGTGTCAAATGAATGCAGAAGGTGTTAGTTCAACAGTACAGTAGAAAGTGTAAGGTGGGATGGAGGGCTTGGCCTTTGTTTGAGCTGAGCAACATCCACTCCATGGGTCTGTCCATGTCCCTGGTTTCAATGTGACTATGTTTTATCCCGCACCATTACGAGTGACAGCCCATTTGTTAGCACTGGGCAAAACAATTTGAATCAATGCCCCTGTATCTCATAGAACTACATAATGGCTGCTGTTAGTGCCGTGGCAGCTGAAAGTTATTCCCTCGCTTATTCTGTTATGGGAATGCTTGCATGTCACTGACTGTCTACGCTGCATTCTGGCTGCATTTTACAGCTTAATATGCTCCTACAGTGTTTAATTAAATGCATTTATCATATTACTGCAAGCATATGAAACATGATTATTCAAATTTGCTCTGAAATATTGGTATTAACTAATAATGTGTGTCATTCTAAAACCACTGAATCATTTTCGAAATGTTCACACACAAAAAGCTTACAAATAGCTACATTTGTGCAACACAATGGTGATGGCTCCTCCAAAATCATTCTGATATTCTGAATGGTTCAACATTTCCCATTCGTCTGAGCCACAGTAACATACAGTGTCTATCCCCATAACCTTCTACATCTCTGCCTAGCCACTGGAAAGACAATAGAAAACAATTATGGGCATTTCAATATAGAAAAACCATAAAATGTGCTCCTGTGCATGTTGGACTATAACTGCATTTTACAATATAACACATTCCCACAAACATGTTGTGTGAAGTGAAATGCATTTACCATAGCACAGGGAACAAATTAAAAATGACGATGCAAATAATATCCACTGAAGCAGGACATCCCTCTGATATAATAATACAAATAGCTAATTCATTTTGTCATTTTTATGTTTTTCACCCCCTGTTCAGTCATGGTGTGTGAGTACTGTGCATCCCCTTGATACTTTGTTATTTCAGTCAGTTCACATTCAATTTATCTGAAGCATATCTCCCTAGCTGCTCTCTCAGACATGTAAAAAATGACCTTTGACATGGAAAAATCCAAATGGAAGGACTGTTTTAAACTTGAAACAGCTGGGTTCACTCAGTTGTCATTAGGTATTGAATTAAAAGAAAAAAACTCTAACGGTTTTATGCCTGCACTAACCAGTCAAGTTGCAGTTTACATCCATGTCTGTCCAGACTCAAATGAAGCCATGACAGTTGGATGTTGGTGCAAAGAAGCTACAAATTCTGAAAGAGGATGCTTCCCACACATCCTCCCCCAGCAGCACGCACGATCTATACAATCAGCACAGTTTCAAGTATGGCAACCGAGATTAGTGTCACTAATTCAGTTTCTGGCAACATGTCTCCCCTTCTGTTCCTGAGTTATGGCATTGAATAATGGCCAGAAAAGTCTTTCTGCAGAGAATCATTATGTGACAGTGAAGTTGGCCTTTGACCTTTTGGATATAAAATGTCATCACTTCATCATTTTAATCTACTAGACATTTGTGTGAAATTTGTCAAAATTACCATCTGTATTCTCGACTTATGGCCAAAAAGGTGTTTTGTGAGTTCACAATGACATTTGACCACTAAAATCTAATCAGTGCATTCACTCTTGAGTCCAAGTGGAAGTTTGTGCTAAAGTAGAGAGCATTTTCTTGAGGTATTCTTAAGATATTGTTTCACGACAACAGGACAGACGGATAGACAGACACCCTAAAAACATAAAAAAACCCAAAAAAAAACAACCCTGCCATTCACATTTCCCACCATAATCTCTAACTACTGACTACATTAACTGGAAAGTCAAAGTAATAATTGTATTTTTTTTTTTTTTTTAATATTTCGTGTGTATGAGATGTAAAAATTATATGTCATATTAAATGTCATTGTGGGTTTTTCAGTCAAACGTAACAGCCCTGGTCCTAATAATAAAATAAAATACCACTGTAACCCCTTTCTGCATGTTGCTATGGTAATCCAAGTACCATAGGTGTGTAAGAGATGCCAAATTTTGTTTTTATTTGTTGCTATGCATTAAGAAAAAAATCATATTTAGGGCTGCAACCAATGATTATTTTCAGTGTAAATTCATCTTTGAATATGGCCTGTTTCTCCATTGATCATTTAGTTGCTTGGTTTGGTTGGTCGTTTGTTTTTTTATTGTTTTTTTTTTTTGTTGTTTTGTTTTTAAAAATATATATATACTAGTCCATACCCATTGGTAGCTTTGTCTCCTTCTACCTATGCCAATCCTCAATGCCTATGTGCAGTTTCACATAGATTGACCACTTCAGTGAGTAGAAAAATGTGGAACAGACAGAATGACTGACAGTTTCCGTGTACAGCATACCATACCATGACTTATCAAACCAAAAATTAAAAAAAGCAAAAAAAACATTCGGCCACAGGGAGAGCCACAGCTATCGTTTTTTCATGTTAGCCATTCTTAAGCATTTTTCTGCTGTTAATGCGCCACCCAGTTGCCAATTAGAGTTAAATTTCTCCAGTCACCTTGAGGCGTCCTGTTCTACATATCTACCAAGCTTATTAAAAATCGATATGGCTGTTAGGCCCCACACGCTAGAGAGCTAATTTCTTATCTAGTCCTGAGATATGCCCATTCAAAGTCTGCAATTTCAATCGGTTGCTTTAGCGCCCCCCTTTGGCCAATTGATGTAATATTGCTTAATTCGCATCCTCCCATTACCTTCTACCACTGTGCCAAATTTCACATGGATTGACCAAGTCAGTGTGGAGAAAACAGAACAGACACACAGACACACCCACAGACAGAGTTTTCATCATTATATAGTAAGAATATCTATATCTATATCTATATATCTATATATATATATGTATATATATGGAGAGAGAGAGAGAGAGAGATAGATAGATAGATCGATAGATAGATATTTGATCTTCGATCTTCAGTCTTTAGACTGTTAAAGATGTTAAGTCATTATGCTTTTAGGTTTTAGTTTTGTATTGTGTTTTATTTGTGCTAAATGTATGTATCCCACTGCTGCACTAACACATTTTCACTGTGACCTCGTCACCACCATGTTTGGTCATGAACTTTCCACGTCGAGATATGATGTGCAAGGTACCCTGGGTGCGTTGGTTGTTGATGTTCTGGGATGCCCTGTCAATTTCAGCCTGTTATATGAGTTATGTGTTTTCAAATACACTTCTGTTTTCACAGGAAATGTACTTTTTGCATACAGTCTCTTTAAAAATAAACGCACTACATGGGTACAACGCCACAAATTGATGTTTTTTTCCTTCAACAACAAATGCACATGGTTACAATTTACCTACATGCACAGGTGGTTGGGTTTAGGAAAAAGAACGGGGTTTAGTTCTGCAATCACATGAGAGGCAAACACCAGCCTCCTGGGTAAAAGTCAGTGGTTGTTGGACCTATCCCCCACGAGGGGCCCCACTCCGACTTTTGTAGCCATAGCTATCGTTGTTCGTTGATGTCAAAGCATGGCTTTTTTTGTCGGTGTCTAACACAGTAAGCTACTGACCAATAGCTGCTTTTCAGTGACTTCAGAGTCAGACCGGATTGGCTGCACAATCACTTGCACCACTGGGGACTTATAAAGATGCTGATTGATTAATTTGGTCTATAAAATGTCAAATAAAGGTGAGACATTTCAGTCAGTGTTTCCCAAAGTCTCAGATGGTGTCATCAAATGTCTCGTTTTGTACACATCCCAAAGACACACAGCAGGACTATTCAATTACAGATTCAATTGGACTGGATTTTAAAACCAGGAAATGTCAATAAGCCATTGACATTTTCAGCAGAGAGCAACCTATTGAAAACTTTTTTTTGTTTTAGCTTTAGGTGATGACAAATTCTAAACAAATGCAAATTTATGTAGTAGAAATAGCAGTGTATATTGTTTCACATTTGAAATATCTATCCTTCTATCTATTAGATAGAAGGATAGATAGATATTGATTTTTAGTCACACACACAACATTTTCCTTTGAGGTCAAGTGTTTAGGAAAATACAGAGGACATAGGTTTATACACGGGATAAGAAATATCAGTAAAACTACCACAAGTGGGAGGGGTAAATTCATTCACACACCGCCGTCCCCTCCTGCCGTCATGTGCGTATGACGCTGCTTCCTGTGCATACCACACTCGAACACACTTGAATCGTGTTCATCGTAGGCCCACAGTACCTGAGGTTTCACATGGACATGTCCGACTGTGAAGTGCAAAACTGAGTGCTTCTTCAAGAGCCTCCATGCTTGAAAATCCGCGAAAAACCACTTGTAAACAGGATATGACAAAATATCTACACACATTAGGGCTGTCAAAAGCACCATGAAATTGAGTTTGAATATTTTCGAATTAATTTAGTAGAGTTCAAATAATATTCAAATTTATTATTATTATTTTTACAAAAAAAACAAACACAAAAAATAAGATGCTTATTGCTGACGCAATATGAACGTGACACTCGGATGACAACACCCGTTCTGACCTCACTGAAGTGCCAGGTATGATCAACTTCTGCCTCGCTATCTGAGCAATGTTTGGATACTTCAGTGCGTAGTTTTCCACCACAAGAGTGGATCCAGGTTGGCTCGTAGTAGGGAATTAACAACTTTGATTTTTTTCAGGTCGACTTATCTGTCAATAAAGTCGAAGTCGAGTCGACAAGTCATTTGATGACGTCATCACATTGACACGGCGGAGGAAACTGAAGTATCTCCACACATGCGATGTGTGTCTGTCAAGGCCTGAACATACTCGGGCGGAACGTACGCGGAACCGACTCTGCGGAGGTCCGCGCGAACTCAAAGCGGACGTCCGCAAGCCCTGTGCGCGCAAAGCTCAGATTTTACAACCGCGCGGACTCCGCTCTGCACACCAGTGACTGCTCGGCATGTATTTTTCACATCGCAGGGATTTTTCACGGACATTTTTACAGGAAACTACAACGCGGAAGTGCGCTCGACTATGACAGCCCGAATGACTGCGGACATTCCTTGCGGAGTCTGCTATAGTACACCCGAGTATGTTCACTTAGTCAAGGATAAAGTATCAGTGTAAGCCAATCAGAGGCAGCGATTGCATTAAGCCAATCAGAGGCAGCGATTGCATTCCGTACACAAGCACACAGAGAGAGAGAGGGGGAAAAAAACAAACGACTTGTCGACTCCTCCCGGGGGGTGTTGACTTGTGCCACTGACGTCGACACGTCGACAAATCGACTTTTCTGTTAATGCCCTCGCTCGTAGTGGTGTTTAATTCTGGTAACGTTTCATCTCTTCTTCAAAAAGGGTAGGCAGGGAGGCAGCAGGTGCAACATTCTCCCTGTATGTCTCCCCGAACAGGTCACACATCGCGGACAGCGCAGTGGGTGGTGTTGGTGCAGCGGGCTCCTCTGTCGGCACCTCTCCCTCCGTCGCTGCGTCCCTCTCTGGCCCGGCTTGTGCGCGAGCCATCTCTGCCCGAATGGGATTCGCTGTGATATACAACATTATTGATAGTATTAATTAATTATTAATGATATTCGAATTATCAAATTTAGGTTCGAACTTATAAAAAATATATATATTCGAACTTTGAATTTTTTTTGCAAGCCCTAACACACATTACTGCCGGTCTGTTCGCATGGGATTAGTATTACCTGAGGTAATTTTCCGGGACCCTTTTACAGAAGGTAAAAGTCGAGGTAAACTTTACTGACATCATGCGGCAATGATTACTGACATGGCACATTCGAACGGGACTAAAATCTCTGGTAATTATTACTTTACCCCACGTACCTATGTAAACTAAAATCTCTGGTAATTATTACTTTACCCCACGTACCTATGTAAAACTAGTCCCGTCCGAATAGGGCTTAAGGCAGCAACAGTCATGTTTACAACAGCTAAGTCACTATAGAAACTCAGTAAATCTAAAATGTCAATTCAATAAATCATATTTCTGACATCACAATACTGAGTGAAGTAAATGAGTAACATTTTTAAAGAATAAAGAACACAGACAGCAGTCAGTATCAGTCCCTCCTGTCCTCTGTGTTCCTCCCTCTGCTGAGGGACGCAGGACGCATGCAGGACGGCTGCCTCTGATAAATGGGATGAGATATGTAACTAAGTTAAACAGTTAGGCTACATAAAGACAGCTTTCATTTTGGTTTGTGTTTAACAATTTACTTAGAGCCCCACAAGTGGGTTGTGTTTGTGTAAAACATGACGTCGAGGTGAATGAGAGACTGCAGACAGAGCAGACTGAAATATTGCTTTCTACACGCTGAACGTTTATTGATCAAGTATTGGCATTTCACTGACAAGGGTTTAACTGCCCTTACTTACAGTAACAAGCATAATTGTCATCAACCGGAGTAATCTTCGAGTTATCTTAACTTTGACTTCACTACAGCCTCTCTACCGTTCACTGACTTTATGCCGTGTCATGTTTGTTTGTGTTTGTGTTTATATGGAGGTCAGCCCCGACATGCAGACAGCAGGCGAGAGGCTGCAGCGTGATGATAAATAAACCAAAACTTTAAAAAGTAAGAGACGATAATGTCAGAGCTGGAGAAGTAACAAACATAAACACCTGCGCCTTTTGATCATTCCTCAACCCTGACCTTCCCCATCCCCATGGGTCTTTCTCTAAATTCTACTATACATGTATAAAGTTTCTCAAATGTGCACTATAGACAAATAGAAATTCATACCATTTTTCTGGCTAAGTTGAGTGCCTCCCCCCTAGCCTCTTGCACAATGTAACCTCCCCCCTTAATCCTAGCAACAGAGAACTCTACAGACAAAGTCTCTATTAAAGAGTATTTCTATAGCTAAACAGAAAGACTGTGTGGCAGCCTCCACCTAAACGCCAGCATCTTTTTAGCAGCAGTGCATGCTGATAGCCATAGCTGCCTTTGAGTGTGACTGAAGTTTTGCCCTTAATCATCCTTACGTAGCATACATGCTAGAGAGCAGTCAATCTTAACACCGAAAATTTCAGATAGACGTTTTGTTATATGTTCACAGAAACGTTTAACTTTTAACTGACAGAAACTCCCACATGATACATCAGAAAGTGATTCAACATCAGAGCTTATTAATCCTATGGTCTTTAATAATTTTGCTCCGGGGCCATTTCATACCGGGTCTTTGTACTCATTCCTAGCTGGGCCACTCAGAGGTTGCTCCTGGGCTTGATATGGCTGGCGGGCTGCCAACTGAATGGGCCTGATATACAGTTTACAGGTATCAGAAAATATTGACATTTAAGACAGAGGAATTAAGTCAAGTTTGACTTTATTTAAATAATTAAAAAAAAGGGGCTAAAAATGATTAAGCACTTATCAAATTAGCTGGCAATTGATTTAATAGTTGACAACTAAGTGATAAATTACTAAATTACAGCTGAATTCATACTCTACATGTTGACTACTGGCCCCTTAAGAAGTCAGAAATATTACTACTCGGTCTGACCTGTTTAAAACCTGTTGTAAGCCCATAGTTGCTGCTAGTTAGCCTACATCTGCACCTTACAGTTTCACTGGTTAGCCCTATTCAATAATGACTTGTATTTTACACCTTCAGAATTCTAATAAATGCATTTTGTAAAATACTCTTTTCTGAGCAAGTTATACATCTTAAGTGCAGTTGTTTAAATACATGCATTCATTTTCTGTAGCCGTTTATCCTGTTTGCAGGGGTCGCGAGGGGGCTGGAGCAAACATTGGATGAGAGGTGGGGTACACCCTGGAGAGGTCGCCAGACTATCACGGGGCTGTCACATAGAGGCAGACAACCATTCACACATATGGCCAATTTAGAGTCACCAATTAACCTGCATGTCTTTGGACTGTGGGAGGAAGCCGGAGCACCCAGAAAAAAACACAACATGCTGATGACATGGGGAGAACATACAAACTCCACACAGAGGGGTTCTTCCACCCTGGGTTTGAAACAGGAAACCTCTTGCTGTGAGGCGACAATGCTAACCTAACCTACATCTGTACCTCACGGTTTCACTGGTTAGCTCTATTCAGTTGTGTTTTACCCCTTCAGAATTCTAATTAATACATTTTGCAAAATACTATTTTCTATTCAAAGTTAAACATCTGAACTGCAGTAGTTTACATGCAGTATTTCTTCAGGCCCCAAAGTAATGGTGATTCTGGAAAAAAATGCAATGCCTATTGAAGCTAATAAGATACTTGAGAAAGGGATAAATGGAGGTGGGACGAAAACACAGTTGTTGGCAAAGAACGTGTTGAGGACTCTTCCTCAAAGAATGTAATGATCTTTCTATAAATCTATTTTCTGAAAGTAGGGATTGGAATGGTCTCTCTTTTAAATGAAAGGGACTTGTTCTTATTAGTCTTAAGAAGTGGTACCAGTGTATTGAAGTCTCTTTATGTACAAGATAAAAACCATCAATTGACCTTTTTGCCCAGAGCGCAATCACTGTATTCATTTTACATGTTTGACAGAATTGCATTCAATGGGACTATGATTACATTTATTTATGCATGGAGAGGTACTACTATTTACTTTCATATGGAGTTAACTACTTAGCTGGTCACACATGTGATCACATTGTAAGTCATCACAAAGCAATCTATGGCATTTAAATAGCTCTGAAGCCCTGATACCATATGAGAACTATGTTTTTTTTTTTTCTCTAAGTAGTGGAAGCTACATGCACCAAGGTTTTGGCCAAGGATAGAAGCTATTAACACTGATCAACAAGCTACTTCAAAGCTAACAGGGAATCAGCTTTCCCTTTCATCATCACTAAATCCAATCTGACATCAAAACATGATATCAGTGAATATCACACTACTCCAATAGGATATTTTCATCATATGCGACGCAGGAGGTGCTGCAGTGTTGGCTCTTTCCAAGCCAAGTGTGTGGCTCGGTTGCTTTGTAGGATATGGCGGCTTTGTGTTGGGATTTAGTAGGGATTGAGTAGTAATGGGTGGGCAGTGTTGGGTAGCGCTCAGCTATCCCGGAGGATTCATCTGATGAGCCGGGATTGGATTCATCTGTTCTGTCGATCGATTTGTTTTTGCCACACGGACACCTCACTCCAGTTTTGAGCTGGACTTTTTTTCATTTTTAACTAGTTCTGAAAAACGTAATTCTATTGAACACAATCTCATCCCATCTGCGCCGGCTTTGGACACTTGTTCTTGTTTTGATCAAAGTTGTAAGGTAGAATTGTTCTTGTGTCCAGCTAAGAGGAAGAAGAAGCAGTATTACAGCTGAGATGAAATCTTTTTTTAGAGAGAAACTCATCTTCACTTTTGTTTTATGATCGTACAGAGGAATTAAGACTGCCATTAATCTTTTTTTTTCCCACTTTCATGAAACGGAAGCCTTGTTAGAAAAAAACATCTTGACAGGAACTGGCAGTAAGCACAGAAGCAGACGAATGAAATGTTCCACAGTTCCAAACCATGAGGGGTTTGTGTGTGATATTTGATAAAATCATATTTTGGTTTGTGAGATAGAGAGGAACATTTGGTCTACGAAGTGTGTTTCTGTGTGCATCTTATAAAATAGCTCACTCTATTATAAATATTATGTGACCATTACATATTTCAAAGAAAGCTTGTTAACTTTATTGACATTGTGCTCATGTTAACTTTCTTAACAGGGGTATGTAGAGAACTTAACTTATTTTTGAAAGGAGGGCGTTGAGGTGCTCTTGGTGGGGTGTTTCTTTTTCTTAATGCCAGTTTAGTCTGACACTCAAATGAACAATTTTCACAATTTCATTATTACACTTGATTTTACCACCATTATCTGAAGCTTTTCTATGTGGCTTTTCCCACCAAAGACAAGGCTGTTTTTTTCCTGAAAAGCTTCTGTGCAGCTTTTCATTGTTTTCTATGGAACAGAGCACTCCTCTGTCAGAGGGCGCGCCTCAATTCTTTGATAAGCAGTTAAAGTAGAAAGTAGAGGGAGACATCGCATTTGATTTTTACTCCTCTCCCATCCCACTTCTACAAAAAAGTCATGTCCATACCAATTCCATAACAGAGTTAAAATACAAACATAAAAACTGTCCTGTCACAATCCTGGAAGAACGACTCCTGCCCCATTTCTGATTCATATTAGAACTGTAGATTTTTATATAAAAACTAAGTATATTGAATCAACTATACATATAGCATAAGTCATTTAAAAGTGGGGAAGGCAGCAGAGGGGAAGTGGTTTCGAACATGGCAGTAGGGGTATAGGTTGCTGCAGTGGTGTAGTGGTAACTGATAAGGTGGGTGTACTACTAGGTAGATAGGTAGGTTACTGATGAGGAAGTGGGCATACTCTCCTATATATTACAATGGCTTTTTAGCTGATAGGTGGGTATACTGTAACTGGATAGAAAAAGAAGTGGGTATACCCCGTATACCTAAGTATACCCTCCACTACACCACTGGGTTGCTGTCCATGTGCACACGGACACATTTAGCTCTGCCGCACTGAGTTCACCGTGATGAACTTCTAGCAGTTGCTGCCCACTCAGTCGGTCAATTAGTGGGCATTATGGAAGCACAAGAAGACAAGATGGAGGAGCTTGTGATGTTGGTGACTGAATATCCCAAAGTTACCACGCTGACAACTTATAAGGACAACTAGAAGAAAGTAGAGCTGGAAATAACATTTTCACCAAACTTCAGACAACTGGTAAATTGTGCAAACATGAAGTAATGTTTGCTTATTTCAGTGATTTTTGTCATCTTGCTACAGTATGCAGCTACAAGCTAGCTTGCACCTCTGCCAGTGTTCAATGCAGCACCTGCTGGACACTGCAACCATGACCAGTAGCGGCAGCAGCCACTTTTAAAGACTCTTTGCTTTTGGGGGGAATGCTCTTGCAGATAGGCAGTTGTCTGCTATGAAAGCAGCTTAATGCTGAAATAACTCCTCACATTGCTGGCATAACTGCTACCACCATATGGAAAATAATTAGCACTTTTTCCCTTGTGTTATGCTAACACATGATGACAATTAACATACAGAGAAAATAGCATCAGAATTGTGATTATACCAACGAATGATCCATTTTACTTCACATGCTTAACATAAAACTATGTGTGCTCATACTTACAGGCATATATTTCCTTTACTCTGTGGAAACAAACCAAGAGCTGATGACTTAAGCCAAAGGAACAGGCAAGAGGTTAAAGAGCTAATTTCACAAAGACACAAAGAAGGATGGAAGACTTAATCATGCCTACAACTGTGTGTTGATTTATTATTAGATGAGAAAAGTTAATCTACAGGAGAAAACATACTTTAAAGCAGTACAGAATGCATGAGAGCTTAACTGCACAATAATCCATCACATTTTTACACACCGGTACACCCCTGTTTGCAAGTACTACAACTAAGGGTGCTTTCACACCTAGAGTTCGCTTGCTTTAGTCCCAATCAGGGACTAATTTTGCTACAAAGTTGCATAATTGCCTCCAGTTGGTTCGGGTTCTCACGGCAGCAAATACCTTGCGCAAGAAAGCTCTTGATTGGTCAGAATTTCCATGTGGGGAAAAATCCAGGAAGTAAACAAACGTTGAAGAAGAGCACACTTGCAAGATAAATGCAACACTTTCTAGTGTCACAATGGAGGGACAACTACACGAGTTGATTTAAGCACTGGTCATTGTGTACTATATTGCTTGCATTGTTCATTATAGGTAAACCTTTCAGTTTGAAAACAACTAGAAAACAATGCTTTGATGCACTGGATGCGCCAAATGTGCATATTAAGACAGTACAGGGGAAGGCGCACATTAATAATGGGATGCTAACATGCTCATACTGTTTAACCCAAACGATACATAATGCGACTGCAGTTGGTTCAGGTCCAGGTCAAAACACGTTCTCACCACAAACGAACCAGAGTTCCTTTGTAACCAGACCAAGACCACCTCTTTAAGAAGGTCTCAGTCCGGTTGTTTTGGTGCGCGCTTGGGGTGCTAATGAACTTGAGTTGCATTGAACTGAAACAAACAGGGCGGGGGGGAAAGCACCCTGAAACTTACACTCTGCAACCCTCCGTGAAGAAACTGGCAGAGAGGCACCAAGCGAGGGCTCAGGCTAACTTTTAAAGCAAATCAGCTTATTTACTTTGGAATTTAAGAGTAATAGGCCTTTAATGTAGGATAGTCTGCATATCCTACTGTCTTTTAACCTCAGACTTCTCCTTCATAAGCTGCTATTGTTTTCCTTTGGAAAAATAATACCAAATTACTCCTTTCTGATTGACTGCTGTTTGTTATCAATTACAAGGCATAATTAAAGTTTGAATGTCAAATTTCTAACTGTTGAATTTGTTTACTACTCATAAGCATAATTTCTATTCACATGGCTTTTTTGCTCCCTGGGAAACTAATGATAATGATATTCCAACTGTCCAGTTTAATCAAATCTGTTGTTTGGCATTCAATGACAAGCTTTTTTAATGATATAACACAGAAAAATCATCAACATTAATATTCAGGGAAGACAATTTGCCCAGATTTTAATTGATGGGGGGGCAGTTAGGGACCTAGGTAATGGATAGGGGGGCGCTTGCCAAAAAGGTTCAGAATGACTGTGTTAACTGATTGCTTGTTGGGATAGGGGGTGTGTTTGTTTTGTTTTACCTTAACCAAGTGTCAAATCCATCCTGGTTTGAGACATTTTCAGTTGACAGTTAATGTTTCTTCTTCTTTTTTTCCACATTCATCAAGACATGCTGATTAAAGAGTTGTTATTTCCATAAATAGACTTCGAACATTTTGCACTTCGTTGCTGTGTGTGGCTCCATTCGTTATCCCATTACTTAATAAAATCTGATCGGTCCGTTGTTTTTTCGTACCAGGGGAAACCATCAATCTCCATGATGCCAGCTCTTTTTGGATCACTGAACAAACCTGAGATGTGGGCAGCAATTCACAAGTCTGGAACAAGCCTAGACAGATGCTTTATGGATCAAAAATTAGATCCATCTTTTCCTTGTAGATTTCAATCAAAATCCATATAGTTTTGGATCAGATTGTTAGAAAATCCCAATGGCATTTCATACACGTCTTCCTTTGCTGTTTTTTAATGTTTTTACACTCAGATTGATAACTGTACTGTCTTTACATGTGTAAACATATGGATAACCGCATAGCTCAACTCCACAAGAACCCAGATGGGACACTTCTTCATCAAACAAATTTAAACAGCATAATTAATTAGGATCAGTAAATAGAGTTCTTCCTTCATGAATACACATTGAAGCTTTGAACCAAATTGGGACGTGTATTTAAAATAGCATAATATAATTAAAAACCCTAATAGGAGTATACGTTTAATCCATCTCAGATGTACGGATAAGAGCTTGTGTGTGAGTTGTTCAAGTTCTAACTTTCTGACATGTTGGACAAGTGCTCATCAGTGTATTGCACATCCATCCTGCACTGTCTCTCCAGGGAAGACTCAAACTGCAGCAGAGCCTTGCAGTGTGCTGGACTGTGCTCAACAAAGACAGATCTCCCTCATCTTGGCCAGTGCTGGAGATTTGAGGGGCAGACTAATGACAGGGAGCTTGTTCTCGGAGCATAGCACTGAACAATTTAGAAAAAAAGCTGTGTTGACTTCAAGGCCTGCAGGCTTCCAGACTTCTTGTGCAAATGTAGAGAGGGGAGCAGGGCACAGAAGGACCCTGACAAATACTATGCTTCACAGCATCTAAAGGAGTCCAGGAGGAGACTCTGCATTAAGTCCAAATAATGAAAGTTGCGATCAGAGGTTTATCCTGAAAACAAGAATCTCCTTTCAGGTGATATTCTTACTCAAGAGTAAACTATAATTATGGAAGGTTCAATTTGGCACTGAACAGAAAACAAGTATTCTGCCTGAGGTATGTTAATGCAATGTCTAGATCAATTGGAACAGCAGAAGGTAGCAATTTGTTTTCAGATACACAGACCAATTTCCCTCTCATTAGGACCACACATTCAGCACTGTTTTTGTACCCACTAAACAACAGAGATGAACACACAGATTATGGGGTATGTAAGGAAATTCTCAACGGAGAGTGCACAAAAGACGTCCTATTGAGTCTCTTTGCTCATTAGGGAATACTAAGGATCAATTAATGTACTGGCTTGGTCCACTGTTGGCTTGAGTATGCAAAGCATGCTTGCTGGAAGAAGGTAATTGACAGCTCAGAAGCCCAGTGGGTGATTTGAGTGATGAGTGTGTTGCATTAGTGGGTTTGCTTGTTTGTCCTCTGATTTATATTACCCAGGTGAAAACATACACATTAGAATTAATTGGAAAACATATTTAAAACAGATGCAGAGGGAGTGGGGATGAAAAACACTTTCTGTGGCGTGGAAGCCTGTGGGAATCTCGATAGATTCAATAATAGAAGCCCCTGACATAGTCATATCAAGAGTGATCATAAACTCATGCCACATTTATCAGATTTTATGTGTTATTTCATCAAGATTTGATGGTCAAGAGGTCTTTCAATAGAAAAAAATCCTCACTGAAGTCCTCACAGTTTTTCAAAGCGCAATCTCAGTGATGGTCATTTGAACAAATATAGAGAAAAAAACAGTGTTCATTGAGAACACTACAGCAAAAAATATGCAGTGATGACCTTTCTTTCAAAGACGAAAATTAAAAATCAAATTAGTCTTTGATAACAAAAATCGTGACAAAACATATTACAGTTTTGATAAATGAATAAAAACTAAAAACAAAACAAAACAAAGCTGCACAAATGGAAAAATTACCTATAATTGAATCTTATTCAATGATTTGCATGCACCCAAAAAAAATCACATAATATATAGTTCATGATTAGTAAAACAGTATATGTCACTGCCCCAAGCTCAGTCTCCCTCTGATGCTGATTAAGCTGCCTGACTTGTTGTAGTAATGAGCAGCATCTTGCATACCAGTAAGGATACAGCCCAGTCTCATAGAAATATGTGAAATTGACACGACCTCTGAGCGATAACCAATATATGACCAATATATGTGTAAAAACTATGTTCTGGCAACTGGAAAAAAATGTCAATGCGAAGTCCATGAGTTTTGTTTTTGTCGTGGTGGGTACACAAACTAAGTTCAAAAAGCAAGAACGTCTGTGCACAGTGTGTGGAGGTTGGTGGTAGATGGTCAAAACAACATAGACTTTCAACCACGAGAACACTGTTGGTGTCCTGTGTGAAACCAAAAGTCAATGTAGTTAGACTTCACGTAGTCTCTATATACAGACTCTACATTCAGTGAATGTAGAGTCTGTAGGCAAACCCCAGAGATCTTGCCTCCGGAAGAAGAGCGGAAGAGCCCTGGTTTCCAGTTGTAGGCTGTTTGTAGTCCGCGTGATATTGACCAATCACGTTTGAGCTGGCTGCAGTTGTTGCCAGGTTAAACGGTCCGTGTGGTGAACTAACGAGGCGGAACATAATTGGTGTCACTGCAAACTCTGAATCCATCGCAGTGGTTCAGCATATTTACTTATATATAAACGGAAGTTGGAAACGGAAATTCGCCTCCTCCACCCAAGTCAAACCGGAATGCCAAAAAATCGGGGGTCTGCCCCCAGAGGCTGTATCGCCGTCTGCCGGAAGTCAGACGCTGAATACAGCCGATGGGTTCCGAGAATGGACTTCATGTAGCTAAACAAAGTACTTTACACAGGTACTTTATGTAACAAGGCAAAGTACGTAAGTTAACGTCACTTACATCCACTACATAGTTTTCACACATTTAATGGCCACCTGTACGTAGTTAAATAACTATGTTCTGGCAAATGGGAAACAATGTCAATGCAAAGTCTATGAGTTTTTTCCTCTTGTGGTGGGCACACAAACTAAGTTTAAAGAGTGAGGAAGCCTGTGTACTGTTTGCAGGGGTTGGTGATAGATAAGTCAAACAAGCATAGACTTTCTACCACGAGACCGCTGTTGGTGTCCTGTGGGAAACCAAAAGTCAACGTAGTTACATGATTTTACAGACTTCACAGGACTATACAAAGTACTTTACATAGGTTCTTTATGTAACAATGCAAAGTAGGTAAGTGATATGTTATGATATGATATGATACGATACGATACGATACGATACGATATAATACGATACAATACGGTATGGTACGGTACGGTACAGCACGTACTGTACAATATGATACGATGCGATACAATGTGATGCAATACGATACAATATGATACCACACAGTATGGTATGATATGCTTTATTGTCCCCATAGGGCAATTTGTCTTGGACTCAGGAGCTGCAGCATTGCTGCCTCACAATAATAATTCAGAAGAAATGAAGCATACACCATAAAAACATAAAAATACATCCTACACATAACAGTACTGCACATCAGCCATTCACGTATTGCACATAACATCAGCACATAAACTAGCACCGTAAGCAAAGTACAACACAACTCCTAAGCATCAAGCAACATTATTTGAAATCTTAATTGAGGTTGGCACAAATCAATTTTTAAGTCATACGATAATTAACGTTAACAAAGTTAAAGTCACTTATGGCCTGTATGTAGTTATTTAACCAAAAACATGATCTTTTTCTAAACTTAACCAAGCACTCTTTTAATTTATAAACCTAACCATGTGATTTTCCTTTCACTAAACCAAACTGTGACCATTTCAAAACCAAAATGCAACCGTTTGTAACAGACTTTGCATTGGCATTGTTTTCGTGTTGCCAGCACATAATTTGAACACACCGTGGCTTGTGTCCTTTTTACATATTTCTGTTGAGTATGTTAAAGGTTAGGTTTTAGTCCATAAGGTTTGCTAAAAGTTACAGGTTCTTGGTGCAAAAATTGTAATGTTTTATAGACTAAAGGCATCTACAATCCCAGTAAAAACTGTACAAAAAGCAATATAAAAAAAGGCAGCTGGGACAAACCGAGGGGACAGCACACTGACATCTATTAAAAGGTAAGCTAACATCAAATTAATGTCTTGGTAAACAGCCCCTTTAGTGCTAACCTTGAAAAAGACAATGGCTGTAGCCTCAGAATACTTATGACTAAAATATCTTTACTTTTACTAAAACTAATACAGTGCAAATGGCTAAAATGTGACACAAACTAAATTGCATTTTCATCCAACGTCTTAGCCTAAAACTGAATTAAATCAGGTGACAAAATGACTACTGATAGAGAGGTAAATCTGGGCATTTATTTTGTGTAATCACACATGACCGTGATACTTAATTTAAAGGTTAAAACAGTATGAGTTTTCATTTAAACCCTGAGCATGGCTGTTTTGTATAGTTTAATCTACTTGCAGGCAGAAGGACAATATGACAGTCATATGAAGTTAACAATGAATGACTAACAGTTTAAGAAATGTCTAGAGATGGAGGAGGATTTTACTGGAATATATATCAGGGTAAAAAGACAGACAAAGAAAAGAGTAGAGACAAGCAGTCTAATGATTCAGCACATGGCTGCTGACTGAGTACAGTGGTGATAAAGGAGTTTGGGACTTTGCGTCACACTTTCTGATTATGTATTTTGAGGAGAAAGCGAGTCAGTAATTGGACCCTGGAAAACATTACGCCATTAATTATTTTCTAAAAGGGCTCATACGCTCTGTATATCACAGAAAAAATGAGCTGAAAATGCTAATCACATGGATGCTGACTTGAAATAAGATTTTTTTTTTTATTTGAATTTGAATAAATAAAATACTTTTTCTTTAAGATGACTTTGGCACACATTTGCATGGGTATCTGATTTGATTTGCATTCCTGTGATCCATAGAATGTATTATCTCTGGGCAATTCAGCATCCCCTCTTATCTGGAACACATCCAATCAATAGAGAGCAGCTCTGAATATGGATTAAGGATGGATATCTAAGGAGCACAGCTTACATGAACTGGGAAACTGTTATGCATTAAGAAATCTACTCCATTCATATTTGGCTTCATCAGACATCCCATACCCTCAATATAATTTCCCTTGTTTTACATTGCATTTTCTTTATCAGCAAATCAGGGAATCAGCCTTCTTATTAAGACCCAAAGAAGTTTAAAAAACAAAGACAATTATGCTGGTAATTAGCATGCAATAACCTCATTCTGTGGTGACCTTATTTTACCTTCCTTGAATGGCATGATCTCTCTACAACTTTTAAATTCCTTAAAGACACTGACTTTTAAATGTTGTGCAGTAGCAAACTATGAGTCATCACCGGAAATCAGTACCTGTCCTTGTCACCTATACATACACTGCACAGTATATAGTGACCAGTAATAGAATTTACACAACCCGATCTCACTCCAAAGTCATCCAAATCCATCGCTTGGACAGTGACTTCCAGTTTCAGACGCCGACAAAAAAAAGCGATCCTTTCACGTCCGCATGACGGCATCAGGGGGAAACACCGGGACAACAACGAAAGGTACAACGGCAGAAGTCCGACTCAGGCGGGGGTTGGGTGGGGGATGGGTCCAACAACCACTGACTTTCATACGGAAGGCCAGTGTTTGCTTCCGATATGATTGTAAAGCCAAACCCTGTTCTTTTGTCCTAAACCCAACCACATGCTTTTGTTGCCTAAACCTGTTCACGTGTGTTGGCAAAATGTAACCATGTGTGTCTGTTGTTGAAGGAAAAACAATGTCAATTCATGGTGTTGTACTGATATTGGCATTTAATTTGAAAGAGACTGTATACAAACTGTACGTTTCCTGTGAAA
Organism: Epinephelus moara; assembly: GCF_006386435.1. Classification (NCBI taxonomy): domain Eukaryota; kingdom Metazoa; phylum Chordata; class Actinopteri; order Perciformes; family Serranidae; genus Epinephelus; species Epinephelus moara. The sequence goes on from NC_065516.1 coordinate 9,569,852, forward strand.
ACAGCAGTGTATTTAGAAAACAGACAATGCATGTAACAGGCACAACTTGACATGGTGTCCCAAGGAACTAAGAAACGAGAACATAATTCTCCTGTTTTAGCTTCTCTGCACTGGCTCCCTGTAAAATCCAGAATTGAATTTAAAATCCTACTGTTAACTTATAAAGCTCTAAATGGTCAAGCTCCGTCATATCTTAGAGAGCTCATAGTGCCATATTATCCCACCAGAACACTGCGCTCTGAGAACGCAGGGTTACTCGTGGTCCCTAAAGTCTCC
>NC_065516.1:9570722-9577376 GCF_006386435.1 Epinephelus moara
TTTTTTTTTCCCCGTTAAAGGGTTTTTTTGGGGAGTTTTTCCTTATCCGCTGCGAGGGTCATAAGGACAGAGGGATGTCATATGCTGTAAAGCCCTGTGAGGCAAATTGTGATTTGTGATATTGGGCTTTATAAATAAAATTGAATTGAAAATTGAATGTCAACTAATGCAACCAGGGTACCTTGACCATGACCAAACGTCCACATGTGATGAGGTTGGAGTGAGAATGTTTACCCAGAAAGCTGCAGGATTTATATATACCCACTTAAAAATGTGCAAGGACATGTATCTTCCGTAGACTGTAAAAATAATATACAGAGCCACCGTGACGTTACCTGTTCGTTTGTGGATTCCCATTTAAAAGCCTTGAGTTTGCCATTTTGTCCATCAGAGCCAGACGTGGCCATACTTTTGTAATAGGGTGGAGCTGTGGAGAAGCTGAGGACACTATCAGCAGTGTGTCACTCAAATCATCACACCGTTAATTATGCATAATTTTAAGCCTGAGTAAAATGTAAATGGGTGAGTTATATAAAAAGTCACCCCTGTACAACTGTCCTGAAGGGGGAAATTAGCTATGGAGACCAAAACTGTTTTTGTACCAGGCTGTAAACATGTTTGTTTTTGTTGCAAAGTTGGGAATTTTAACATGGAGTCCATGGGGACTGACTGACTTCTGGAGCCAGCCTCAAATGGTCATTGACAGAACTGCAGTTTTTGACACTTGCCTTGTTGGCTTCATTTTTCGTCCACGGAGGTTACCGCTTGGTAACAACATAGTTTTGGGACAGAACTTTCACTTTAGCTATTTGTTTTCACAAATACAGGATTAAAGGCGCTGTATGTAAGAATGTGGCCAAAACGGTTACTGCACTCAAATTCAAAATACTGCCGCGAGTCGTGTCCGCCCCCCCTCCCCTACAGATTCGAGGTTGCTGGACAGCGGCACGCTGGAGACTGCAGCGGACCATTCGAGCAAGTCCGGCTTCTCTGCTGCTAACGCTGCTGCCGGGGTATACAGCTGAGGAGACTGCTAATGCTATGTACTGGGACACTGCTAATGCTGCTTGCCGTGCTGCTGTAGCTCAGTCGTAACTGTAACTGATGCTGAGACTCTACTGACTGTGTGACTGGTAGACGGCGGTGGGTGGCGCAACAGTCCAAAACACAAATTCAAAACATAAACATGATTTGCGGACCGCAAAATATTTTTTTAAATGCGAATATTCTGGCTGTACTATTGTTGTCGGTGAGATCAGTATGTTATATGAACATTATTCCTTAGTCTCTGTGACATATTAGAAGGATTTTACGACTACTTGCTTTAGATTTCTTACATATAGCTCCTTTAAGCAATGTGATCGCAACTGAACAAACCCTGCAAAGATGTTAGTGCATGTGAGTCCCATATGTGTATCCTTGGCTAGGTAATTGCTGTCGCTCTGCACTGCACTCGTACGGCAGTTACCATGGATATTGTGGCGTCATGGAAGAAGCGTAGTGCCCACCCTCAGGTTTCCCCCTATGTTAACAGCGTTAGCTCTGTCAGCCCTGTTTTCGTTGTTAGCACTGGTCGCACTGTTAGCACTGTTAGCTGCTAGCCTCCAGCTCGGCCTCCTCCATGTTGAGAGCTGTGTGCAGACAAAGTGTAAATCAAACATATGTTTAGAAAATCACATTGAGCTCCTGTTAGCTTTTTCATACCTTCATTTGATTAAGGATATCTCAAAACACAGGTGGTATGACTGTCATCACAATTACTTAATCTATCCCAGGATATGAAATACATGATAATACTGTTAAAACACATGACAACAGCAGTATTGTAGAAATCAAAACTTAACACAATATTAACTCATTATCCCATACAATCCCAACAAAAAAGGATATGCTACATGATCAGACATAAAACAGTGTGAACATAAAACAGTATGAGTGTAACAGTTTGACAGGACTGTGAAAAATATCAGTTCAGAGTCTGAAGCATTCAAATCTCCCAAGCTGTAAATGTCCTTGGCTGTTAAAGTCTCATGTTGTTTCATAAGTTTTTATACTGATGAAACATACCAAGTTTTTAGAATACTCTCAGCTATGTATGAATAGCTGTACTGTATGTATCAGTGAGTGTGGTGGCTTATGGGGTGTCGCTCCGGGACGGGTGTGTACAAGGTGGGGATGGGTGGTGTTGTCACTAACAGTGACTCTACGTGTAACCAAACACAGGGCTTCTGAGAAATGGCACACATTGCAACGCTGCTAGGAACAGTTGAATATCTCCCTTGCCCACAGTCTTGCAGTAGAAGTCGCAGCTTGAAAAATGAGCCAAAAGTCTGAAGAATCTAAAGCTAGATAGCTCTCGTTCTGCACCCAACCAAAGGGAGAAGTGTCAGCTTTTTCATCCTCTGAGTGATTTAGACTGCCATTGGAGAAAACCGATGAGTGCTTTTGAGATTTATGATGCTTTTCCTTGCACATTAAATATAGACTTTGTAACATGTACTCAGAGCCGCTTTGAAAACCTAATCACACAGTGGAGCTGTGCCTAAAAAAGGGTAAAAAAAAAATAAATAAAAAAAGATAGCAACTGAAAAGCTCTAGTTAGCCCTGTATAATTCTACCAGTAGAAGCAACACATGGGCGATATTTCCCCAAAATATATACCACAGATTTGAACTCCTCCAGATGTAGCTTGAGACAAGATTCCCCTCGTCTTTGTAGTCAATATGGCAATACAGATGAACATTAATCTAATCAGGCAGCAACAATAAAAGCTCTACCACTGTGAATCTGAGTATCTGGGCACAATTTGAAGTAATAGGGCAAATAAGTGTGAATGAGACATTCATTTCAGCACAGCTCTACAGCAAGGAAGATAGTGAAAATTGGGATAGGGCAGTCCTAAATATTGCCATTTTCAGTCAGCATGAGATAAGCTCATATGAGCCTACTGTCAAATGTATTCATATCATACATTAAAAAGTGGCATTCAATATACCTACATTATTTAAATGGAGCTATTGGTCTACTGAGCATACAGTGACCAAAATGTATCCAGTCTGAATTTCAAAGCACAATACTGAATGGGAAAATCCACCAGAAAACAGAATTTACATAACGTCATTACTGTGACCTTGGAAAATTTAGATCAAGCAACATGGAAAACAATGGTTGACAGAGGAGCGCTCCTGATCTGCAAATCTAGGAAATTTTATTCAAGGGAAATCAACACATTTTAAATATGACCCATTATAATTTTACTTTCTTTAATTTAAAACACATATAGTATCTGTTTAATATATAGAAAAGATATGTATGGTTTATCCTGATGTAACCTGCTTTTCATCAGACCATAAACTAAACACACACTGGACCGTGACTCACTGGTGTTTTTTTTTAACCTCCGCTCATGCTCATCCATACTCTCTGGGAACCATTTTTAATCTTCTCACCTTATTGCCTGCAGAAATATTGTCATCACCATCCGCGACTTCTGGCTGGGACCTAAAATGTAAATCAATATATTCATTACCATGTCCAGAATACAAAACAACTCTGCAAGGGTAAATGGGTACTGCTGACAATGACATCCCTATAAAGAAGCAGACAAAGTATAGGGAGGTCCGGGTTATTTGATATATTTTAACTCTTGGACAAAAAAACAAAAACTGGGACAGATTGTTTTGGTCACGCTTGGAATGATTACAATTAAACCTCAAATTAACGTGTGCGTGGCGTCATCATTCTCAATGTCTGTAACATCGAGTCAATAAAACCAATTGTGAGTGATTGTAAGATGAGATGGTAATAGCTGTGATGAGTGGGAGATACTTTGAACTCAAGCTTTGCATCCTCCTTTCCTTGGCTCTAAATGTTGTCAGCTAACTAATATGTAACTTTGTACCTTTCATTGTTTCACCGGTCATTGTACTCTAACAATAATTCCGTTTCTAAACCTTTTTAAACTGCCAAGAATAAAATTCTGGTGGAGAAATAATGAGTCATTTATAGGTATAAAAACAAGTGCAAACCCATACATGTCTGCAGCATTGAGTATCAAAGTGTCAAGTATAAAAAGTTGCTATGTAATGCTTAGGCAGATACATCGGCTTTTTTTTTATCTGATTTCAACCAACCCTTTAAACTATGTAATACTGACACATTGACACATTTTTTAATATATATATTTTTTCATTATACTCCAAAGTGAGGTAGCCCTTGATGGAGTACAGATAGTCAAACTGAGGTAAGATGAGTCTGCAATCTGCCTATGAAATACCCACCATGTGTATGTTCACTCACCTCAGGTTGCTAAAAAGCCCAAACTGGAAAATATAGAGCAGTGTGCTCGTATTTTTTATTTTTTAGGGGCTATTGTGCCCCTAAAGGGAGATGTTTTTGGCGACACATTGCTGCATTTCCAGCAGCTATATTGTGCCCTCAAATGTGGGTGTTTTTTAGCAACACATCGCTGCATTTCCAGGCAGTAACTTATAAAAGGAACATTTAATTGAAGCAGTTTTTCAACCACACTAATGCCACAGAACCACAGCAAACCACACCTTGAAGATTTTCAGATGGGTTTAAACACCTGAACTGTGTCTACACCACCAGAATTGATTTTCCTCTCAAAATAAGTTTCCCTGAAAGGAGCAGCACCATTAACACTGGCCAAGGTAACAAACAGTGCTATATAGCAACATTCTCTGAACATTCTCAAATATTACTGAAACACACATTTATTATATGAATTCTGCCCTCCGCTCCTTTTGCAGAAAATGGTCTCTGACCCTGTCAAACCAACTGCACACACACAACACAACTACAGCTAAGCCTCCCTGGAAGTGACGATTATGTCGCATTTATCCAATGATCGTCTCGCTTTGCTGAATGAAAAAAACCTGCTCAGCACTGTCTCATAGGAATGCTTGGAGGCACCGCGTCCACTGTGCTGACACGAGAATGTATGACAGGGACAGGGATTAAAGTTCTCCGGCATGGCGAAGTTTCTGTCCGGCATGGGCAGAAGTGCTCTGCAGTGCGAGCATTTTACTCGCATTTGCCCCTAAAAAAAATATATATATGTGCGAACCAGGAAAATGATTTAGATGCACAGTGTGCGAGTAAACACAACCTACTGTTTACCATAATCGGCATCGGACATTTTTTCATCGATAACCGATCAAATAAATGTATTTTAAAACTTGCTCCTTTGGCTCTGATACAGCTGTCTCCCTCCCTGCCTGCAGTCCTCACTGCACTGGGCTTTGTAACAATGTCCCGCCAACAGCCCCTTCTGACTGGTTACACGGCACAAGTAATAGCCAATCAACACTGACGCCTGTGCATGCTTTCACACCATGTCACATTGGGTGCAGTTATATGATGGCTTCTCATTCAGAATGAAATAAATCTGAATGAAATAATTCGAAATTAAAGTTTTTCCAGGTAGTTTACACGGGAAATATTCATTCCAAATGAGGGTTTACATGGGAGATCAGTTTAATCGCCTTAATTTGGGTCTGCGCAAGGTTTGGGGCAGGGAAGGTTTCTGATTGGATAGGGGGTGGGGCGGATGTTACGTGTACCGGAAGAAAACACTGTAGTCCTCGCTCCGGATAACAAGATGCTTGATGACACTGTTCTTAGTGCCTTTTTCGGGCTTGTTTTGCTCCTATTCTTGAAGCAGCAGTACGACAACAACCTTGTTCTGTTAATACTTTAGCAGTTTAGCGTTTGTTGAGGCGGAGAAGAGGTGTAGAAGGTCAAAGAAGGGAGATAGAGGACCGTGCTGTGGCGAATGGAGTCTGACTGCTCTATCTCAGCCCGTTGCTATGTACGCTGTATATGTCATTGCGCCAGAAGGGCAAGGAAACGAGCATGCGCAGAGAGACTGGAATGGCTAGAATCGGGTAAGAGGTGTATACAAGACAGAAAAACTCTTCCATTCAGGTTCTGAAAAGGAATATTCCACCCCTGTGCACCCGATTAGATTTTCTTTCGGGTTGGCTGTTTTCATTTGGGTTGAGGTGTTTACAAGGAGCATTTCTATTCGGGTAGGGCTTACAACCCGAATGCAAAAGGAATACATGGCTCCATGTACACGCACGTATTGAGACACAGAGCACAGACGGAGCGGGAGAGGCTCCGGTAAGCCAGCAGTAATTTTGAAGGTAAGAGAGGCTCCGGTAAGCCAGCAGTAATTTTGAAGGTAAGGTAACAGAAACCAGACAGAAACGAGAGTTGCAATAAAAATCCTCTATGCTGAAGTTTTGCTGAAGTCACCGCCACAACGTTATATGATCCATTTCAATGATGACATGCTTGCCCAGAGGCGAAATTTCGACGTAACTGCCTGTTTAATTCACATCAAGCGCGATACAATTTTGCAAACAGCCTAAATGATTTTAGCTTCTAAAAATAAATAGCACCAAGGCAAAAAAGAGATGTAGGAGCTATAAGTCAAAAAGTCTGGTAATCACTGAAAGTTTAATCTTTATTTACACTGAACAAAAATATAAACGCAACACTTTTGTTTTTGCTCCCATTTTTCATGAGCTGAACTCAAAGATCTAAAACATTTTCTATACACACAAAAGACCATTTCCCTCAAATATTGTTCACAAATCTGTCTAAATCTGTGTTAGTGAGCACTTC
>NC_065516.1:9578165-9647175 GCF_006386435.1 Epinephelus moara
TGCGACATCTGTGGCATTGTGCTGTGTGATAAAACTGAACATTTTAGAGTGGCCTTTTATTGTGGCCAGCCTAAGGCACACCTGTGCAATAATCATGCTGTCTAATCAGCATCCTGATATGCCACACCTGTGAGGTGGGATGGATTATCTCGGCAAAGGAGAAGTGCTAACTAACACAGATTTAGACAGATTTGTGAACAGTATTTGAGGGGAAATGGTCTTTTGTGTATGTAGAAAAAGTTTTAGATCTTTGAGTTCAGCTCATGAAAAATGGGAGCAAAAACAAAAGTGTTGCGTTTATATTTTTATTCAGTGTATAAACTCATTATGCTATAAAAGTTTAATCTGAAAAGTAACTACTAAAACTATAATCTTTTTTTCATTTTGATAATAAACACATTCCTTTGCAACACATACATTTCTATTTCTTTATTTTGTGACCGCAACACCAAGCCCCCGCTCCAGAAAAGATTTCAGATTTCAGGCACACAAATCTTCCGTGCTCCACATTTCAGGCACAAATTTTTTTCTTGCTTTAACCCCTGCAGGGAGGACACATTTGAAAACTGGTGATAAACAGCTGACGTTTGAACATCATAGTCATGATGTTAAATGCATCCTAGCACATGTTTGATGCAATGTAAATTATTCTTTTAATGTAAATTCAATAGTGTATATTTGACCATTTCTTCTATGAAATTCATGCATTTTCAGCAGCTATTGTGCTGCTAAATGTGGGTGTTTTTAAGTGACACATCACTGCATTTCCAGCTGCTATTTTGCCCCTAGACGTGGGTGTTTTTTAGCACCACATCCTTGCATTTCCAGCAGATACTGTGCCCCCGAAGGTAGGTGTGCTTTAGCTACACACCCCTACATTTCCAGCTTCTATTGTGCCCCAAAACATGGGTGTTTCAAGCACTGTTCTTGACCCTAAACATGAGCATTTTCAGCTGCATTTCAGCCCCTTGATATAGCTGATTTTTTGGTGTACCATTGCTGCAAAATGTGGGTGTTTTAAGGGATAACGTGATCTTTTCCTAACTATAATCAAATGTTTTTGTGCCTATATCGGCCCTCAAACAAAAATAAAGTTTTGCCAACAGCCTTTTAATAGAGTGATAACGGCATTCTGAACAGACTAATCGGTGAAGCAGGAGCATTCGATCCTATATCCGAAACAGATAACCACTATTAATGTCTATTTAATACAGTGAATATTCAAAATGGGTGAATGATAGCTATATGGCCCTGATCATAATGAGTGACAAGTTGCTCATTTCTCAAAGTATGTAATCACTCATGATAATAATATTAGAATAATGAATGTAGTTAATTGTTTTTTGGAGAACTGGTGCATAACACAGTTAGCAATCAAAATAGATTTAAATAAGAAGGGAGAAGGGGAACAGTCTGTATTGAGTCTTAAAAGACATCTTCTAAAAGATCTTTTATACATTCTTTTTTCAAAGGAATTCAGCTTTTCCTGAACCCCTTACAACGTTCTAGCTGTACTTGATAATACATCATACTTTCCACCTTTATGCTTCTTTAAGAATGAAAATTTGAGGCACAAGCAACACCAGCTGGTTTGGTGCACTAACAAAGGCTTCTTCTTCTCTTCTGGTGATAAAGAATCAATGATGCACATTTTGTATCTTATGTCACATTTCACAAGCAAGTCATCTCAGCATGCTTCATTTATTTAAGGGGAGGACAATTTACTTTTTTCCCCTCTGTGGCTTTTATGAGAGCACAGACAATGATGATTGAAATTACAAGAAGGAGTGATTACCATGCCAGGTTTGTTTTCAATAAGCAGCTGAATTAGACATGGAGAAAAGCAGACATTAATTCATGTGCATTAATGAGAGCAATCAGGCAATAATTTTTTGTGCCCTCTTGTAAATGCAGAAAGATATGGCTTCAGATTAGTGAGGAATAATATTGGACACTCCAAACAGGATGGATAAGAACGGGACATCATATATTTTCTTTTAGATTTTGATGGTAATGACTCACTCCACTGCAATATTTACCTTGTTCCTATTGTGTTATCTCATGCAGACATACTTTATGATTTATACATTGCTCACCCTCAGTTATATTGATTGCATTAGGCGGAATATTAATTCAAGTAATGAAAGCATAGAGAAAAAAAACATGATGATACCACTGAATGTTAATTTATCTTCCACAGGTTGCAAAACGGAGGCAGGCATTGTTATTTCATCTTCAAAAGTCTTTTCTACCTGGAAAATACTCCCCTAGCTGCACCCACTTTACTTGGTGGAATGATACCTTGCATTGCTCGTGGTGAGGAACAGAAAGTTTCCATTAACTTTTATTAAACCCAGATATTCAACCGCGTATGACTTTAATTAATTCTATTCTCAGGTTATGAGGTAATTTGATTATATGGGCAAGAGGGAGAGCAGGGATCCGTATCTGTTCGCCATCTTAGGTTAAGCACTTAGGCTCCACTGAATTCATTCATTACACCAAAAGCATGGGTACATTAAAGATAATTTTGGTAATAATTGTGCAATTAAATAATCTCATGTGACGTTGATATAATTGAAAAAAACTGCTGCGACATCAAAGTAGCACCCCTGTCAGGCTGAATTGGCTTGAGGCTAAATTGTAAATAGGAGAAGTCTTTTCTGCGGTCGGGTCCCACAAGCGGATTCATGTACCCGAATGCTCGCACAGTTGCTTGAAGGGATTCTTTAATGTAATCGGAAACTGCAATGTGACTGGCAAATGCCAGAGTGGTGTTCAAATCTGTGTTAAAAACACCAAGGAGATGAAGGTAGGAGCAGTGAAAAGCAATGGGGGCAGGCTTGTTAAGCATTAGAGAGGACTTGACAAATAGGGCACTTTAGATGGTGACGTCAGGCTAATGTATACCTTCTGAGCTTAGTGCTGCTACGGCGGGTGTGGAAATAGCTTGCCATCTGCAAGAAATAATATTTGCTTTTGGGCATTTCAGTAAGTCTCTGTGGGGGAGTGGGGTGGTATACGGTGTGGTAGGCAGTACAGTGCTTTGGATAACAAGAAGCACAGTGAAAAATTGCTTCTGTTCCCTTCATCTTTATTATGGTTATTGAATTTGGTTCAAAAGGAGCTGACATCAAAGGGTTGCTCAGAGATTCATAATTCGAGAGGTTCAGTGTATTTCATTGTGAACCTAGAAAAAGGAATGTCAGAAACAACATTAAAATGAAAGGAATTTTCACACGTGAGACGCAGGTGTCTCTTTCTGTATATTCATGTCACCCTGTAGGTTACGGGTATTTTTTAAGAACTTAGCACTAAAGAAAATAGGACAACTCAAATGTGCAGTAAAGATATCTCAGTTATATCTATTGCAAAATTCAGGGCTCACAACAGCGATTGATAGTGCACTGTTTCTTTTACTTAATATGGATTAGAATACATTTTGTGGTGAATGGTGCAAAGAATCCTGGGAGGTTATCTCGTCTAACACAAGAAAGCAATGCCTAATCTATTCCCACGTCTAGTTAACCTAAAGATTATGAGACAAAATGGATACTTCAAGGTGGAGTAAAGCAGGTAATTATATCCTTACATCCCTTTGAAAACCTATTACGTCTATACTGTACCTCTGGAGATCTCCCGTATGGTCTACTTGGGTACTTGACTTTGATCTTCAAAGCTGACCTCCCTTCTCTCCTGATTGATGGATAGGCCCACCATTGATGCCTGCATATCCATCAAGTAAAGCCACCCGTGATGAATGAATATGTCCTTTATCAACCGTGCATCACCTCATGAAGTATTGTCCTTTTTCACCCAACGCATTCATCCTTCAGCCAAAGATTGATTAACTATGGACGTGATTCAGTCAGCAATTATGACCTCATCGCTAATCAATCTACCTCTCTCCAACCCTGCTTATAGAGAGTGTGTATGTGTGTGCACACATGTGCGCACAGACACACACACACTCTGAGACAATTGTGTCAGTTATCAGCAGGCGCTTTTTCTTAAGTCCCCGGGATCATGGGAAAGTTTTTAGCCACTGTAATGGTGTCACTCTGGGGATGGCGGTATTGGTCAGGCTGCCATCGAAACGCTGATCCAGTGTGAGATGTCTCAACAGTTATTGAACGGATTACCATGAAATTTTGTGCCGGCAATCATTGGTCAGAGAGGATTATCAAGAATATATGTTGTCTCAAATGCATCCTATTTTTATTACTGCCATAGCTGTAGTAAACTCACAGTCTGAGATGGAAATTAACTTTGGTCCAAAATCTACCAGCCACAGAACAGATCACCATTGTTGTTGTTTTTTTGTTTGTTTTTTTGGCTTGTAAGTGAAGCAAATATAGCAGCCACATGCATATTTTACCAGCATTTGGCTGGTAGCTGGTGCTAATTTCCAACCCTGCTCAGATACCCCTAGAACTGTGCATTCAATAGAGTAGATCTCTGCCAGGCAGCCAAGCGGCCGCCCGCGCTGATTGCAGCCACTCTAGACAATTCTTGTAATTTCCATGGACACGGCACAGCGCGTTTCAGAAGCATCCCAGAAGCTAATAAAAATATGTGTCTCTTCGGTTTTTGACATAGCTGCAGAGAGTTGCACATAGCAGATCAGGATCACCTACAAAATGCACTGTATGTGAATCATACAGTGGATGCAATGTTATTATAGGGATGATTTTATTTCAATAACTATAAGACAGCCAGAAATCTTTGATCCATGTTGTTCACAAGTGGACTTTAAATGGTATTATAGTAGTAGTTCCGACTAAGCAATGTGACAATCTGACAAGACATTAAAATGTGCTCAAATCAGCCTTACAGCACACCTGGCTCACCACTAAAAACGTGACTCCGCCATTTCCGTGGGAACACTGTAACTGCCACAGCAAATACCAGAAGACTATAACATTGCTACATAATGGATGGTTTTGCTGTTAATTTTGATCTATGCGGCGGGCTTTGTTAAATGAATGGTTGAAAGAGGATAAGGCTACTGCTGCTGTTGCCTTGGTACTGGACACACATGTTCTGTATGTATTCATGCATATGGGCTAAAATCTGTAGAAAGACTCTTCACAATCCTGAAAATATTATATAATGTAATATGTAAATTCAAGCACACTGGAAGTCAACATTTTTTAAACTAATATATCGGAAACATTTTTTATTCTTTATTTCAAATGACCTGAAAAGCTGATGAGCAAAAAGTCACCTATAAATGGGTTATTATGATATCTTATAAACAAATGATATGACAAATTCTCACTATAGCCTGTGTCTGCAGCTGTTACACTAACAGAACTTAACCACCACTTTGGCAGAAACTCATAATATACTTATGAAGGCTTAATGATTCATCGGATAAAATGAGTTAGTGTCATTCTTCATTAAATCAACTTTTTTGATTCATATAACTTATAATGGTGTTTGCTGCTCCACCACCCCGTCAATGCAGGTGTGTCCCTTCCTGGAGTGCAGACAGGAAAGCTGTTTTTGAAAAGCTGAATGCCATCAAATATGAACTGAAGCTGAATATTTAATGAAATAAAAACACAATGTGAATTTTGGAAATTATTTCATCTATTTTTTAAAAATAGATTTGAAAATTTGACTTTTGAACTTTAGATGCTATTGAGAGATTGGTAATGTCTGGCATCCTCTGGCATCCTCCATCAGCTGTGCCGGTAAAACGGCAGCACTAGCTTAGAAATATGTGTTAAGTTTGTGGATGTGGAAGCTTAATCTATATATGGAAAAATGATCTTTTTCAGCAGATAACTTAGTCGTAACAAGACTGAGCTAGCTAGCTAGTATTTATTTAGGTTAATAAACCCGACAATCTCTTGAAAGTATTAAGCTCATGTTATCTGGCTGACTCAATAGGGACTAGAAAATGGCTCTGTTGCTACGTGATTACAATGGTTCGACCTACTTGCTGGAGTAGTAAACTAGGTTTCATTATATATAGGAGTGTACTGACGTGAATGATTCTTTTCCAGTTATTAGTCAGACCCTATGTATTTCCATGGAAACAGAGACAACAGATGCAAAATGTCTTTTACTTTGAGAGCTAATTGCCCCTCAACATGAATACATTTTGATTATATATGTTATTTTGTTGGTAATAGTTTAATTATCGCAATATTACATGGGACGGTTTTCTTTAATAACGTAATTTGTGACACACCAGTGATGTGTCACTGAGGCCCGTACGCATCACTGCCGTGTCATAAATGGCGTTAAAGCACACCCTATTGTGTAATATTGCTAAATTAATTTGTCTGTAGGCTACATAACAACAAAGTAGAAAATAACAACACTAAACACAATTAAAACAGACGAAATCATTCAGCTACACAGACCGCTTACGTACTTTGGGTAGTTGCCCAAATATCAAGGAAAAATGATCAAATCAACATAATGTGAGTTTGCAAAATCAGGCAGGCAAAATGCTTCACTTCTGAAACGCTCCTGATGTGCTGCGACTCCATGAGGTGGATGAAACAAAACCAGGTCGCAGCCAGAATGCGGCACAGCAGTGCCTTGTGGACTTGACCCTCTCGGCTCCCTTAGTCAAATTGTGGCAAAAATTCAAAAATTACTTGTTCATCTTGTATTAAAAAATTTAAATTTTCTATGGATATTAGCTTTAAAGCCATGGTAAAGGCCAGGGCCCGTATTCACAAAGAATCCTAAGACTAAAAGTAGCTCTTAGTGACGTCATTCTAAGAAAAATCTTAGAATTCCTCCAATACTAAGATTTTTCTTAGAATTTTCCCTTGGTAAGATAAAAGTTATTCACAAAGCATATTAGGCCTTAAGAGAGCTCCTAAGGTGAAAAACTGTTAAGAGGAGGGAGGAGGACTTTTAAGAAGCCTAAGAGTGTCTTAAACAGAGAAGATGGCGGAAGGGAGGAAGGAGAGATATTCTCCGTATATTGAACGACAGTGATTTAATAAGACGCTACCGGCTTGATAGTGCAGGGAAAATGTTTGTGGTTGACCTCATCAGGGATGAGCTTACTTTTCCCACCCAGCGTAGTAACGCAATAACGCCCGCTTTGGATTGCAGCACGTACCAGCGCTTCTCACACTCATCGCTTATGCGTAAAAGGAGAGCGAACGACGCATTGATTTGTCGGGCAATGTGCTCCCAAGTCTACCTCTTCCCTTGTGCCGTGATCCCGGGACCGAATTTCCCTCTTAAAACTCCTTTGTTTTCCTCCACGAGCTGTGCCAACAGCAGGCACTGCTCTTCTGTCCAGTTCGGCTTTCTCGTTCTTTTTTTCTCCATTTCATTCGTTGTTTTGGTCATTCTGCCAAATCAAATCGCTTTTTACAAGGAGGCCAGCAATCACAGTAATTGGTGACAGCTGAGTCTGCGTCCACCATTAATATCAAATAGATTAAGTAGTAAAATTACCAGCATGGCGAGTAATCATTACAATAAGCAACTCAATACAATAATCGGCATGTGAATGAGGTACGTTCAAACATTTTGAAGCTGTGTAACAATTAATTTGAGTTTCATCATCATGACATAAAATTCTTTTCACGATTACACATTTCTTAATACAGTCTAAGTTCTATGATCGGTTGATTTCACTGTCCATTCATTACTAGGAATGCATTTGTTTATCTTTTTTTTTTCTTTTTTCCTTTTTGTAACAACCAATCACAGCTTTTAGAAGACTGCGTCATACCTAGCAACGGGGTCAACCACACCTCCTCACTAAGATAAAAGTTTCTGTCCCCCTCCTTGCTCAGAGTTGCTCTCAGAAACTTCCTGAATCACTCTTAAGCTAAGACTCCTTGCTAGGAATTTTTAGGCTAAGTTAGGAGCTCTCTGAGAGGAGAAAACAGTCAATAAAACGGGCTTTTCGACAACCTACAAAACATCGCAACCACTAGAGATCTTTGAGCACACAGTCATACATGTGGACATTCAGTCCTGCAGTTTGCGAGATTAGCTTAGGACAAATAGATAAACACTCTTTCTCTCTCTCACACACACATAGACGACCAGATGCATGATCCAGATATTAAGTGTTTTTGTAGGCCTTTGTTTAGATATACTTTTTAGTTTCAGGCACTTAATCAAAATACGTGACCCTGTTTTAAGTCAGATGAAATAATTTTCTTGTTTTAAGCCAGTCTTTTCGGACAAGATGTGTGTTTTTTTCTCCTAGTGTATCCTTGATTTTGTCGAACCACTTTGACAATATCCTTTGATCCCCTCCTTTAAAAGAAGTGGACATATTCATCTGGAGATTGATTGCCCCCTCTAAATGACCCTGCAGGGTCATACTGTAATGGGCTCTCTTCCTACTCAGTGACCAGGGGCAATCTCCCTCTACAACAGACAACGCCCCCGTGGATACAGACAAGCATTCCCTGGAGCACTGTGAGGAGAAGGACATTATATTACAACCTGGAAATCAGAGTCAAGCAAGTTAGATGTGAAAATTGTTCGGCTGAGCCACAGCACACAGGCGTTAATCTGCTGAGAGAAAGACCGTGTGAACGGCACAGCAGGTACACTGATCAGGCAGAGCAGTTTGTGAGATGGAACCACAAAGCTGGTGACAGTTCCCTTTGTATTTTAATCAAAATAATAGAAAAATGTCGCACTTAAAAACGTGTTTTGATTGGAAAGAAAGGGCCAGAAAAAGCATCGCCTAGCAACCACAGTTGATGCTACCCTGATGGTCCAGCTTTATGCACTGTGCACATGTAAGGCAGCAAAACAGATGTATAAATACATAATTATATGCATATACACAACGCTCCATAACAGTCAGGTACACTGCTCTTGTTGGTTGTAACAAGCATTTCTTTGATATTGTTCAGTATGATCTGATAATGACGTGGCTTCAAGTCAAAAACAGAATGGAAATTATCTCATCAGTTCTGATGTGACAATCATGTTGTATATTGACAAGTATGAGAGAGCTATTCAAAGCCAATTCTACACAAGAGCTAAGGACCTCCATTTCTGGATTTTAGAGTAGGGCTGGGGGATATGGACAAAAATTCATACCTCAGTATTTTCAGGCTGAATGACGATACACAATACATATATCGGTATTTTCTACAAAATGTTCGGTTGCAAGTCAAAGCCATAAACAGTCTATTTATAAACATAGACTGTGATCAAAATAAAATGCAAGACAGGGATTGTTTTTCCCCTGATTGAAAATATACAGCTGCACATGTAAATTAAAATGATATACAATGAACAGCAGAACTGTATGTGAACTTTTTGCACATGGGACTGAAGTTACAGAGGTTTAAAGGTTTGCAGCAGGGGACACAAAACTATAACATGACAATAAAAGTATTAAGTAGACCTAAATCCATTGCGGTGTGGAACAAATAAAAATCTTTGTGGGGGGAGTTACAAAGTCGTCTTCCACGGCCTTTCAAATGAATGTGTGTTCCTGTGGTAATTTTATTTATACCACAGACTGATTTAGCATAGCACGTGCAAAATACAGACTGATGTCACACTGTAGACTAATGAAACAAAGAAGCAGCACTGTGTCTCTCTGACGCCCAGCATACACTGTGAAATTTTTGGTTGTCCCAGATGAAAGATGACCATTTTGAATGAAACGTGGGGTATCTTTGGCTCTAAAATGGAGTTCCTATGTTGTACAGTGAGAGAGGTTCAAGGATGGCCATAATCACAGTCTTGCAATCTAAGACAGCACAGGATAAAATTCTCAGTGTCAGAAATCTGGGCAACCAATAGGTCTACTACAATCTATGTCTACTAACCAACAAATAGAAATGCAGCATGAAATGACGCACTGGTGCTAAATCCAAACAAACAGAGTCAGACGGATAGCGGCTTGCCATGGAGGAAAAGGCACTAAAAGAAATGTGTAGGATCCCAGCAAAGAGGACAACCTTGTGGTACTATGGCAGCAGAAGCCTTGCCTGTATGATGTGTCCTCCAGTTCTTATCATGATCGCGTAAAAAAGGACGAAGTGTGGAAGGAACAAAGTTTCAGTTACAAGGTGAGCAACCAAGCAGCTAGCAAACACACACAGACACACAGACACACACACACACACACACACACACACACACACTATAAACAGACACACTGCTGTATACAGTGTCTACAAAACTTAAGGTTATTTAATAATGTGACCCTCTATGTTGTGCTTCACAGTTGGAGAAGTAATAACCCAGGCAGCATCCTTGCACACTCAGCATGGGAAGCTACTGCATTGTACGTCATAGCCTGCGATTCAGTAAGCGCTGTCATCATACAGTCTGCATACATCAAACTTACTATCGTACCCAAGTTTATTAGATCCATGTCCCACAGTGTAACTGCACTAAACTAATAAGATTGCAAAAGTCTCACAGTGTGTAGGGATCTTTAGGTCTTAGTGTTGCTGTAGAACTTGTGAGTGAGTGAGAGGAGAGATGTACACTGGCATGGCTTTTCAGGTGAGCAGCGTTATGTAACACAATTTTACTCGATATCAACATAAACGGTTTTGTCTAAATCTCTATCTTCCTTGAAAATATATATCGATATATTGTCGATGTATTTTGCAGTAAAATCATTGCGCGAAAAAGAAAGTGATTTACTCTAAATTACAAACGTAGTCTCCTCATAGCTTATGGCTGCAAGTCATGGCTGCTGGTGATGGGAATAAAATAAAAACATAAAAATTTATTCAACATCCAGAACTGAAAAATGAAGCCAACATGGAAGTGCCAAAAACTGCAGTTACTCGAATGGCCTCTTGAGGCTGGCTCAAAGAGTGAGTCAGTCCTTACAGCGATTGCTTTTATTACTTTTATCCTACTTCTATTATCTTTTAACATGTTTTAAACATGTCGGTGCTGTTGTATCATTGTTATTTGTTTTCATGGTTTTATTTTCTGTTTTTAGGAGAATGAGCTTGAGCTGCTAGAACAGCAGAACACTGTTCTATTTCTTCTATCATTCTAAGTTTTTAATTTATTCTGGGCAATACACTCACAGTCAGTGCAATTATCTGTGATTATGGACTTATGCACTTTTAGTGGGGTGGTGCAATATATGTCATATAGAGTGTCCTGTAATGTTATTTATTTATACACAGAAGTTAGGCGCTGACTCATGTGTCAATGTCTTGTGTCTTTTTGTATGATTACTTTGTTACATTGTGATACGTGTGAGTGATGAACTGTAATTGCAGCTGTGGCATTGATGTCCAAGACAAATTTCCCTCCGGGGACAATAAAGTCTAGCCTTAAAACCTTAACCTTAAACTTTATAGATCCCCCATGTAATAATGTTCAACTTTAGCCTGTTACAAAAACGGTTTGGGGCTCCACAGCTAATTTCCCCCTTCATGACAACTTTACAGGGCTGAATTTTTTTTTTTTTTCAGCTGCTATAAGTGACAAACTCTGCCAAAAGTGTCCTCAGCTTATCAGTCAGATCCGCTACTCGCTCCCCCAGAGCACCAGCCTATTTCCCAAATATGGTCACTTCTGACTCTGAAAAAACAAGATGGTGACTCCAGGGTTCAATATGGGAGTCCACAAATCAATGGGTGATGTCACTGTAGCTACGTCCATTATTTTCACAGTCTATGGGTTAGCTAAAGGCCAAACTTAGCTTAAGGGTTAACAGTTAAAATAGCTAAAAATAATGAAAATGCTACAGAATTGGATAAATGGTGAAAACGCTAAAAGCAGTGGAAACATAATTGGAATAACTAAAGGCACTATGGCTGAAAGTAATGTGCGAATGGTTAAAATAGGTAAAGTAATGGATAAACTGTTAGCTAATTGCTTTAAACTTCCAGCTTCTGCCACTCAATTCAGAAGGTGCAATTGTAGTGTGAATGCAAATTGGACCAAATTCACCTAAACACTAACAGTTAAACTGTATGGAAACGTATCACAAGAACATCCAATCTTACATAATTAATAGTGTTAAATAGCATCTAGTTTAAAATGAAATATAATTACTACTTTTGGATCATAACTGGTCTTGTTTGTAAGGGGTTACTTGAGTTCATCTGGCAGGGCTTCGGGACACATTACACAAAAAAGGTTGGGAACCACTGAGTTAGCAAACACTGTGAAGTAATGCAAAAAAAGTAATTGCTTTTAGCTGTATTTCATGGTGCATTATGCTGTTTTGTGACATCTGAAAATTAGATGCACAGTCGAACCAGTTCCTGTCATTCTAAATGTCCAACAGGTGAGCTATTTCATTCACAATATCTCAGCAGGCCAACCTTTTGTCAACTCCAGGCTACTTCCACCCCGCCAAATGCTGTGCTATTAACAATTCATGCTCAACCCTGATGCAATAGATCCTCTAGTAAATTGGTAACAATTTCACAGAAATTTTTTCAGCAGAAAATATTGTTGGAACAATAACACTGCTTGCCATGGGAATTGAAAGATAATTGTATGAGCCTGTGGCATTGCTGTTTCATAAGCTTCACGCTCCATTTCTGATTCCCACAAGAAAGCTGCTTCTTTTTCCTCCTTTGCACATATTTATTTCTGGCACTTAATTTAAGTCTCTATTTATGTATATCTTAAATCGCATGTTCTTCTCTGTCCTTGCAAAATGGAAATAGGCACTGTTGTTATCTCTGGAACAGAAATAAAAACAATGTGCATCTTAGCTATTAAGTGCATAACAACATCTTCAAAAAGGGCAGTTTGAAAAGAGAGGGCACACCAAAGCTTGAACATGCTGTTGAATAAATACATTAATTAAGGGGGAATTACGTGCTTGGGGCTCGGGCTGGCTTGCTTTCAAGTGCCAGGGGTCCTCATAAATATACATTTAAAAGACATGTGGCAAGATCAAGAAGTAACCTCTTAACAATGAACTTTTGTATCATCATCTCTGTGATAAACACCTAGCGCACGCTGGTAGCCTTGTTAAGAAACCAACACTTTTACTTAATATTAATGAATGTAAATTAATGCTTTGTTTGTTTGAGTTGAGAACTCTTCCAAGTCGTGGGACACAGTCTGTTTAGTTTCAACTCTCACGATGCAGACAGAAATATCAAATGCCAGTGGTCCCTTGACAGCTAAGACCTATCCCACTTTTGTCCCACGGCCCCATGGGATGCCATCACTGCCACAATTTCTTATCCCCGACATCCTCTTATAGGAATGTCGCTGCTGTGAAAATTGCACGTATGAGTAATCTATGACGTGCTTCAGGAGTTAAAGAGGGGAAACAGCTTTTAAGCGAATCAACAGTAAAGGTGGAGAATTGACCAGACAGCATTAATGAATAGTTCCCTTAAGTACAGAGACGGTTTTAACGTGAAGCACTTTGTACAGTAACTCTTCTCTAAATGAACACTGTATTTAGACAGCTTTTATGATGTATCACTGTGCTCAATGAAAGTGACATTTTTTATCTTGGTTTGCAAAGCTTTCTGAATACAGATCCTTTTAATAAATTGGTCCAGTAATGCTTGACATTGTTGATGGATGGCACCGAGGTGAATGTAATGGCACGGAACTGCTACTTTATAAAACTATGCGTAAATTCATCAGATTTTTGTAAGGCAGTGTTAATACAGCAGTGCGGGTGATTTTGATTTTTTTTTTTTTAAGTCAGCAAAAAATCAATGTTATGATTAAAACTGCAATAAAGACAAGGAAATTCTTGTGAATTATACATGAGTAGTTCAATAAATCTTACAATAGAATATCACCGTATACTCATTTGCTTCATGCTGTTGATTCTCATTACGTTTTCTGTATTATTGCCATCACCTGGCTACATTTGACTTAATATGCTAGCTGTCTGAAATGTAGATAGTACCAGATGTAGCTTTGTTAAGAACATCACATATATGTAAAAGTACCGAATGGCAATTACCTACGTACAGCTTTCTCAATGCAACACCAGTAGCTACTGTTGACATTCATTTAAACCAGCTTTGAGCCATACATTTGAAGTCAGGTCAAGCTGTTTTTATGTGTATTTGATACAACTGTCACTGTTTATATGAATAAATCAGTAAACAATATATTCCCACCCACAGAGTGAGCAGGGAGTCAGCAAAAACATATGCAAAGATTGAGCTGCTAGCTACCCTTTTCATTTCAGCAGCAAATGCAGGAGAAAAATGACGATCCTAGTAGTAATCTGTCCATTTTGCAGCCAAAAATGTACCCACAACGCTGTGCAAGTTTGAGTACATGGTTAAGCAACACGTTAAATATTGAAGTTATGCACTCTTAGCTTGCTTTAACTTGCAGAGTGAGCTTATGTGAATTATAATGCCGGCCCGTTATTCCAGTAAGCAGGCTAAGCAGGCATGATCTGTTCATGTAAACAAAGACGCTGAGCCATGCATCGTGATGGTTCCCTTTCTTATCCCTTGTAGTCTTCCTATTTCTGTGTGACAGTCTGGCTTTGCACATGGTGGCTTTACAATGTCTAACCCCACGCCCAGGTGTTTCCTCAACCCCATCTGTTCCCTCTGTGCCTAAGAGCCTCATCATAGAGTCGTTGCTCACTGTTGCCTCTACACAGCATGTATTGTATTGGTACGGCAACTCTATGGTAAAAGAGCAATGATTTTAAAATGCTAAAAATCCGAACTGTTTGATTTCAGAATTATACGTAAAATAGAAAATGCCTTGTGTTATTTTGCACATGTAAAGAGGAAAAAACAAATACTACTGGTTATATTCTAAGTGATATGAGTTCACAGGATGTGGCGCTACATCCAATACATATTTCTATTTTTCAGTATTAAATAAAATTCTGTGTGATTAAACAACTTATGATGTTTATCCTTACAGGCAATAACAAAAGTACCTTCAGTGGTAGGTTACTTTAAAGTATAATTTTGAACAGCATCAAAAATACAAATGCTACTCTATTAAACTGATATGGATTTGCTGTATTAGAGTGATGAAATGTAGTGCACCATACACGCCAGTCAGTCGCTACTGGTGAAACAACCCAGTCTCTTACCGAAGTCATCAAATATCGGCACTTAGGCAGTGACTTCCTTTCACATCAGCATGATACGCTGCTGACCGCCATTTTTGTTTAATGGCACCCAGCGCCATCAGGGGGAAACACGATGGGACAAACTAAATTAAGAGGGCTTAAGTCCAGTAAGGGCAGACAGGAGAGGTAATTGATCAATCCAACAACGACCGACTTTCACCCGGGATAAGGTCGAAGTGAGAATGTGTTGGGTGAAAAAGGCAGCTGAGCCAAGGAAGCTGGTGACTGTGAGTGGTGGGGATAATATTACAGGACTAGTAAAAAGTCAGTTAGCGAAAGCAAAGAGAAATCGTGGGGAAAAACAACACTAAAGCAATTGCATTTTCACATCTAACTGAGTGAATTAATGTTTTATTTTGACCAAAGGGGGGAAAGGCTAGTCAATATGGTTTTGGTGAGTTTCATTTTCATTTTGTTTCTTTTGAGTTTGAACGAAGTGTGATTTATGGGTAGTTAACAAGACATTTAACATAATCTTATTGTTGAATTTTTCTGTTTGAGGATGGGAGAGGGGGTTGTTTGGCTGCTTGTGACCAGTTGCAAAGACAATTTCATAGATGCTACTATGCAACCCAGTCACCAGAAAAAAATGTTGGGTCTGTCATAACTGCAAATATGGATATGTTACTTTTGTACATTTTTATATATCCGATTAGTTGAAACTTTACATTTGTGGTTAATTTGTGGTTATGTTTAGGCACAAAAACCTGTTGGTTATGGTTAAGAAAAGATCATTGTAGGGCTACAAAAAAACCCTGTTTGAGTGGCACAATCACAGCTGGAGAAGCCTTTTATGTCCCAGTAAAAAAAAAAAAAAAAGAGGGAGAAAGATTTTCGTGGCAAAATAAAACCAGCGTTTTATCGCTAAAAATCATCCATGTTTTGTGGCTTAAAAGCCTTTGGAAACACAGCAATACCTTGCTGGAAAAAACAACTGGTTATGTTGTTTATTGGTCCAAAAAATAATAATGCAGTTTGGCAGATGTAACGCCATCCTCCGTCCTCTCCACCTTCTTATGACAAAGTCAGCTCATATGCTACATCACTTTAGAAATGTAAATATGATACATACGATGCCAACAGTTCCTTCTGGCAACTGGGCTGTACAGTAAATAAATACACCTGAAAGCCAATCTGCTAGTGATAAAAGTTAAACACAAAAATTGTTACATACCGTATGCCCCAGTGAAATTTCAGGAAGGTATGAAAAAATTGATACCACCCAATCCTATTTGACAGTAATTTCTGTAATGGTTTGAGGGAATGTAAACGTATGCCTTCATGATCATCGGCCTAACTGTCAAGGTCAAAACTGAGCAGTAGTGGCATTACTAATTGAGAGCAGAAATGGCGATTCAATTTGCGTTAATTTACCAAGTGATCTGCCAATATCGGCTGCAGCGCACATGTGGGTGGCACATTTCATTGGCTCTCTGCTGCACATTATTTTTGTCTTCCCCCTTCACAGATCAAGGGTACAGATGACTTTTGTCAGCCATCAGATGCTGTGTGGCAGATGTCACAGCATTTATTGTCACCATGATTTATTGGTTTAGAATGACCACAGCCACAGGGAAGAACACATCAAAAAGGCCAGGCACTGTTGAAGGGGAGCTACTGAATGCCAACTCCTCCAACAACTTTCATCCCATCCCTCTTAGGACCACACATTTTGCTTCTGGTTATTGTTTGGCCATCTGCTGTATTTCGAGCCTGTTTGACTATACACCGCTAAGCAAACACGGAGTCTGTGCCAAATACTGTCACCTTCCTTTTGCCCCTCTAATTCAACCCTACTGTGTTTCTCCAGTTAGATCAAGTGGTAATTCATTTGAGAAACTTGTATGGCAGAGGTTCTACAGGAAATTCACCCTTTTCATGTTTTTATTTGTCTTTTTTCCCCCAGATTTCTTTATTGTCAACAATTTCTTAAAGTTAATACATAAACAGAGCAAATGCATCGACTGATAGACAGCCACAAAACTGCAATCTTTTTTTTTTTTTAGTTTAATCCGTTTTAACCTTTGTTAAGGTTGCTTGTGGAAACAACAAATATTATAATCAGGAATATTAACTTGGGGTCTTCTGTTCTCAGATTGAGCATTGTGGTCAAGGGTCAACTCCTTGATCTGACAGCAATTTGATTCAACTTACCTTCTTCCCACATATTCCCATCCATGTGCAGCAAATTTGCAAAATCAATTTGCCTACAATATTAAGTTTTGATGTTTGAAGTTGCCTTTTTAAAGTTCATCCATGAGCAAGATCTGTCTGTTATTTTCAACCAAGTGGTTTTCATTGTATATGTGTCACTATGACTACTGTTTTGCTAACCTTAACTAAGTGCTTTTTGTGGCCTTAACATAAAAGTAAATGAAAGTAAACCGTATGTTTAACAAAAAATATCGAATACGTTTGCAGTGAATATTTTGTAGGTATAATTAATATACATTACTCAAGGTTATACATGAATTTAATTCTTGGGAATACCAGACAGTGATTTAATGCATCACTAACTCTTATATTTTCATCCACAATGAGGTTAAATTAAACTTGAATCGATATTTATTTTTCCAAGAAGGATTCAATCTCTATAAATTTAAAGAAGCTTCATTAATTCTGCCAAATATAATTACATCTGCAAAGTGTAACTTTTCACAATTCAATTTAAGCTTGTACTGTTATACTGTTGTACAATAAATAATGCAAGTATGTATAATTTAATGGACAATAAACCAGATGCTACTCACATTTCAGCTGCGGTGGACGCCTTTTTTCAGTGCTTCAAAATACTATAACACACAGACGAAAATAATACATAGATTTATAAAAATAACCTTAAAATAAGTTTGCATGCAAGCCTTCCACTAAAAGACTACCTCAAAGAATTGCATTTCCTTTCAAGACAACATTTCAACCTCTGAGAAAACACCTTGGGACGTGGTTCAGGCAGGTGAACAATGGAGGCTGAATGGAAACAGAAAACATTTTCTATTTCCCTCACTCAATCATATTTGAAATACATATTCCAAATATGCATGAGGTCAACACTAAAACGCCAGTAATATCCACCAGCACTGCAAGGAATACAAAAACAGCTCCCCTGTAACAATGTTTTCGAGCCAGGTTACCTTCGTTTCCCCTCCACCGCTGAAACAGTTTGCTGAATCATTCGGCTGAAATCATGAACGTGGCTTTCAAATGCCTCTCAGCAAATGTTATTAACAGTAAAATTCAGTTTAGCAAATTGTACAAATGCCTTGCTGCCACTTACAGTACCTCTACTAAATGAATTATGATAGCAAAGCATTCCGCTGATGTTTCACCTTCAAGGCTGACCTTGTGATGGCTATTCTCTGCTGATGCTTGCCAGAGATAAAAGCTATGAGCCCTTCTCACCCCCCCATGCCAAGGACACACGCATCATCGCTTTACTGGCCTATCTGCCCAGGTGATGCATGGCTCCTATAGCCAGTCAGTCTGAGGCAGTATTTATAACAAACTATGTGAGGCAGCAACCAACTCATCACCGTCGAGACCTCAGAATCCTTGGTCTCCTGGTGCACTTGCACAGGTTTTGTTATACGCTGTGAACAAAAAAAATCTAATGCTTCTTTTTAGCTATGGAAATGCAAATTAAATGTCAAAGGGTGCAGAATGTGTTAGATTTTAAAGATAATTTAAGGATATGTTTGTTTAACTCTGTAATATGATGTTACATTATCTCTAATAAATCAAGACACATTTGGGCTTTAAAAAAATGACTGATGTTAAGAGACAGGATTCAGGCTGACAGAGTTATATCAATAGATCCTTCAGACCAATTTGTTGTAAGTGGTAACAAAGACACAGTGCACATTAGCGAGAGAATAAAATCAAATGAACAGAAGGATAAATGCTCCTGAACCTGCCAAATGCAATTTTAAGAAGAAAGTGAGACAAAATCTACACTCCAGTGTCAGGAAAGGACATCTTGTGACTGGCAGGGATGTGAACAGCAAAGAACAGTCAATGCTTGAAATTCATTAGGTATCAGTGGGAGACAAAGCACTGACAGGTGTTTATGCAAATCATCTGCGAATGGATTCATCTCCCTAATGGGGAAAACAGCAGTCTCAGAATAATGCGAAGCATGTGGAAGTAAATGATAGTCCACTTGTGAAGTCATGAGCATATTGTAAGCCGTACACTGTGCTGTGGTAGAGAGACACAGTTGGAAATAATAACTATTGAGGGCTATGCATTGTTTTATCTGAGAACATATGGTTCAGTTCGTACAATTCAGTCATTCTGCAAACATACTGTGTTGCAGTTTGGAGAAGTTACTGCATTTTCACAGATGCTATATAGATGCCTCATATCTTGAAGTTTTTCAAGTTGAAATGCGGACAAGTAAGTGCTGAAATATAAGCTAGAACAACTAAAAACAACAAAACAAAGGTTAATCTGGTAGAGCTGTTGGTTATTTTCTGTTAATGTGGTAAGAAAGTCTACAGCTATGCCAGCTGTTGTGTAAACAGTACTAAGGCACAATGGCGCTTTGAGCTTAATGCTAACATGGGCATGGTAACATGTTGACAGTAATAAGTAATTATGAAATTAGTCATTTATAGAACATCATTTAAACATTCCACCCCAAGGGCTTGTTTGTTGTTTACCATCCGATTATTAGTATGCTATCATTTGCTCATTAGCTCTAAACACAAAGTGTACCTGAGGCTAACCAGACTATCACAGGCTTTCCAGGTATTTGATTTAAAAAAAAAAAAATGTATTTAACAGATTAAAAATTTGACCTGGTGGTGGTGCTACATTAAAAGTTAAGGGACCAAGGTATTTCATCAGTTCATCCTTGGGGGGGGGGGGGGGGGGGACAACAAATTTCAACCTCACTGCCAAAAGAGAAGCCAGAGGATCACCAAGGTCAGTGCAATTCAGCATCTGGGGATCATGATTTGCTGTTGAAATTTCCTGGAAATCAATGTTATAGTTGTTGAGTTATACCAGTCTCTACCAAAGTGGTTGACTGGCCAACACTTGGACATTGGCTGTAGCATACCGAATTCCATGAACAAATGCAAGGTGAATATTAAGTTTTGACTTCTTACTGACAAGAAGTAAGATGCTACTTATGTGTCAGTATGACACTGAGCCAGTGGAGGGAGGATGTACCTGACTTATAATGAAATCAGTTGAATCAGATTTTTTAATTTAATGTGAACATTCAATGATTCTTTTTTTTTTTTTCCATTTAAAGTTCTAAAGAACAGGGCTTAGCTGGACGTTCAGTGTGACAGCGGCATTTATGTGATATAGTAAACAAACAAACGGCAATAATGACGTTTCGCAATTTGTGCAACATTTTTTGGCGACACTAGAACAAAAGCCAGAGACTGCGTCACCTCAAGTATCGTATGGTTACACTGTAACCTTGGTTCTCTGAGTGAAGAGACTATCTCTCCACTCCGTTACATATTCCATATGTACGGGGTATGATCCCCCTGCTTGTCAGGGTACGTGGATAATTCTTTAAGACACACCGGCTTGCCCGGCCACGCCCCATAGCGTAGCTATAAAGCGCCTGCCCTGGCGTGTAATCACTGATAGTTTTGATCGAAACGTGTCTCCGAGCAGCCCAAGGATTGGAGAGATAGTCTCTTCACTCAGAGAACCAAGGTTACAGTGTAACCATACGTTCTCTATCGTCTCGAGACTATCTCTCCACTCCGTTACATATTCCATATGTACGGGGTAGATCTTTAAGACACAGCCTGAGCCCCGATGGAAAGGGGTGGAACAGGGCTCTGTTTGCCTGGGAGAGCAGGTCCCTCCGGTGCGGGAGCTCCCATGGCGGCCCGTCCAGCAAAGGCGGAATCGCTGAGAACCACAGCATGTGGGGCCACATAGGTGCCACCTGCTCCACCAGAACTCTTCGGAGAAGAGGCTGGAGAAGAGTGAAGGGAGGAAAGGCGTAGAGCAGAACCCGGGGCCACGGATGAGCCAGAGCATCCCACCCCAAGGCGGGATCGTCATTTCTCAGGGAGAAGAAGAGCGGGCAATGTGTCGACTCCCTGGACGCGAACAGGTCGACCTCTGCCCTGCCGAAGCAGCGCCATATCTCGGAGACCACCTGAGGGTGGAGTCTCCACTCCCCCGGCTGGGGCCCTCCTCTCAACATGATGTCTGCCGCGGAGTTCAGTGCCCCTGGCACATGCACGGCCCTGAGTGAGAGGAGGAGCGGGTGAGCCCACTGCCACAGAGCGGCCGCCAGCCTGCACAGGGCAGAGGGGCCTGGGCTCCCCTGCCCTGTGCAAGCCTGCAACCGCCGGTTGATGCAGCGGCCGTCACTGTGCTGTGGGTGCGGACAATGACGCGATGACCCCTCAGCCTCGGCAGGAAATGACGCAGAGCAAGGAGAACTGTCCTCAGCTCTAGGACATTTATGTGCTGACACAGCCACCGGCCGGTCCAGACACCGTTGATGCTGCAGCCTTCGTGTACTGCGCCCCACCCCGAGGAGGATGTGTCCGTGTACACCAGCTGGCGATAGACCACTGGACCCAGAGCCTGGCCTACCGCGATGTTTGCCGGGACCTTCCACCACTGGAGGGCCCTGTGGAGCCTCCGAGAACCTACCACTTTCGTCTTGTGGGACCTCTGAGGGCACAGACCCAAGCCCAGCAGGCATCTCTGCACGGGCCGCATGTGCAAGAGGGCGAGGGGGACCACCTGCACTGTGGCTGCCATTAAGCCCATGAGGCGAAGGCAGAGTCCCCAGTTGACCCGAGCGTGCAACTGAAAAAGGGCGAGGCAAGTTCTGAAAGCCTGCTGCCTTTCCAGGGTCAACGCAACCATCGCCCTCCTCAAGTCCAGGACCATCCCCAGGAAGGTCGTCACCTGGGAAGGCTGGAGCCTGCTCTTCTTGTAGTTCAGGCACAGACCTAGGCGCTGAACGTGCTCCAACAGTAGGGCTACGTGGTGGCGGCGCTGCTCCTCTGAGACTGCACAGACCAGCCAGTCGTCGAGGTAATTTAGGATCCTGATCCCTCTCTGCCTCAGGAGGGAGAGGGCTGCATCCATACAGCGAGTGAAGGTTCGGGGTGCCAGAAAAATACCAAATGGCAGCACCTGAAACCCCTGCCTGCGAAACCGAAGCGCAGGAACCGCCAGTGACCCCTCCAGATGGGTATCTGGCTCCTTAGCCCCCTGAGGTCCAGAATCGGGCGAAGCCCCCCGTCCTTCTTTGGGGTCAGGAAGTAGCGGGAGAAAAACCCAGTCTGGTGATCCCCAGAGGCCAACTCCCTTATAGCCGCCTTCTCTAGGAGGGTGGACGGCTCCGCCTCCAAAACTAGTCTCTGTTGAGGATTGCTCACCATTGTAAAGGTGGGCTTCCTTGTTACAGGTGGCCAGCATGAAAACTGGATACGGTATCCATGGGTCATGGTTGAGACCACCCATGGGTCCGCTCCCAGGGCCAACGAGGCCGTCTCGCGAGAGGCAGGCGGAGGAGACAGGTTGGCCAGGGCCTGGTAATTGTCAGGAGGGCGGGGGGGGCGCTTGGAGGACCCCATGGCCTTGGCAGGTGGTCCTCTCCTTCTGCCCTGTCGGCGGTACCTACCCCGCCGGGAAGCCTCCAACTGGAGTCTGAGATCCCCTTGACCCCATGTCGAGGCCTCTGGAGTTGGTGCAGGCTGAGACCGAGACACAATGATGATGTGCCATACTGCCAGGGACCGGAACCCGGAAGTACTCCGCCACTTCCTGTTTACCGTTAGCCAGTAGCACCACAGCTAACTTTGCTTTATATTTATTATTATTATTATTTTTTGAAGTTTACTCTGCGTGCCGGCCGCTGTGGGAGCCGTACGTTATGAGGGGGTGAGCGGGGGAGTGCTTGAACTGGGAGAGGGAGAGAGTTCGCCGCCGAGCGCGCGAGCCGCAAGCAATACGCTGGGGAGAAACTCCGCCAAAGCTGGGAGTCAGAGACCTCCGGCTCGACCAGACCAGGACAGGCATTGCTCAAGGTGGACCTCACCAAGCGCGTCAGCTCACGAGCCGCGAGCAATATGCCAGTGAGAGAACATTTAAAGCAAAAACCCTCAGCACTCAGCGCGTATCCACCAAGCGTGTTAGCTCACGAGCCGCGAGCAATACGCCGGTGAGAGAACGCTTAAAGCAAAAACCCGTCAGCACACAGCGTGTATCCACCAAGCGCGTTAGCTCACGAGCCACGAGCAATACGCCGGGAATAACACACAGCCACCGCTGTTGGGAGCCAGACAACCTCCGGCTCGACCAGGCAGGATGATGACACTGCTGACACAGGGCAGAAAGAGCTCTAGGACACAGCAATCCAGGGAGGCTGCTAAAGACAGACACCCTGACTTACACAGGTAAGCGGACTCAAAGCTGTACACCTTCCTTCTCTTTCCTTACAACTCAATTCTTTTCTTTCTCTGCAATACGGATTGTGAGACACTGCACCCTGACGCACAAGTGGAGATCAAACAATCAGTGATTACCCTGACGCACAAGTGGAGATCAAACAATCAGTGATTACACGCCAGCGCAGGCGCAGGCGCTTTATAGCTACTTCTTTAAGACACACCGGGCAAGCCGGTGTGTCTTAAAGAATTATCCACGTACCCTGACAAGCAGGGGGATCATACCCCGTACATATGGAATATGTAACGGAGTGGAGAGATAGTCTCGAGACGATAGAGAACTGTGAGGTGCAAATTCACCACTACTAAACAGAAGAGAGAGGATGAAGTCATCTCAGAGCCTTACTTTGGAAAATTTCTCCTCCTCTGTGGGGCTGCATTGTGTCCGCAGCTGTCTGGGACAAAGAATAGCGTGAAAGTCAAGTGCTCTCATTCTGCAGCAAAGTCTGGCGACCAAAATGTCCCCAGAAATAAACTGCACAGCACACTGACTATCAAAAAAAAAAAAAAATACAAAAAAGCACTGCTAGACTTGAAGTAATACCAGTTGACTGAGTGGTCTCCAACTAACAATTTACATTTACGACTATCAAGGGGCAGTCCTAGTAATATCCCAATAAAAAACTCAGAATTTGAAAAAGATTAAAGTCGTATATTTTGGTAAAGAAGCCACATGGCTTCACTTTTCAAAGCTGGATCAAAGTCATTGCACCACAGAAGCCGCTAGGGTCGCACTTTATTTCACGGTACACTAATAAGACATAGTACTGTATTTTGTATCATACGGGACAAAGAAATATTTTTTTTAGATGAGATATTTATTGGTATTTATTCGGCTTTTATTTGGGTGTTTAAACTCCCTCACTCACTTTCCACTTGTTGTAACACTCCCCAGACTATTAATAGATGTGCGTGCCCAGGGAAATTCTTTCGCCTGAACACCCTGGGAGAAAAGAACAAGTAGGGCTACGTTTGTGCCTGACACGGATTTCAATGTATTATCGCAATTGAGAATGAGTCTTACATTAGACTCCTTAATAAACAAATATTTTGCTACGATTGAGTCATAAATCAATGCACATTATTTTCTTGTTCACAAGCAAACTAACAATGAGGTGGAACAGTCCCCACAATCCCCACTGTGAAACACCAAACAAGCGAACTGCAACACACAAACAATCTATCAATAAATATATTTGTTGAAGTACTATGTGTTTAATTAACCCCTGTAATAATATCTAGAAATCTCTGCAAAAATTAGCCATTTTAATCTAGTAATATTACTCATTTAGTGTTAACTAACAGCAACTCCTTGTCACACCAGTATGGCTTCAACATGGTTTTTGGGTTAGCCTTGAGATTTCCTTGTTTGAGTTTTTTCCTTGCAAATGTATAACTTCTATCTCACAAAATTTGAGTTTTATTGCAAATCTATTTCTTTGTCATATCAACGTTTTTTATTTAAAACTTTGGATTTTTTTCTCTTAAATTTCTCACTTAAATCCCAGAAAATAGCCATGCTTTTATCTTGTAAATTAATTATTTTCTGCTCAGGAATTCTAAATTTTTAATATTACCCCCCATGCCTTGATATATATAGAGGAATTTTATCTTTTTTTTTTTTTCTTTTTTTTTTAACAGTGGCCCTTATATGCCATAGTATAATATGAGGCAGATTGGGTTTTTTTTCAATTTCGAGCTGTATAAAAAATATATATATACACTGGATTTGACAGTGGCATATCACTTAAAAGAGGAAGCTACACATTACTTGCTATTTGAGAAGTTTCTCACTTTCAACTGGTATTATCCCAGTTATTTCTCATAGTGACATCAATTAACACACAGTCTGATAAATATTCAAAGTTCTTTTCATATACTGTCATGGGAGAACAAAATGGAGACAGTGCACAAGGCTTACATCTTATTAATGACTCATTTACTTTGATCACAAGCTGTCATTACACTGTTTGTTTCTTTTATTTTGTGCCATTCAACATCTGCCAAGAGACTGTAAAAAATATGACAATGTTCAAGGAAAAAAATCAAAGTTGCCACAACTGTGAACTGCTGAGTTTGATAACTGCCTGATACGCACATGCCTAAAAATGATTTGAATACTTAAGTGATTTATGAAAGGCTTAATTACATCGTCTATACTCTTGCTACTGTATCTGTCACATCCACAGCTGTTCCAAAAACTTCAAAAACAATGCATACTTTTGGCTTGTTTATGTAACTTGTCTACAGGGGGCAAGTATGTTAATGCTGAGTCCTTGATATTCCAGTGGAGCCTCCCTATTTTTAGTGTGCACAGCATTTCTTTGCACCAACTCACTCTAATGAAATCTTTCTCTTTTTCGTGTACTGCAACCTGGGCTACACGGCCTTGAAATACAGTACAGAAGGTTTTGGACTAACAATAATAATAATATAATGGAGTTTTATGCCTGACAGCAATCTATAAATATACAAAAAAAATCTTGACAGTCTGTAACAAGACTCCAGTTCTTACATCATTAAATGTTTCACTACATTGTTTAACAAGGTTTAATGTACATGAATTCTTAATTTAAGGAGTCTCCTCTGCCACTTGATAGGACAAGTTGGTCATTAACTTGAAAAATAGTTGGGTATTTTGGGAAACATGCTTGTTTTCTTGGCGAGAGTTATCTGAAAAGATGAATACCAGTCTTAAGCCCATCAGTCTGGTTCAGTTCAGCTCAGTTCGTTACACATTACAGCATTTTGGAGTTTTCATTGTCAAAAGTCATGGATGGTACCAATAGAATCATTCAATTTTGTCCCGTTTTTTCATTAACCCTCTGTTGAGGTACCTACATACTACACTGATCTGATACTAAAAGGTGGAGCTATAAACACTGCAGTCAGTAATAGGTCAAGAAAATCATCCTTGCTCAATAAGGACTCAATGCACAGACCCTGTATTTTTACCAGCCTGATCCTTTTCATTCTGAATGTCAGCATGTAATCTTGTTCTGAAGACAATCAGCAAGGTGCAGACACTCTTCTGTACCTTTGGTGAAGAGGAAATACAAAAAGTACCAGACGAAGCAGTGATATTACTATTTGGTAACAACACCGTCTACAGTGAAGAGTGCTGTCCGCGGTAGGAAAGCAAAATACTGTAGATCTGTGGTTTCGGTACATGTCCTGAAGGTTAGGTAGAGATTGTAAGGGTACTACACTTAAAGAATTAATTGGAAATGTGGCTTAAAGGGATAGTGCACCCAAAAATGAAAATCCAGCCATTATCTACTCACCCATATGCCGAGGGAGGCTCAGGTGAAGTTTAGAGTCCTCACATCACTTGCGAAGATCTCAGGGGAGAGGGGGTAGCAACACAACTCCACCTAATGGAGGCTTACGGCACCCCAGATTCAAACGTCCAAAAACACATAATTGAAACCACAAAATATCTCCATACTGCTTGTCCATAGTGATCTAAGTGTCCTGAAGCCCAGACATAAAAATTTGTTTGGAAAAACATCATTTGAACTCTGTTTTTAGGGCGCTGTAAGCCTCCAATAGGTGGAGTTGTGTTGCTACCCCTTCTCCCCTTGGATCTCCGGAAGTGTTGTGAGGACTCCACCTGAGCCTCTATCGGCATATGGGTGAGTAGATAATGGCTGAATTTTCATTTTTGGGTGCACTATCCCTTTAACACCTGTCCAGTAAACCTAAAGCTACACTTGGGAGAGCGTTAGCTTAGCATAGCATAAAGACTGTTTGAGGAAACGGCTAGCCTGGCTCTGTCTGAAAGTAACTAAATCCACCCATCAACACCTCAGAAAGTTGCTTACACTTTAGATCTCATTGGTTTAATCTGTGAATAAAAAGCGTACAGGTAAAAACAAAAAATGATGGCTTAACACAGTGACATTTTGGAGTCTTTGCTGGTTGCCTGGCAACCTCGCAGGCTAAATCCATTCTAGTACGTTTTTGTTTTAAAACGCTATTGCTATGTTTGCGCCTAGCGTCCACACTACTCCAGCATTGTGGAACTACTAAAACAAAGATCTTTTAAATCAGTGCTGACCAAGTTTTTTTGGAAAAATCTGCGTTTTTGTTTTAGACTCGACCAGCGAAAATGGAGACTTCAGGAAACAATAATGCAGTCACCCACATTCGCTTCTCTGTTGGGTCTTATCAGTCACATTCTGTTACCTTTTGTGATTTTTATCCTTCTTGTGTAGGTACTCCTTGTCCTTCCTCTGGTGATTGATAATGCTCCTGGCCATTTCTGCTCTGATATGTAGCAGCTGCTTTGTAACAATCTGTTTCACTGCCCTGACCACCTTATACTCTTTACTTTCAATAACAGCTTCACCTCTTTGTCAGTCCACACAAAGAAATCTCTGGCCTTACTTTTTACAATCTCTGTAGTATTTTCTAGAACTAAGCAACCAACTGCAGAATTGACAGTCTTATTCATGTTTACACCAGCACATGCATGCCCAGTGTGTGTGAATGGTCATGTGACATACAATTCCAGGTGTGTTAATATTGACAAAGATAACTTCTGAACAGTATTAGTGTGGATATGGCTGCAGTGAAAAGAGAGGCTATGTTCTGTACATATTAAACAAGGTGCTACCATGTCCATTAGTGAGCTTTAGAGATACTGAAAGTCAGATTTTGCTCGCTTTGGACATAGCCAGGCTAACTGCTTCCACTTGCCTGCAGTACAAATACTTAACTAATTTAACTGTTTTTCTTATCTAACTCTTGGCAAGAAATTTCTCAAAATGTTGAACTCCTCCTTTAATGGTGTGCTAACCCATTCACCCAATCTGAAAAAGTGTCATTAGCTTGGACATAAATGGAGTTGGACTGACAACATTGGCCAGACTCTTTTTGAGGAAACTACCCAGAGTAAAATCACAGCATACTTATAACCGCTGGGCATGTCACGGTTAAAGATTGGCAGAAATATCGGCAGCTTCATTACACAGTATCAGTCAAATCCAATGAGAACACATCAGACTGAGAAGGCAATTCCTTCGATGGACTCATTCAGTCAAGTCAGTCTGGGAGGGAAATGTGTTTTTGCCACCGAGTCACTTCACTAATCAAATCAGAATCAGTGATTTCAGAGTGGAGGATAGTTGGTGCTTACCAAATCATTATGGTCAATAAACTGTGGGTATATTTAGCTTGCATCTACATACCATCCTCACCCTCTTCTCCCTCCTTTGCTCCCACTCTCTATGATCTTGTTTGTCTCTCAGTGCTTGGCTAATTTTGCACTTGGATGTAACTTTGGCTCACAGGAGAATGCTCCTCTTTTGCATAATCTGGTTTCTAGGGCTACATTTGTAATACAGCTGCAGTCAGAAATGCCATAAGGAGTCAACCCCCCGAGTGATGCAGTGCAAATTAAGTGTCCACTGATTCCACAGCCATTCAAACGCAACCCTTTCAACAGTACATAAAAGAGAACATTGAGTACAATCCCCTACAAAGTGAATGAAAGTGAATAGCTGATAGGACAAATACACATCAGTCGTTTGTCCGAGAGCAAATATGCAAAGCTAGTATGATGCACCTTAAAAGAACAAACTGTTAAAGGCCAAGTCAACATATTGACTGAGCAAACTGCACTCTGTATAGATTTTAGAGGAGCACAGAGTACAGTGGAACTGGTAAAAGTCTCCGAGTCAAAGGGTTAAAGAAGAAATCAGTGAGTTAAGGAGGAGCACATAGCTGTCAGTTGACCTCTGTACACGCTGGCTGGCTTTGCTTTGACCCAGGATCGATCCAGTGCTGGCCAGTTAACTCTTGGCCTCTCAGCCTCACACCACTCTGCCGTTCCCACAGAAGTGAGGTGATGTGAACGGACAACCCCCGACTTCAACAACTCTTCGAAAAGCATTCCAAACCACCGCTGAGTGAAATGTCTGCTATTTGTCCATCTAGTGTGTCAGAAGGTGTTTCCTTTTTCTGTGTTTTTCTGTAATAACAGCCCGTGTATTTTTAATAAATGTATTATTCACATTGCAATATATCTAATTGTGGGTTTAAATTTCAACATCATATCATTTAATATTATTGCTGATACTGGTCTTTAATTAAAAATCAGATGTGACATCCACCTAAAAGCAGAGTATAAGACACACTCACATATCATATAATTCAAGCGCTGATTAATGACAGACTTTTTTTTTCAATCCTGCAATTTGCTTATACTGACTAAAATTTGGGGTTAAAGTGACACTGAATTTCAAGGTACTTTCACACCTGCCCTGTTTGGTTTGGTTCAGTCGAACTCAAGTTTGTTTGCCCCCTAAGTGCGGTTCGTTTGTGGTGAGAACGTGTTCCAACCTCAATGATCCAACTGCAGTCGCATAACACATTGTTTGGGTTAAACAAGCACGAGCATGTTACAGTCCCAGAGGATTATTAATGTGCGTCTCCTCCTGTACTGCCTTAATGTGTACATTCGGCACATCCAAATGAAAACATTGTTTTCTAGTTGGAGCCACGTCTCATTTTCAAATTGTATGGTTTGCCTAAAATGAACACTGCAAGTAATATAGTACATGATGACCAGCGCTTAAATCAACCCGCATAGTTGTCCCTCCATTGTGACACTAGAAAGTGTTGCATTGATCTTGCAAGTGTACTCTTCTTCAATGTTTTGTTTACTTCCTGGATTTTTCCTACATGGAAATTCTGACCAAGCAAGAGCAGTTTTCCTGCACAAGGCATTTTATCTGGTCCACTTGTAAACGTTGCCTTGAGAACACGAACCACCTCTAAGCAATTATGCAACTTTGTAACAAAATTAGTCCCTGATTCGAACCAAAAGCAAAAGAACTCCAGGTCTGAAAGAACCCTAAGTGTTTCAGAGTTCATGCACTGCTCTCTGTGGGGTGAAGACCATATCTTTCATGTTGCATTTTGGCAATACAATTAGGACTCCCTTCATATGTTGCATTAAATTGCATTCTGGGTGATTGGATTGCAATTAGATAGTGCTTGACCACATGGTTTACAGGTGTAAATGCACCCAAAATGCATTGAGGATGGATTATGATCAAATGCACCCAAAATGCATTGAGGATGGATTATGATCCAGCAGTTGGGTGTACAGTGGTCTCTCTCTCATCTGATGCCAACACTTCTGCAGTGAATCCCTTATCTGTATGTATTGTTCTTGTCAGTTTATGTCTTTACAACCAGGTAGGCCTGTTTTATCCTTGTGGACTTTGCCGTTGCTGTCTAAATCATATCATAACCAAGCCATTTATGAAAGCAATGGCTAAGCAAATGGTGGAGAACGGCTACAACCTTTCAGTTGTTTGAGCTGGAGAGAACGATCAGAACTCTATCAGATAATGTGGACACTGGAGACACATATTAATACCAATATAAGTATAATTAGGCTGAATCATATCTAAATACAATCTGGATACCAGACACACTGAAATGCAAGGTGCAAAGGAAGTCACAGCAGCTCTTTAAGCTTTACCTAACGGTTATAATATTAATTTCACACAGAGCTTCAAATTCTTCCAGTTTTACAATTGTTTCAAATGTTCTCATACATAAATTCAAATGTGAAAGCTTAAAACTCTCTGCTAATAAATGGTGGAGGAAACAAATAAACATTTTTTCTACCTTTATATATATATAGTTATAATTCTACACTCCAACATTCTTTCAGTAACCTTTTGTCTGCAACCACAAAACATGTTATAAACAACAGCTGCATAAATACCTCACAACAACAAACAATGCAATGAACCTTCTCACTAAACCTCCATATCTTTTCTACAAAACAAGAAGTGAAGTCCTATTTAAAATGTAACTAAATGAGCAGTTCAGTGATTAGGGAAATACATTTATTTGCTTTCTTGCCCGAAAGTTAGATAAGATTAATACCACTCTTGAATCTTTCCGATAATTGAACAAAGGCCAGGTGGCTGTTAGCTTTGCTTAGCATGGAGACTGGAAACAGCTAGCTTAGCTCCATTAAACAATAAAGACATTTGCCAACCAGAACCTCTAAAGCTCAACAATTAACACATTTTGTCTTGTTTGAGTGTGCAAAAACAAGTCACAGTTTGAAGGGCGGTATGTGCCACACTCTTTCTCAGTAACTTTCTGCAGACTTTGATGGTTGCCTGACAACCTCATGGTGACAACAGTCCACCGCATGACCCCAGTTTCACTCTATTTTAATCTAATGGGACCAAAGTACTGTACTTAGCAATGGCTATTTTTGCCCCTGTGTGCTGTCTACTGCAGTATGAACAGTTTCTCCCACCTCAGCAAGTGGAGACTATCATCTTTAGAATTACTACATGCCTCTTGTTGGTCTTTAACTAAAAGCTCTCTGAGCCTGAGCACTACATTTTAGAGGACATACCATTGTAGGTGGATTTGGAGTTGAGTCAAATTCTTTTCGTCTCTTTATAATACACTTAAATATACCCTCAGGGGTATTTAGGATTTTGTGCGTATTCTTACGTCACTCCCTCTTGCTGCTTTTAGCTCAGCTGTTTGCAGTGGTCTGTGATTCCCTGTTGTTGTCTCTTGTGGTGGATGCACATTTGGACGAACAGTTAGACCACCAGCTGCAGTAAATTTTCATTTATATATCTTTACCAACCTTAAAACTAGCCAAACAGCTATCTATTCTATCCAGTTGTCACTTTTAATAAAGCAGGCTGTTCTAATGCACTATTGATATGTTAAAAGGAATGGACCAGGATTTCTACATAACCCATGTAATCATGAGCCAGTAATTTGTATATAACCCACCAAATCAGGAAGGCTGTGGTCGAGTGACCATTGCAGTGAAAGGAGAAAAAAACAGGAGGTAGAAGACAGAGTGACAGTATGTGTAAGGAGGAAGGTTGGGGTAGTGGATGGGTCAAACAAACTTAGGACTTTCCCCCAGGAGATTGGTGTTTGAAACAAAGTGAACATATATAAGCATGATATAACTGTACTTTCCTAAATCTTGCCTTGATACCTTTATTATCCTAAACATAGGCTACATAACATTACTTTCCTTAACTTTATCTGTTCAACTTTACTTTCCTAAACCTAATCTACGTAATTTTACGTTGATAAACCTCACCTACATAACTTTACTTTCCTAAACCTCACCTACGTAACTTTACTTTCCTAAACCTTACCTATGCAACTTTACTTTCCTAAATCTTACCTACATAACTTTACTTTGATAAACCTTACCTACTAAACTTTACTTTCCTAAACCTTACCTACGTAACTTTACTTTCCTAAACCTTACCTACGTAACTTTACTTTGATAAACCTTGCCGATAAAGCTTTACTTTCCTCAACCTAATCTACGTAACTTTACTTTGATAAACCTTACCTTTATAACTTTACTTTGATAAACCTTACCTACTTAACTTTACTTTCCTAAATCTAACCTACATAACTTTACTTTGATAAACCTTAACTTCATGACTTTACTTTCCTAAACCTTACCTACGTACCTTTATTATCCTAAACATAGCCTACATAACTTTTTGTTTCTTAAACTTAGCCTTGGTTACTTTACTTTCCTAAGCCTAACCAACATAACTTTAATTTTCCAAACCTAGACTAAGTAACTTTACTTTCCTAAACCAAACCTACACAACCTCATTTTAAGTAACTTTACATTAAATACGTAACATGACAATATGATTCGTGGGGCACTCATTTATATATATCATACAAACTGTTGAGGATTTGCCGAGTATGTTGGGCTGGTTTATTGCAGTTTTTATTAAATCTAACGTCTGGATTGTCAAACTGTCAAAGTATAAAGAACGCACCATCATATGCATAAAAAAGTTTACTTTTTTTTATACAATCAGGCGACTGCAACATCAAACATCATAGCACTACTGTTGTGCAATCTGAGCAAAGGAATTTACAGTTGCCTATATCAGTAAATAATAAAATAGTAACAGTACTTGCAAGATTCTTAAGGTTAACAAAGACAGAACATTTGTAAACAATTACAAATTAAAAATAGAGACTCAGTGGAGTACCAAAAAACATACTATCCAAATACTATATTTTCTTCCACCCGTACTCTTAATACAGTGTCTTGAATAAGCCCTTGTTTTTTTGCCCAGTACATCAACAGGGTTAAATTATTTTATGGCAACTGTGCTGTTCTTCAAAAACCCATATCGATATTTTTTTAATATTCAAGCTGTGAATTGTAAATTGAATGTATACATAAAATAGTGTCAGCAAAGGGCACGTACAGATATCTCAGTCTTTGTGGCATTTCATATTTTTTATAAATGCTATTAAATTTCATCATGCAAATTAAATCCATTGTTTACGGGATGTCAAAAGGATTTCAGTGTCTGGTAAAATCCTGGAATTATTACTTAATAGGATATTAAAGAGTGTAGCAAATAATTGTCATCTAAACAAATATAAATGGTTGTTGTGACACCAAAGACTTATTTATGTCCAACAACAGACTGTGAGCTAAAATGAGATGTACCATCTGCATCACGCTGTCAAAAAAAGTTGTCACTTCCTCCGTGATAAAAGGAAGAACTAGATAGTATACTGACAAAGGAGACAGTGAAGAAATAGCCACACTGTATTTCGAAGAGGCGAAAATAAATAAATGAATGAATAAATATAGACATACTTTTCAAAGACTGAGTCAGTGGGGTCATCGCATGAGGCAGGATAGAAGGTAGTGTTCCGGGAAGATGTTGAAAGACAATGAACCTAACTATACCTTACCATCAATCATTCATTTCTTGCAGCCACCTCTAGAGGGGAAACACAAACAATTTCCAGAGTCTAATGCTGCAGTTTTACTGAACATTTCACTGGATGTCTGTGAGTCTGTAGTGTAGCTGATATACCAAGGCGTTCACAACAGGCAGTTTACCAGGAAATGTTCAAAGGTAACTCCCCCATTGCTTGATGTGTTATATTACATTAATAACACCTCTGTCTCATGGGTGGCAGAAGCTTGACAGCTTTCTGGTCCCAGGTTGCCCACACCAAGCTGCTCCTGTTTTGGGCTGAAAGGCTCAGCAGGAGGAAGTCAGACAGCAGGAGTTATGACTATCACCAGGCGCCACACACGAGTCTGGTGGCTTACCTGATGTTTAACTAACTTTTTTTTCAAATTAAAGGACTCACAAATGTGTCAGTCATGATTTATTTCAACCACAAAACATCTTAGTATGCAGGAGGTTGTCCCATTGCTTTATAAAAACTGACTATGAATGATTATTCTGTTGGTACAGTATTTCTAGCTCAACTTAAAGGGCCATTTTCAAAAAAATATAAATAAATTGAGTCAGTGGTAGACTAACAAGGTAAAATTTCTGGTTCTGCCAAAAGAGTCTGGTGGCTTTGAAGAGAGCAATA
Organism: Epinephelus moara; assembly: GCF_006386435.1. Lineage (NCBI taxonomy): Eukaryota > Metazoa > Chordata > Actinopteri > Perciformes > Serranidae > Epinephelus > Epinephelus moara. The sequence goes on from NC_065516.1 coordinate 9,613,050, forward strand.
TACCAGCTCCAGTTCCCCAATGCAAAGGGCTGTCAACATTAAGCTGAAGCAGTGAATATATTCTGATTATATCATACACTTAAACCAATACTGATTTTTTTTAGGTGGTTATTTCTTAAGTGACTGAAATACGTTTTGCTGCTGCCTCCATCCACAGCCACCAGACTCCTTTGATAGAAACAGTAATACCTCACAGCACACATGAGTTGCTGGTCTACCACTGCCTTGATTGTTTAGTTTGTCATTATGTGACTTTTGGAATCGAACAAACATGGCGTCCGCAGTAGTACATTGCTTAGCATCTGTACTCCTGTCTGTTTCCTCAAACTAAAAGAGTGTCAGCAGCCATCTACTGTAAGTAATACACTGACTTTGGATATACAAATGTATATAGGCTACTGAAAGTTCATCCTATTGTCATATTAAAAAAAAAATCTCCTTGGGAGATAAGCCATGTTGATGATAATTACACACATTAATCTTGTGTTACCCGTCTGCTCGCTAATCAGTTTGTCAAAGTCAGCCAGGATTTTCATTCCAGATAGAGCAGTGCCTCCAGTATACCATTTTTGTTTTTATTCTTCTTGGCTTGCAGGATCTTACCAGAGGCAACTGAGGGGAAGAGCCTGCCAAGTTGAGAGGGGGGTTGGCACAATCCATGGGAGTGAGAGTCATAGTTGTTGAGACACTGCTTAATTTTAGCTGTTCTGGCACCTTGCTCCCCTTTGTAACAGTGCCAAAAGGTGGCATGATGAGATACAAACTTACAACACTTCATCAATATATAATTGATTAGTCTACAGTTGGGTCGGGATTTAGTTCAAGCTCTGGGCAAACAGCCCATCTATTATGGCTTCTGTTAATTTTCTTAAAGTTCCTTTGACACAAAAGCACACAGCCTGTGAATATGTGTTTGTTACGACATCTTTTGGTGTGATCAAGCCTACAGTTCGCTTTATTTAAGTAATGTCATTATTTAAAGGTTATATTTGTTGCATTGTCATATTTGGTAGTTCAAGATCCATGTTTTCTGATGACAAGTTAGCAGGACTAGTTTGATCATTTGACAGATTTAAAAACCTGGCATCCTACAAAATCCTGTGTACTGTAGGATGTGCTGTCTAGCCCCATTTATTAACCGTCTTTTGCATTCACTCTAGAATATATGAAGAAACTGCCAAGTGTAACATCTTAAGGCAGATTTATACCTGTGTGTCAACTCTATGCAGAGCCAAAGCCATAGCCTACACATGTGGCCTACGCCATTATGAGCATTTTTATTTGTACAGTGGTGTATCTGTGTCACTTTGCAGTTACACCTCCCAAACACTAGTCAGCAGTGGGGTTTCTGTGAAGTGCTGTTCACTTTAGTTGATTAAAAAGACACTCAAAACACACATTAAACATGGCTTCATAGCCACAATTTCAATTACAAGTACACAAATAGGCTTCATTATATCTCACAGCATTCACAGACAAAGCATTTGTCTTTTGCTGGACACATTTTCCCCACAAATACAACATGCTAATGTTAGCGCGAGCCTACAGCATTTTACATTATATAAATTAGCTTAGCGGCTAGCAGACATTTCAACTAATATGAAGCCAGGGACGACAGCAACATTTAACAAATGTAACGTTACAAAATTTGGCTCCATTACAGCTCACGAGGTTCACTGACAAAACAACTGTCTTATACGAAACACATTTTCCAAACAGATACAGCATGCTAACATTAGCACAAGCCTATGACATTTTACATTGTATAAATTAGCCTAGGGACAAGCAGAGAGATTTCCTCTGCTCATATGGAGCCAAGATAAATCACAGACAAGACTTAAAATGCTATTTAGTAGGGGATTTATTGTCTTCATAATTTATTGTTTCTTATCTGTGAAATAATAGTAAATAAAAGCTTTGTTTCCACTGAGGGAAATGGTTTTCAGCTTACAAAAATAGACAGGAGGTGTGCGTCACCGCAATGTGTAGTGACATTTCCAGGGAGGTGCATGTCAGGCTACGGCATAGGCTCTACGTCGACGCAGAGCTTACAACATAGGTACGGCATTGATTCAATGCAGAAGTAGTTAAAGTAGAAATCCTGCTTAAGACTTCTTTCACAGCTTATTCAAATCATATGCACTATAGTTCAGTGAACAGTCACCTGCATTTTTAGATATCTCGATGTCTTTTGCGATCAATTTTTGATCCCACTGTTTTTCACCTGTCCAAGCAAACCATCCTTTATTTGTGAAAAGTTTTAACTCTAAGGGGGCAATTCAAACCCAAATCAGAAATTTATATTTTTCCCTAATTTAGTGCTATTTATCAGTCTAGATTGTTTTGGTGTGAGTTGCTGAGTGTTAGAGAAATTGTCCGTAGAGATGTCTGCCTTCTCTCCAATGTAATGGAACTAGATGGCACTTGTCTTGTGGTGCTTAAAGTGCCAGAAAAAAAGTATGCTTCCATCTGCACTGTGATGTGGTTGCTGGGTCTAGATTGGTAGCAAGAAAATAACTTACATAAAACTGCTCACTACAAGGTCTGTGGATTACCTTAAAGCCGCTACAAGGAACTTTTAACTGGATATGCAAAAGTCTCTCGTTTCTGCTGATGTCTGTGCGTGACCTACAACAGCAAATGAGACCATCGGTGTGAAGATAAGCTATTTCTATATAGTGTATATCCATACCTTTAGGAAACTGTCTCCGGGTCTGCCCCAGGTCGCTTCCAGGACGAAACGTAATAAATAGTCACTATTCCTCCTCCTCGACCCGACGTCCACGGGGAGTTAAAATAGCAGCAATCATCGGGTACAAGTTCTGTGAAAGCACTGGACTCACCAACAGTCAGCCACGTCTCAGTCACACAGAGAAAATCCAATGCTCGGGAAGTCAGGAAATCCTTCAGGATAAACGTTTTGAAGCGATCTAGCATTTACCAGCCCAATCCTGGCAGGAGCCGGCAGGTCCACGGCGTTAGCTGTCCAGGGAGCCACACACAGAGGCCGCAGGTTGTGCAGATTCACCCCGCGTCAGCGGGGAAGAGGAGAGCAGGGGCCGTGGGGCTGGAACACCTCATCCGGGCCGACGACAGGTACGAGCCAGGCGTTGACAGGGTCCAGCGAGTGCTGAGAAATAAAGAGGCGAGGCACCGCTCCATACTCAGGTCAAGAAGCCGTGGAAGTGCTCGCCAAACAGGCCTTCAGCCTTACCAGCTGACTGCTGGTAAAAATGAATGAAATGAAAGTTCCTTGTAGGGGCTTTAAGTAACCAGTTCATGATTTCTAAAAAGAGACATTGCTATTAAATTTTTTTCAACAATTTTTTTGGCAGCTGTGAACACAACATCAGCCCCTTTCACACAAGTCCCCAAACTTGAAATTATGTAGACATTACCCGGAGGAGTTTATATGAGAATGCAAATGTCCAAATCAGTTGGTTCAGACTTTACACAGACCTAACGATGCCAGCTTCCAGTGTCCATGTAATTTCTAATTGGGCCCATGTGTGAATTGAGTATGTAATTGTCCAGATATTCACAGTGAGTGGGTGTTTTAATGACATTTCTATCAAGCAGCTTGCGCAAAACTGGAAGAAAAAAACAAACATTCAATGTCGAAGACAAAGGATCATTTACACAGAGACAGCAGCAAAAACTTAAACTGGAGAAAGAATGATATTTGGGAACCTCTGTGGGTAAGGGCTGAGGCCGAAATTGTCAGGCAAACGAAGAGGAGCAGCGAGACACTCTGTTTATGGGTTAATTTCATGAAGCTTTAGTGAACATGTCCAGGCCATATTTTACACAAACAACCCTCAATTATTATAAGTTAATGATGTTTCCCATAAAGAGGGTGAAGTACACTGTAGGGTTAAAGGTTTAGTGTTTTTTTTTTTTTTTTTTTACAGTTTTAATATAATTTTCATAATCATTAAACAAAATATCCCAGCAAATTCTTATTACAGAAATGTGTCCAGATCCATTATTGTATCGTTTTTTTAATTCCCTGAATGCAGTGTTATGTAGAAATGTCTATATTTATGAGCAATAGGGATATTTATGGTGTATAACAATAAATATATATTTATTTTATTGAAAATTATTGTGTCTGCACAAAAAGTTCCTCATCACCACTATTGGACAGGGAAACATGTACATGTCAAATTCATGAGAATTTTGAGGGTAAAATAAAGAAGTTACACCAACTGGGTGTAACTTCTTTATTATCTGGGGACAAAGTGTGGTACTTCTCTGAGGACATTAAGTAAGTCATCCCAGGGCCAATGCCTGCAACTTCTTCTGCTCGTCATTTTTGTGTCTTGCCTGAAATTTGGGCAAAGTACTCAAAAAACTTCTGAATTGCATGAAATGGCATCTCAGTGAGTTTCGATGAGTTTTATCTTTTTCATGTTCAATTGTCAAAATGTTAATGTCAGTTATGTCATGTCCTGAGGACCTTTTTCATTAGATGAAATTAAATCATACACATTACAGCAACACATAATCTCATCCTCCACAATGGAAGTTTGAACTGATATTTCCATATTTTTATTCTTCAGAGAAATTAGTTTGTTCATTTATTATGTTCCTGTGCTCCGCATGTGTTTTCTGGAAACCATTTCTTGTTAACAAAGAAATAATTTGAAAAATTTGGCTCAAAAAGACCTTTAGCATATCGGTAATGAGAGTTACTACTTTTTAAATGTGATTAAAAATATTTAAAACAATACTATTGATGCACTGTGGTGTTCATTTAATGTGCTCATTTGTGTAAATGTGAAAAATTCAGTAAAAATATTTTTTCAATTAATGGTCTGCATTCTCCATTCTCCATATAGGTAATGAGAATTATTCTGGATCATGCTGGTATGAAATTGGAATAAAATTTAATTCAATTGTTTTCCTGTACAACTTTTATCAAAAGATAAAAGTGCACAATCTATTTTAGTCACTAGAGTTAAAACATTTGCCAAATTAGATTGATTAAATTTTTATGTTACTATGATACAGTTCATGACAATCACCCTTATGAGTAAAATACAAACTGGCTATGCGACCAAGGTGTAATCTGCATCATGTCCTGCCTCCTGCACGTTCTCCCCAGGAGCCAACCCCCATCTTAACCATACAGAGTATCTCCAGTTGTTGAGAATGCCTCTGACACAGAAAACCTCCTGTTGTGTGCGACATGTATAAAAAGGCAACCCGAAACAATGTGCAGACCTGATTCTCTGGACATTGTCCTGAGTTCATATGAGAAAACAGCTAGTGAGACATTGTTATTCTTTAAGTTGGTATGGCAAACTTGTAAGCAGTAGCTTATTTATCCAACATACATGGAGCAGACTGTAATTAATTTGGAGTGGCATTTGTGTCCAGTTTTGGTCTCTACCACCTGAAATATCTGACTCTCTAGCTGCTAAATGCTCCACCGTGTTCACCAGCTAGTCTTTAACTTTAACGTCTGCCATGTGGTGCTGGGCAGGTAGCGAACAGCAGAGTCCTGAGGCCCATTTTAAAAACCAGCACCCGCCAATACCCGACCTGTTACCTGTCATTATGTCTAAGTCACTTGTACCCTTGAATTTATAATATACATATTTTTACCCATTACACACCTTTTAGCAGGTTATCCTGGTGACCCAATGCAGGACTCTGGCGTATAGTGGCTTTTAAGAGCAGGTTGGAAAATCAAAGATGCTAAAATGCTCACTACAGCAAAGGGAGGATGCAGTTTGATTTTTATTTGTGGGTTTGAGGCTACAAGTGACCCCTCTTACATGGCCATTTAACCCAATGTTACTATAAAATATAATATACTTATTACAGCAGCGCTAAATATACGACTCCAAACATGCATGGTGTGATCACACTTTTTGTATAGGGTGTTTACACACATTACTATTAGTGCCTTGCATTGTGAAGAATACCAATTAACATGTACATGAGGCACCAGTAAGCACATTAGGGTTCAGCACAATAATACACTATGTACTTTAGCCTTGTGATCAGAACAAAAACAAAGAGCTATACAAATAAATAATTCCACTTTAATAGTCTCCCCTAGTTTCATTTTAAGCATATCAATGGCAGCCACATGAGAAATCTAATCAAACATTTTTATTGTGTGTCTCTCTCAAGGACAAACACCGTCGATGAATACACACTGGCTACCATGCCTTTGACCTTTCAGTTATGGGAAAGTCTAACAACTGGGTCACCCTGTGTTACCTTCAACAAGGGCTTTTTATTCAAATAGTATATTTGCATGATATAAAACAGTAGGGGATGAGATAAATGTTGCTTTGTTGTATTTAATATCCCCATACACAGGCTGAAGTTGTCATGTCAGCTTAATGATATTATTACTGCCATAGTCAAGTGCTTTATTCCCACTTTCCAGCAAAACAACATCAGATAACCGTGGTGCGGAGGTTGTAAGATACATCGCATTAAGTGAAAATACATTAAAAAATTAAGAAAAAGAGGATCATAAATGCAGCCTCCAACTTTCACAATTTGATAGAAATGAGGGATATCCTGTGAACCAATACTTTGGCACCAAGTTGATGCCAAATTCTTCCTGACCTGATGGGGAAACATATACCTCCACAATTGTATTAGCCTGCGGTTAAATGTAAAAGGAAGAAGAATACGGCTACCAGCATGGAAGAAAAACAAAAGCCCCTTTTACACTGTCTCTGGTGTTTTCTTGCCATGTTATGCCATTTTCCTTGTTTATGAAGCGCTGCAGACGCACGTTATATGTCACACTGGAGGCCGAGGCTGTGTGTTACATGTCACGCCCGTCACAACTCTTTTGATTTTGTGATGTCGGTATGCTATATAAAATCACACACTGCAGCGTAATGATGCCACCCTTGTTGGGCTCTGAATAAAAATGCAAAGGCAGCATGGGGCAACAAGGGACCTCGTAGTGGTCCTATAGTGTGATGTCTGTGTAAACAGGGCTAAAAACTTGTGAAAGACGTCGACAAAGGCCTTGACTTACCAAAAAGAAAAGTGTGTTGTTGTTTTTTTCTGAGGCCAGCATACGTAGGGAAGGTAGAAAGACCAACCATCACATCTCATATGTCCAAGTGCTGAACAACAACAATGGAGGAGAAACATGTTAATATATACTGTAGGCTATATATTAATACATGCTTCCTCACCAGAAAACCTCATGAACTCATATAGACTAGTACTTTGCATTCAAGGCAGATCATCAGGGATTAATAATAAAATTTATATTAAGTTGTATTCAGAGTTTTTTTTAACAAAAGAGTGTATGTTTAAGTACAATATTATTTCTATTTTTAATGCTTTTTTACTGTTGTATCAAATTGGATATTGAGAGCCATGAAATTTTACTGGTATTGGTTGACCACTAAGTTACTTGTATCATGACATGCCTAGTAGAAATCTTGGAAGTAAAGAGGGTGTCCACATATGAGAGATGATATTGGAATATAATGAAAAGAACACTGACTGTAAAAGATACATAAACATTCAATATGTATTTGGTATATCATGCACATTTAAAGAAAACGATCAATAGCAGGACATATGAACACAGGATGTATCAAATATGTGAAAAGGGATTTGTTTAGAGCCATGAGTTTTCTAGAAAACTGGTTAACAATGGCATAAATGACAACATGCTTTGGAAAAGATGTCAAACAAGCACAGCCTATTCAGCTGCATGATATGTTACCGTCTAGTCATTTGCTATATTGAGTCTGCATTGTAATTCTTAGCAGGAAGGAGAAAAAAAACAACATGAATCTAATAACTCTCAGAGCACCAGCAGTACCCTCGTTGAGCTGCCGCCTTGTGTTTTAATTTGGGATGTTTACGTTGTGTTTAAAATCATTCCTTCTGGGAAACAATCAATGATGCAGCAAATAGTGAATAATGATTACTGATGCTAAAAAGACGTACGAGCAGTATCCTCTGGCAAAACAAAGTCAGATTCTCATTCCTCATGAGCCCAACTACCATAGTAACAAAAGCACAATAACTGAATCAGAAGCACTAAAGCCAAATGTTTCATCTTTACTGTATAAAGACGGATATTAAGTGATGCTTGGGGGTAAAATATGTTTGATTACTCAGCCAAACCTTCAGCTCAAAGGGTCAGAACCCTTCAAAGGTTTAGATTTTCCTACCCAAGGCCTTTTGAATTACTCACCCTTAGCACTTTGAATGCATGGAGGTTAAGCCTCAATCAATAATTCCTATTTCAAGCATAGACTGCCACTTCAAGTTAGATGTTTGGTTGTGAGCATTGTATACTGTGGTTATATGGATGGCTGCTTCCAAACAGCCAAACCCCCCATACCTTGTGTGCATACAACAACTTCATGGCAAAGGGCAACTGCATATGAATGATGATGTTCACCAAATTCCACAATGTATTATATGATGACATGTGTGAACCTACTCCCCTAGAATATCTTGTTTACTTCCATCATAATTTCCCACACTGTCCTTTGACATTTCCCAGACTAGAGAATTCTGTTTTTTGCATATATGTAGGTGGAGAAAGCATTAGGAAGTACTTACTGCATACAAACAATGTACACTGTAGATACAGTTAAAGTATAGACAGCAGTGACAATAGTCTTAAAGAAAGAGTGGGTGCCCACCAATGTTGATGTTTGAGATAGAGAACATGTTTTCATCCCAAGTTGTCAGTGGACTTTCAATGTCTACATATTATGCTCTGGGTATCCTCCTGCATCAGTTGTTGATGTTTCATGACACCACAACCAACACCAGGATGTCAAGAAAAGCACATGATTAGGTTTAGGCAACAAAAGGACATGGTTAGGTTTAGAAAAAACATTCATACGGAAAACTACCACTGGGCTCCCAGGTGAAGGTCTGGGGTTTGTTGGACCCATCCACCACCCCTCCCGTCTGCCCTATAGGAACCATCAAGCTCCTTAAATTAATGTGTTAGCGACAGTATTTCAACCTGACACTGTCCTGTGGTGTATCACACCACCATGACAGGTGTCATCCAGTTGCGTTATGAACTGACACTGCCTGTCTGTGTATCATACTGCCACGCCAGGTGCCGGCTTGCAGATCAGCAGCATCTCAGAACACTGCAAAGGGTTCTGTACGCGGCCGCGTTACAAACTGACACTGCCTGGTGGTGTATCGTATCATCATGAAAGGTAGCTTTCAGCTTCAGTTTCTGACGCCGAAATCCCTGACAAAGCAGCGGTATTTGATGACTTAAGAATGGAAAGGGTGAGAACAGGCTGCAAATACAGCAGCTTGATCAGTGACCTTACGCTTTAAACTATGACACCCCACTATCGTCAGTTGTCGACGCGTCAGTTTCTGTGTCAATTTCTGCTTGTTATATGCTACAGTGTCATTAAAAAAAAATAAAATCCATCCTTACAGGAAACAAAGTTTCTCCACCAAAACTATTTTACATCAAGGCAACCAATTATTTGTTTGGTTGTGACAACATAAAATTGAAAACGTAAAGAAAACTAAGTAAGTAAGTTTCAACCTACTGGTTACAAATGAAATATACAATTTTAAAGGTTCTTTATGCAACATTTAGAGCATTAATGTGGCAGTAAAACACTATTTGCTATGTAAAGATAAAGTGGAGTAATGGTGTACTGAGCAGAGAATGAGATCATGCTATCTTTGTGTATTTTGTTATCCAAGATTCTCTGTGGTTTGTTGTGGTAAGCCAGCCCAGCCCAGCCCAGCCCAGCCATCCATGTTGTGCATGTGAATATCCTACTGGCAAACAAATCGCCACTGTCTTGCACTGCGATCATACAGTGGTTGTATCCCTTTGGCGAGCTAAGTCCCACTGGTTCCCCCCAAGTTAACGCTGCTCGCTTTGTCAGCACTGTTTACGTGTTAGCACAATCTTGATGTTGAGAACAGTGTCCAGGCAACTCTTATGCTGTGACATTTCCATGGTTTGCAGAAACTTACAATGCCAACATTTAGTGTGGTGACCAGGTTGATGCACTGTATGCTGTCATGATGGAATGTAAAAGTCAATAAAAAGAACTTGCTTAGTAATAAAAATAAAGCATCCAGATGAAAACAAAGTAAATACTTCCTCTTTATTGTATTGTATGCGTCTACTGCATGCCATATGATGCTTTCATCATTTAAGTGTACTGTGTGGAAAGTGAAACTTCAATTGAAATTCTTTTTTAGCAATATTTCAAAGTTTCTTACTTAATCAGCTCAATCCCTTTATATTTCTGCTCCAAATCACATCAGAAGAACTGGTGACAAGTAAGAGCAGGGAAATGAAAGAAGTGGGACACTGGAAGAGTTCCTGTACACGAGTTACTGCAGAGCTCATGTTCCCAGTAGACCCCGAATTAAATTATGTTGCAGCTATGCTGCATCAGAAGTGCAGACAGTTCATTCTTTAATGGTAATTAGTGGTTTATTTTATTGTAAGACAAATCTCCAAAGGGATCACACATATAGCTTGCTTCCTCTTTTAAGGTCGCAGATCAATTATTACTGAAACTTTTCTTAACAGCGCTGTAATCGCATATCTCAGTATGCTCATAGGATATTGGGATTTGATCTATACTCAATCTGACAAGTCAAGTCGATTTATTTAAAGAGCACATTCAGACAATAATTTATGTTTATCAAAGTGCTTAATAGAAAGATGTCAATTATATTGACATAGTGACATTGACGAAAATCATTATAAAAAGCAATCAATAAATAAATGAAAGCTTGAATAAACATTATTAAAACACAATCATCATACTTCACAGAGAACTAATGAATAATAAACAGTGTATCCAGAATTGTCTTCACGATGATTATAAAAAAAGCTACAGAAACAAAAGGGTTTCATCCATGTTTTAAAGGTCTCAGTTGAGAGGACAGATCTAATAGTGAGGTGTAAACTATTCCACAGTTAGGTGACACAATGGATGTCACTCCATCTCCCTTTGTACACCATAGAGCAGCTGTAAAATAACCCAAACCTGCTTTGTACAATGTAGAACACATGTTCAGATATTATTCGCAATGCTGCTGACAAATCAAACACTAAGAGATAAGATTAAATCACTCTGACAATGTTTGGTGACAACAGAGAGATAGTCAATGGAAAGTACTCTAACAGAAAATCATATGCTTTAGTAGGCTAACATTACAGCACAAGTTGCTTTTTTTTAAACTTGTCACTTGTCCGAAGTAGAGCATGCAGCTGTGCACAACTGTGGGTGTTATCTGTGATCTTCTTAAGGCCCAGACAAACTAAACCGACATCAAAGAACTAGTGGCAATAAAAGCTGACTGTTCCATCGCCTCACATCGCTTGTGATACAACCAAAAAGTTGCACTTGAACACACCACAAACACTACAGCCAACAGCCAATTAGCACTGTGTTCTGCACCTCACGTGAGGATATAACTCTCCACACCAGCAGGTGGTGGTAGACTGTATTTGTAATTTAAAAATAGGCTCAGACAGCTCTGACGCAATTTCAACATACTGTATTAGCTGAAAAGCAACAGATGTGTGCTGACAACAGCTGACTAGTGCTGACAGTGAGGGACACACCCTAAATACTAGGGCAACAGACATTCACCAACAGCCCAACATTGACCATCAGCCTTTTGTGTCAGGGCCATTAGAGCGCTGGTTTCAATCTGGTGGGTTACAGGTCCATTCTGAATGGATGGCGAGTGACTTCTGAATGTATCAAACTTGTTAAAAAACACACTTTATTTTGAAGTACAGTGAATTCCCGGCACAAAGCTTTTATTTTGAAGTGCTGTTTCCTGCTGTAGACCTCAAACTAATGGCTAAGAAGAAATCTGGACCTCGTGGCTGGACCAGTTGGGAACCACTGCTTTAGACAGTAGCCTTATGGCCTGTGTTCACATTGCGTTTTTCTTCAGCAGAGAAACAATGGCAGGGTGCTGCAATGTACTTCATGTAAATCCCACTCCCAGCACATTTTTTAATGATGTGCTATATGTTGGTATATTGCTACAGCAACAATATCTTGACACTAATGTTAGCTAGATAGCTAATGTACTGCTACACTAACAGAGGGTTGACCACACAGTTAAGTTTACACTGTGCACAGTGATAAAAGGGTGGAGGAGCCCTTCTGTGTAGAGTTTGCATGTTCTTCCCATGTCAGCGTTGGTTTGCACTGGGTACTCCGGCTTCCTCTCACAGTCCAAAGACATGCAGGTTAGTCAGTGACTCTAAATTGGCAATAGGTCTGAATGTAAGTGTGAATGGTTGTCTGTCTCTATGTGTTAGCCCTGAGATAATCTGGCGACCTGATCCAGGGTGTACCTCGCCTCTCGCCTAATGTCAGCTTGGATAGGCTTCAGCACCCCCGTGACCCTCAACAGGATAAGTGGTTATGGAACAAATTAAAAGTGATAATATCATAACACTCACCAGCAACATTTGGTGTCTGGCCAATCTGCTTCCACAGATTTTTTTGGTTGTTTGTTTGTTATAGGCGTGATAGTTTCTGATTCACATATCATACAGTGGCTAAAGGAGTGCAAGTGACGTCAAAAGGAGCCTTTCTGAGAGTGCTAGAAGCACTCGAAACAGTAGCACAAAATAGCTGGTGCGCTCTGAAAAGGAAAAAAAAAAGCTGGGCAGGCCACTTATTATATATTGTATAACATGCAGCCATATACGCTCGCTCCTCATTGTGAACAGTTTTAAATAGATGCGGGCATTCAGAAAATAAAACACTGCATGGACCCTTATGAGGCAGCTCTCAAAGTACACAATGTCTCAACAAAAGGACAAACATCCTACATTTATGGTTCACAGTGGGGCAGCACATAATTTTTTAGGTATTTCTTCATATTTCTACTGTAATTTCCTCTCCTCTGTATTTATGTTTCTTTATTTTGCATTACTTGCTTTTATTCTTAAATTTAATTTTCTCTTACTGTATTTATGTTTTGCACCAATGCACCAAAGCAAATGCCTTATATGTGAAAACCTTTTCAACAATAAACTGCATTCTGATTCTAATTATAGAGAGCAACAAATAACCTGAGTCACCTAAGCACTAAACTGACATTTACTCACCCCCTTTTCCTCTTTTATGTCTAATACCTCATTTTAAGCCCTCTTGAAGTCAGGGTAATCTGATAGACTGTGATTCTGTTTTCCTTTAGAAATATTGGCAGAGAAAGTGTGTACATCTTGACTCATACGTTCGTGGTCTATGTCTCCACGAGGATTATGTTTTTGTTTTGCCTAAGACATGCATGAGCCAAGACTTAGTCATCTATTGTCCATTTAATATATATGCCAAACAATGCATGTGACAAAACCCCGCAGCGAAGAACATTTTTAACCCTTGGTTTTATATTGATCAGCCAGATCAGAGTTCATACTGTAATTATTTGTAAAAGTAATCATCTCCTCCAAACTTGTTTATTTCTCCTTAAAGTTGTTGATCTGCACAGTTGGTAAGCTCATAATCTATAAACCACATCATCATGGATGACTTGTAAATAGGGAAATAATGCAGTAACTGGAATAAAGTGGGCAAAAAAGTCAAAGCTTGTTGCCGTTTGATGTTCATAAGCGTCTAATCACTGTGTTACAGAAACAAGGTATCTAAGCAACCAATATAAAGACAAAAAGAAAATGCCAGTAGTGTTATTATGGTTTAGACAGGCAGAATGTAAGAATACGTTTTGGGTTAATTGAACATAGTCCACACAGTAATGTAGTGATTTGGGCTTTCATTCTGCTTTAAGGTTCTGCAGATTTTTGTGGAATGAACTGTCACTGAAAAATGCTGTATACACGGTACAGGTTTAAATTAAACATCGCAATGTTTTGCAAAAATCAAATCTGCAATAAGAAGTTGCCAGTCTTGTCAAAATGAAAAATGATCTTCAGTGCAAGGAATGATTGAGGTACCTTTATATCACAAATTGAAAATATTCCTGCTACTAAGCAATCTTTGGTATTATAGATTTGATGAACATTTTGACATAGTCATTCTTGTTTTATCATCCAATTCAATTTGAGGAAACTATTGTGTCAAAATTAAAGCAACAGCTGGGGATAGTAAACAATAGATTTTTGCCGTATAATATTGCTGTGGGATCAGTGTTGACGACTTATTCTACTGAAAGCAATGAAGTGTGACAGTAACTGTTCAAAAACACTTAATTCAGATGTCTTCCCATGTGTTCAGATGGTCCAGCCTGGGAATTATTAGATTCAATTCTCTGTTAAGTCTAAAAAAAAAACTCCTGGTGGACTGGTGAGTTATGCAGGCTTCAGATATATTCAGAGGGAGCAGCAAAATACGCAAGAAAGAATCAGCTCAGTGGGGCTGTAAAACACAGAACTGAATATACTTAAAGCAGCCTAATTCATAATGAACAAGAGCATACCACAGTGGTTACCTTTAACATTCACAAGTTCTAATAGAGGAAATTGGTCCAGTCATATTTGACAGTAATGTGATTGATCAATACATATCGGCACATTATACTGTTTGCTCTGTTATATCACATAGTTAATAAAGCTGCAGTGTTATTTCAGTCAATATTAAATATTACCCTAATCATTACACCTCAGCACTTCCCAAGCAGTCCTGCTGCGTGTTAGGGATTTAAATTCAATGGTCATCACAGCTGCAGCACACACCCCACTCCTAATTCACATCCTTCGCACTAAAGAGCCCCCCAATAATCTATCTTTAATGCCTTGACAATGTCCCAACATAACAGAAGTAAATCATTCTTTCATATCAACAGAGGGAACATATTCCAGAGCTGTGATCCAATGCACTGTGAAAATATGCAGAATAAAGGTGTTTTTGCCGATACGTCCACAGTTGAATATGACAAATGACGGTGATTTGCCTCAGGGCATGATCACTCACAATTGCCAGTTCAGAAACTTTTATCTCACTCTAGTGGGAGCATTGACAAAAGACAATTGGGCTATCAGGTATTCTGCATGACAGCGATATACTTCAACCTGACTCCAAGTAATTTTAATGCTCTTCTTTGGATGGAGGAGGGAAAATGTCTGTTTGCAAGAGCAAGATGCAAAATCTAAATAAAAGATTTGCATAGGTTAAACTCTGATGAGGAAAGTGCAATGATAAAAGAGAACTGATAGTCTTCTAAAAAGGATGATTGCAAGGGTTTTTCAGGTTTTTATTTATGATCTTTGCATTCATGATCATGGAAGTTGAGCAAGCATTAAGCAAATTGGCTAACTTACTCAGGGTATCCTCACAGAAAGGTTAATGTGATATCTCATGAAAATGCACACACAACAATGTGTATGATATCCCACAAAGTAGCACCCCACGAATGATGCTATTTCTTTAACAGGTTACGTAATTAACGTAAAGTTACGGAGGTTATGTTTAGGCCGGCAAAATGAACGTGGTTAGGTTTAGGGCAATGAAACATGGTGACAATGTACCTTATAATGACTCAAAGTTTAGATAGTTACAAACACTGGTCTTTTGAGGAAAGTCCTGGGGCCTCATTTATCAACCGTGCGTACGCACAAATGTGTGCGTAATGAGTGCGTAAGAACATTCCCACGCAAAGTATGGAATTTATCAACTTGTACTTGTGCTTAGGAATGTGTATAAATTTAAGCACAGCTCTGACCATGCTTACACACAAAATCTAGTGGTAGAACAGTGAAACTACAAATATAACCCATTGAAGGAGTCACAGTGTTCAGCAATCTCAAACTCCACACATGTTCCCTGTTTCCTCTAATTTATACAAATTCTCAATTAGTAAGTTAGCAGACATTTTGAGTGATTGGTGTGACAAGCTATAAAAGACAGCTGTGACAGGACAACCTGAAAAGAAAACTTGAAATACAAGTACCATGGCTTATCTTGCACTGTTGGAGGATTTGGAGAACCGTACGCTCCGCAGGGAGCGCGTTTTCAAAGAGCGTGCTGATCTGTTCAGTGAGAGCACAGACTGGCTTCTCAGCAGGTGCCGCTTCCCCAAAAACATATTGATGGATTTATGCCGTGATTTACAACCCATGTTGGAGTGGGAGACAAAACGCACAAAGTCCAGTCATCCAGTTCCCATACAGACATCACCAACAAGCCAAAATTAAAGGAGGATTTCACGCCATCGCCAGATTCCCAAACATAATTGGAGCCATAGATTGCACCCACATCGCAATAAAAGCACCTTCACACAATGAATTCAGTTACATGAACAGGAAAGGGTTTCATTCAATCAATGCACAAATAATCTGCGATGCAACTATGTCTCTGTTAAACGTTGTTGCCCGGTGGCCTGGAGGAACGCACGACTCATTCATTCTGCAAAACAGCTCTGTGGGTGTGCACCTCCAAGCAGGAGCTGTTGAGGATGGCTGGCTTATTGGTGAGTATTACAACATTTCGAAATTATTTTCTGGGCTTCGCATGGTTTATTAAAACATCTCTATAGGTGATCGGGGATATCCACTAAAGCCATGGCTGATGACCCCCGTGGCCAACCCGAGGACCCCGCAGGAGCAGCACTACAACCGGGCCCATGCGCGTTCAAGAACAGTCGTTGAACGCGCAATGGGCCTGCTAAAAGGCAGGTGGCTGTGCCTGTCCAGCGCGGGGGGGACACTTCAGTATAAGCCTGAAAAAGTCTGCCACATCATCTTGGCTTGCTGTGTGCTTCATAACTTAGCCATCAGACAAGGCGTCCCTCTGCAGGAACCCCCCAGAGCAGACGAGCCCATGCCCAACGCAGAGCCTTTCCCACCCCCTAATGCTGCTGCCATTCAAACAAGAGAGAGGATCATACAGAGATTTTAGGTAAGTCTGCCTGTTAGCTGATCTTTGAAAAGTGAGAAATTCAAGATTGAAAGCGTGCGTGGGAAAATAATCTCAACATCATTCAACATTTTAAAGTTTATTTATTTAACATTTGCAATGCGCATGCAGCAATCTGTTTCAGTGACTCGTTAATTTGCAGTAAAGTATTTGCAATGTTTGTCAGCTGATCCTTTATTTCATTTATGGAATTGGTGGTGTCTTGTTGATTTTGTAGCACTGCTTCCGTCAGCACCCTCGCCCCCCCAGGACACACCGAATGGGTTTTGGATGGCCCCGGCTGCTCCTGTTCCTCCAACTCCCCCAGCTCCTCCACCGCCTCCGGCTCCTGAGGGCAGGCGGGACTGGCTTGAGTTTCTGAGTTATTGAAGAAACATCACATTATTGTCACGTTTATTTTAATTCAAATTCACAAATTAAGCTGTCTAAATAAATGTTTATGAAACACCTCAACCCGGCTTTTTATTTTACCTGCAGTGTGACTGGTTGATGGTACAGCTGGTTGTGTTGGGAGAGTGTCTGTATCTCCATCAGGAATAATGCCACATAGTGCTGTGTCTCCGATGATGCTGGCAATACGGGTGTCCATGGGTGACAGCTGGGTTGTTGTTGCTTGTCCTTCTCCAGTTGCAGATATTGCGTGTCTGTGGGCTGTGACGCATTTTTTGGCTCTGATTTTAATGTCAAACCATTTCTTTTTTACTTCTGAGAGTGATCTTTCCTCTGACCAAAGGAATTCACAGCAGTCGTTACTTTCTCCTATGCAGCATTCTTCCTTTTGTTAGTCACACCTGCATTAAGTGTTCCAAATAGTATTTTTTGGTTTGTTTCAGCTTCTCCCACAAGTACCTCAATCTCGGTGTCGTTGAAGTTTCTCTTCGTCGCCCTCGTTGCCATGATTTTGGTGAGGGGGAAAAATTCCATTCACGCATTATTAAAGGGATTGTTGCTGCCATATATGGTCAATTGGAGGCGTTTCTGAATGCAAATGACCCTAACCATGCACAAGCATGGTAGTTAAGAACAGGTGGGATTTATCATCACTGATTACTTACTAATGTGCGTACGACCAGATTTATCATCACTGATTACTTACTAATGTGCGTACGACCAGTGACAGAATTTAGAACCTTTTCTACGCACGGTTGATAAATGAGGCCCCTGGTCTTTGGGACCCATCCACTGCCCCAACCTATCTGCTTACAGGCCCTGCTTGCAACCACTTTCTACTTTACTCCCGTCAGCTAATTGATCACCTGATCGCAGCCTTCCAAAATACATGGGGTTATGCATGAATTACTGGTTCATGATTACGTGGGATATGTACAAATTCATGTGCATTACTTTTCATAGGAAAACCAACAGTGCATGAGAACAGGCTAACTTACTGTAAGTTGGCACGTGAGTCATTTGATGAAGGGCATCAGGCTTCTTTAGCTACCTCCTCTTGTACCATTTGTACCATTTTCACTGACTCTCAGCACCATAACTTGTCCTAGATTATCAGTGTTCGCCTATAAAGGGTATTTTTTCTTTGAGGTTTGTTCACCAAGGCTAAATTTTTTCACATTTTATAGACAGCGATGATCGCCTTACTTCTTGTTGAATAACACCCTTGGATGGCACAGACTGCATGTTTATTGACCCAAAAGTCTGTGTTTTTATACCAAAGGGAAATTTGATCCAGACTCTCTGCTGAACATGTCTGCTAGTAAATGCTTTTGGACACCATTTGAATTAGTCTTACTAGGTAAGTTTGGTATTTTTCAACGTGGACCAAGTGACCAGTGGATCCAGTATTGAGCTGGAACGCTGCAGCTTGCAGCGGTGAAACAGGCTCAACATTTGGGGCATGTTTACACCATTAATTTAAAAGTGCTTGTTTTTGCCACTGACTGGGTCTGATTGTTATTTTGAATGTCTGGCTACTTATGGAAAGGAGCCCTACAGAGACCAACCTTATTGTTCAAGAGTAAGATCCTTTTTGTTTAACCAGAAACAGTCGACATCACAAAACCCACCAGACTCCATTTAAATAAACAGTAATTTTAGCTTGTATAGAGCCAGCATATTTGCACATCTTACTGGGTGAATTAAGAGTTTATTTCGAGCAAACTCTGTTGGAGATTGTTGCAACGGTGGAAAGATGAACCAAGACAGCTTTTGTGAGTTTTATTTTTGTTTTCATTACCCTTGAATGCAGTATGATTTACAATGATACATTTATGGTTTAATTAAATGGACTCTTGTGAGCTTGGCAATGACTATTCAAGGGATTTTTCCAGTAAAACATAAAGGATCTTATGCTTAACAAAAAGGTCTATTTCTGTAGGAATTCTTTGTATAAATTGTCAGACACTCAGAGTAAAAATCTGAGCCTGTTTGTGAAAAAGAAGCACTTTCAGTGGGTGTAAATGGATGGTGTGAACATGCACCAAGTGTTTGCACAGCAGCCTGTTTTTTTGCTGTTTCCAGTTGAAGCAGTATCGTTCAATACTGGACCAATTTCAAAACTTGTTTCTCCCATTAGTCTTTTAGAAACAAAACAATTTGAAAATAGGGTCTATACTGAACTCTAAAAAAAAATATATATATACACTGAACTCACCCTCTAAGATGTGATTAGTCCCCTAATGTGAGCTGAGAATAAATTAACATTCATTTTGAGCAAATACAGACAAGTCACCACAGCTCAATTAGACGGTGCTTAATCAGAGTTTAAAACAAACACTACGGGTATGAATTCAATTTAACATAGTGTGCACATTTAAAATAAAAAAGAAAATAAATTAAAACATGCTACATCTGACCTTGCCATCACCACCCCCGTCCACATTCCTGAAAATACCTGCCAGACATCTGAGGTCATCTGTGGCTCTGACAAGTCTGTAAGCTATCTGGCAGCTGTCAGTCTTGATGTAGCCACTTGCAGGAGCCCCAGCTGGTCAGCTCACCCTTATTTATGGGATGAAATTGAGCTGCTTCCCACTCACCTGTTCCCTGCTCCCATTGTTATTGGTTAATGTGATTGGATAGTTTCAATAATGGAATATGATGTATTATTTATTAGGTTGAGTTAAGCATGACTTATTGAGTGGAGTTTGTCCAGCTTCCTCCAGTACCAATTGACCACTTATTTTATTATTTATTTTTTATTTTCTGTTCTTATTTAATTGCACACTTGTTAAGTCAGGTCAAAACTGCCCAGTAAAAAACACATGGAACAAAGGAAACAAATGACAGCTTTAGGGTCATCTGCAAACTTTATTTTAGAAATTCTGAGACCTCAGATTATTAGTTTCGCCACATTGGCAGCGGCTGCTGAGTGCAATGTCTGGAGGCCCGTACAATTAACATACAGCTCCATCTAGCCTCTGGCCTTAGAATAAGTAGAAGGCAATTATAAAAACCAGAGCCTAGTGAGAGCAAAGAGAATGACATAGCCATCTTCCAGATGATACTGAAGTGAGAAAAACACAGGAGACATT
This sequence comes from Epinephelus moara, assembly GCF_006386435.1. Classification (NCBI taxonomy): domain Eukaryota; kingdom Metazoa; phylum Chordata; class Actinopteri; order Perciformes; family Serranidae; genus Epinephelus; species Epinephelus moara. The sequence goes on from NC_065516.1 coordinate 9,633,406, forward strand.
TAAATGAAATTATTAAAAAATGGGCACAGGAACCTGTACCCAATTTCTTGATAACACTGTCACACAGAAATTGTATCATTATTTTTGTCACATGAACTCACGTTTTTTTCTCAATACTAGAGAACACAAAAATAATGATTTTTATTATTTCACATGTAACAGTAATAACTGCATAGATTTTTATATGACTTACATCAAACCTTTACCTATGGACCATCACTGGGAAAAAATAGGAAATATCAAAGTATGAAACTCACATGTTGCTTTATACACATGCGAATGACAATTATGCAAAGCACAATAATTAAACTGATTTTTTGCTTGATTCTAATGGGTTCAAAGGCAGACATCTATAATGCAATTGCAACTGGAAAATGTTATGCAAATTTAAGTGGTCTCTTTAGTGGTCCCAACACTATATTTATGAGTTTAGTTGGTGTAAAATATTAAATGTAAGGATTGTTATTGGTTTTCCACTTTCTTTTACAAGTGGTTAAGTGCCATGTGCTCTGTAAATGGTATGTCAGACAGTAACACTATGATTTACTGTAATAGTCAGTTGGTGGCTCTACATGAAAGTTGACTGTTAACATGGTTTGTAACAAATGACATATATTTCTCTCATCATATAGCCAACTACCAAGGCTGACTTCAGTTAACCTGATTTAAACAATAAAACTATCTGGTGTCATCCATCGACCTCAGTATCTCTTTTCAAACATCATACAAATTGGTGTCTCTTTTTAGACAAACAAGCCTCCGAGCCACAGGGAACATGTCAATTTGTGTCATCAAACTAGACATCAGGTGGGAGGAAAGGCCACTTTGTGTGATATCCGAGAACTGATACTTAAGTCTTATTTTCAAGAGTACACTGCCACTTTCAAAATGTCTTGTGACATAAACTCCAGATGTCTATACAGTATGTACCCACCTCTGTTTAACAGTGGAAAATATTAACATCAGACAACGTGCAGATCAGGCAAGGAATAACAGTCCTTCAATGTTTAGCCGTGGCGAGAAAAGAGCAAGTGACACATTATACTTTGTCCAAAAATCACACTAAATGAAAAGGACAGGCAGGGGATCAGCATGCACCTGGTTTGGAGAAGCAGATAGGGGTAAAGACATGGAGGTTAAGCAATGTGCTGCTGTGGAGAGATCAGCAATATAAAATATTTTAGCTGCATAAAAAAAGTCCCTCCTAAAAAAATTAATTGGTTTAATCATATGCTTCATTTAGAGTATTTTCACAGCTTTACCTTGCCATCAGTTAGTGATCTTGGATGGGGAACTGAAGCTGTTATATCTGTCTCTTCAAAGCCAAGCTATTTTAGGTGACTAAAATATGTTTAGTTGCTTTCCCCCATCCACAGTAGTAGGCTTGACTTCTGTGGCAGTTCTCCTGCCTGCTGCTCCAAACTGGGGGCACGCTGACTGCAATCTACTGTAGGTAATACACTAACTGATAAGAACCTTATAGACCTCCACAAGATCCAAACTGCCCCTTTAATGAACGATTCAGGATGATACTAAATTAGCTAAATTAGGGATGTCAACGGTGAACCTTTTAATTGCTGAGAATATGTTTTGACCAGTTACACGTCAGTCTGTAGGTTATTGTGCTACTCTTCAGTTTACTGCATTGCGTACCACCCTGGTCTGGTGGGGGCTAGCTAACGTTAGCAGTGCTGCTCATCCAGCCATAGCAGCTAGTAACACTGTCCTACCCCAACAGTGTTGTTGTGGAAAAACTGCATCCTCCAGCTCACCCCCTGAGCCATAAAGCTATGTAGGAATGTTGAATAGGTTATCACTGTTAGCTTTGTTACCACCGTTAGCAGTGCCAGCATGGCTACAACAATACTAAAAGAGTTTTGCCAGTCAAAATTATGCTGCATACTCATCTGGGTGACCTGGGGGGAGACCGGAGGGTGAACACAATGCTTTCAAAAGAACACGTTCTGCCACCAGAACAGCGTTAACAAGTGTTTCTGCATGAGCAGAGCATCGAGCTAGCCAACATTAGCTCCTTCCTGACCTGGAGTAGTGCGCACTGCAGAGCGGCAAAGAAACCAGTGGAGATAGAGTTTGGGCAGTGGGCACTAACTTTCCACATTACGGGGCTGGCCAGCTGTCTATCAGTAAAGTCAATAGAAACTAATATAAAAGCTAACATTTACATCACAAAACATTAAAATGTCAACACCTATCAATGGATAGCACTTTGAAATGCAGTGCTTAGAATCACTGAGTCAAAGGAAGCCTCCTGTATTTCACGTCTTTATACTTTCTTAAAAATTAACCAGTTAATGGGTGTCGGCCTTTCTAAAGTAATATGAACCAAAACTGGCATCCCTAAGCTAAATGACAATGACAGGAAGCTACCATGCTTACAGCAATAATACTAACATGCTGGTGTTTACTAGGTAAAGTGTATGTGTGCATTTGCTATAAAGCACATGTGAGACTGATCAGCCTGCAATCAAAGTTTCAAGCAAATAAAAATTGTGACCAGATGAAAAGAAAAAATATTAAGGGACCACCAATTATCCTGAGGTAGACATCAATGTGTGTGGCATAATTTCATGGCAATCCACCCAGCAGCTGCCGAAACATTTTCTCATAACCACATATTCCACCTCATGGTGGCAAATATCTCAAAGCCATAAATGTGTGAACAAAATGAATATTCCGGTTTAATACCCTTTCCTGTGCCATCACAGAAGGAGAGAATTGGTGGATAGGGATCGGCTAAGGTGTCAAAAATGAGTTCACTTCTTTCCAGTAGTAATTGACTTGCTACTCACGGAGTCACGTGAAAGTGAGCATGCTCGAGACTGGAGTTACTGTGCCAAACTGATAGCGCTTTAAGCTTTGAGGAATGAAGCCCAGTGCATTTGCTAAAGGTTGCCAACAAACATTCAGACACAATGTGGCTGATTTCCTGGGGACAATATGCCAGAATTGTTTGACGTCTTATTAGGTCTTAAGATGTCTTGTTTAAGACTGTTGTGAGAGGCTTGGCTAATTAAATTGGCTTTCAAGCAGCGTGTGACTGGTGTGCATTGTGCATTGATGTGTCTGGGAACAAGCTGACAAATATTCAATGCTTGAATGTCTCAATAATGAAACAAAGTTTTTAAGCTATGGCTGAGCATTCTTTATTCTGCTGGTTTTGATTTGCAATAATGAACAACAATATGACGCATCAACATTTGCAGAGATGCATGCACAATATTCACTCAGTAACACTTGTATCTCTTTTGAACTTCAGTCACATGACAGATGATGGCTGTAAAGGTCATGTTGCAGATTAATTTGAGAGGCAGGCAATAATAGACAGATGAACATGAATGAATTTAGACTGTGATAAACAGTTATGTATGTGACTGAGACCTTTAAAAAATAAACTGTGTTTAAGTCTGTGTTTTTGTGTGCTTCAAAGTTGATAGGTTCTGAGCACTTATTCTCTTTTGCTGAGTATAAAGTTTTAATACACCTCTACAGTACTATAAAACATAGCATGCTCCCACTGAGAGTGTACAAGAGAGACCAAAGCATCTTGATAATGTGAGCATGAGGAAATGCTCACAGCAGAGGCTAAGAAAAGGTCACCTTGACAGAAAAGAATTAGAAAATGACAGAAATGTCAGGAGGCATTTTTATTAAAATGCCAATATTTTGCTATATCAGTCTAAGCAGGTCATCAAGATAAGACCTTTATACTGTTTTGCCTTTCTGTCAAGCTCTGGCATTTCCTATGAGGGGAATCATATAGACTCATTTCATTTTAAGAAGGGGAAACTTTGCCTTACACACTTCATATTAACATCTTTCTCTGGAGAGCATTTTCACTACTGTGTAGAGGTCCACTGTACTGTAGAGACACTAATTGGTAGTTACTTTACATCTTACTAAGGTAGGAGTAGGCAAAACCCCATGAGGAACATTTAAAATTGGATATTCAGTTGTATCAAGTATTATATGTGGATTTTTCCCTAATACAAATTGTCTAAGTGACAGATCCTATCAAAATTACCCACATATATAGTATATACGCACACACAATGCCACACACACACACACACACACACACACACACACACACACACACACACACACACACCGAGTGATTTAGCATCTAGTTTAATACAATTTTGTGGTGCTATATGAGCTGCTCTGTTTACCGAATGAGTTATTCATACATTTTATTTCCTTGCAGGTACATGGAGAAATTGATGGAATATGTGTCAAATCACTCTCTGACATCTGCTCATATTCATCAGCCTCTAAGTCCTTGCATTGGTTCCTTCATTAGAGAGGTGACACAAAACTCCATCAAGACTTGATATCCCCCTAGCACCTGAGCTAAATTGGATTTTAAATAAATGTCAGAGTGAGTTTTACATTAACATCGGAGAGCGCAAATGTAAGTTTGGTATCGGGTTTGAGGCAGAAACACACAGTTTGTGTAAGGTAATGTCGAATGAGGTTTCTCCACTGTCATTTGCCAGGCCTGAAAACGGCATCAAGTAGCAAATGTAACAAGTTGAGATTTCAGTGTTATTCATTGCCTGGCTGTTTGGTGCCCCCTCAAGTCTGACTTGCACCACGTCTTAGTTAAACACCTATTGTAATTCAGTACCATTGGAAAGACTTCAAAGTAAAACTTTATTTTAAGTTAGTAAGCTTTTAGGTTTACCAATTGTCTGAGAAAAAAATTACTGAATGGACTGACTCATTTTATTGGATTTCTTACATTGGACACATTCCTTGGACTAACAGGAATGGACCTTTTCATACTGAATTCACAGTATTACTTTTGGAACCATAATAAACCTATTGCTGGATTGGGATCATACTTTTTTTTTCTCTCTACTTTTTGCAAACCCAATGTAGCCCACTGCGGCATTGTTTGGGCTATATATGAAAACTTGGTTTGGCCTTGATTGCTCAATGACTTCATGTTTCCTTGAATAATTTTCAGATGTGGACAGTTCTTCTGACAACAGAAAGTAAAAAGAAACTAAAATGATTGCCTTGTGCTTGTATGCCTCCGTGAACCAGTGAAGTTGCAGCTGAAGTTCACATCCATATCTGTCCAGACGCATATGTAGCCATGACAATAAATTATGCTTCAAATATGGATGTTGCTGCAAAGAAGCTACAAATTCTAGGACACAGATGATTCACACACAACTTCAACCTGACCACACAGATGATTTGTACAAATGCCACAGTTTCAAGATGGGCACCCAAGATTAGTGTCACTAATTCAGTCTCTGAACAAACATCTCCTCTTCTATTCCTGAGTTATGACGTTGAATAACAGCCACAAAAATGGTTTTGCAGAACATTAGGATATCACAATTAAGGTGACCTTTGACTTGCTGGATATAAAATGTCATCAAGTCATCATTTTATTCTGATGGACATTAAATTTTTGCCCTGATTGGCTTATTGATTGTAGAGCCATGGACAAAAACATGTTTTGTGAGTTTACAGGGACCTTGACCTTTGAAATTCTAAACAGTTCACCTTTGAGTCCAAGCGGACGTTTGTGCCAAATTTAAGGAAATTTCCTCAAGGCCTTCTTGAGATATTATGTTCACAAAAATGAGATGAGAATGAGGTCATAGTGAGCTTGACCTCTGATCATCAAATCTATTTAGTTCATCATTGAGTCCAAGTGGACATTTGTACCAAATTTGAAAGAAATCTGTTAAGGTGTACTTAAGATATTGCATTCATGACAATGGGATGGACAAGGTCACAATGACCCTTTACCAGAAAAATCTAATTAAGGGGTTCTAGAGATATTGCATTCATAAGAATGGGATGGATCAACGCACAACCCCAAAACATAATGCCCCTGGGCACAGTTGTTGTTGGCCAGAGCCAAAAAAAAAACAAAGCACAGATAACCTGCTGATTATGCTGAAAACAAAGCCTAAACTAAATAATAAATACTTAATGTGATGGTATGATTATGAATTAACAGGTTGATATGTACTAAGCATGCATACAATCTCACATATGCAATAATATTGGAAAGAATGTGTAAATCATCCACAGTACTACACAGAATGGTACATTCTGCCTCCATTGTCAGTCCACTTATTTGCTCAAATAATACACATATGCCTTCCTGCTGCTCAACAGGCTACTGAGTAAAGTAGCTTCAACATAACTAATTTATGTATGTGCCCATATCCCCAACCACTGCTGACATTTCACTAAATAAGTTCTGGAAGAATGAACTATATATTTCCTGTTACCAGTCATTTGAAGAAGACTGGCAAAAAGGTCAAGCTGTGTTGTCAAAATTAAAACAGGGTGCCAAAAAATGTATACCATTAACATAAAAGTGTATAGATAGATACTTAATGACCTAACACACACTGACTCATAAGCGGGCCCCTTTACAGAAACTATATTGTCTGCTGTCTTCTCCTGAAAGGTCAGTCCAATCACACAATTTTCAATGGTTTTATTTCATGTCCGTTACCTTGGCCAACACACACACCCTCTTCTCCATGTAGGTGTGGAGATTATATGAATTACCTTTTGATGTTTCAGCTCCTCCGATCCAGAAGCAATTACTCTGAAAAACGCTGTAATAATTAGAATGAATTAAAGTACAGTAAAGAATGAAAGTGGGGGAAATTACATTTGGAGCACACTAATTGCTCCTCTCATAGAGCTTTTTTTGGTGGTTGCATGTAAAATGTATTATGTATCTATTCTTTATTTTCCAAGAGAAGTAAACTTTCTGATCAAAGCCAGGCAAGAGAACGCAAAAGCAAGATCAATATCTGAGGGTACTGACCTGATCAATTTTTCTCTGCTCTGCTGCTTAAGTATGTTATTTTCCCAGAAAGAAGTCACAACCTGATAGATTGGACAGACAGACCATCCCCATGATGGCCACCTGCGCTCAAAAAGGTCTGACTTAAATCTTTACACTTTTATCTGAGAGTAGCAGCAAACAGTCTAAACAGGAATACCATATTATACCACAGAGCTGCTGATAAGTTTCATTTTCAGGGGTCCATGCATGCATTATATCACTCTGTATTTATTCAACATACAAAACAAACAGATCATATTCTGAATGATCCATAACATTAGTAGAAAAAGTTACACAAATCAGTACAATTCAATGGTTGTATGATAAAAGAAAAAAGGCTCATCATTATATGATAATCATGTTTCATTATATTTTAATAGTTTTTGACTATTTTTCAGTAACCCGAGTTGTAATTAACAACACACTTTTGGCGTGGCATAGCAATCAACTCCTGATTAAATATATTTTTGTCCTGTTTGCATAATGCTGTTAACACATTTCCACCTCCTCTGTTCATTTACTGTCAAAACAAGTCATCTGTGTTAACCCCTTATCAGCTCCCCACTCAGCACTGCTCCAGATAAATCCCTCTGACTCTTTCACCACGCTGCTTATCACTTACTGTGCCATGCTGTGGTCACAGCAAACAGCAAAAGGAAAAAAAAACAATCTTGTCAAGTTCAGGTAAGTGCTCCAGATATGCCTGGGTTTTAAATGTGTGTCCTAGATTTACCTTATATAGTAATTTATTGTGTTGAAAATGTATACATATGTGCCTAACTGACTAATCAGCCAAATGGGTGAAGGAGTCCAGTCTTACTAAGTGTCATCAATTGACAACAAGTTAATTATCCATTCAGGAAAACACAATCAGGATATATTTTGATGATTTGATTTGTGCTCTGTAAATGATTTTTCAAGCAAAAATGCCAGGCTTTTGCAGGGGCGTAGCACTAAATTCTGGGCAGTTTCTGTGGGCCCCTCTGTCCTTCTTCCCTATATGTCACTCTTGCACATCTTTACTACATCTTTCCCTTTTTGCTTTCTTTCCTTTTTTGGACCCCTAATTTCCTTTTCTTGGGGAATGACAGGAAATTGTACGCTGGTGCTCAAGCAGCATAAGCAGCCTCTTAAGTGGGATTTATACTATACAGAGCCTACGCCATTGCTTACACATGTGGTCTACGTCATTATGAGCATTTAGACATGTGCAGTGGTGTGTCTGTATCACTCTGCAGTTACACCTAAAAAAAAAACAAAAAAAAACTAATCAGCGGTGGGGTTTCTGCTGTAAAATTGAGTTGATTCAAAACACACCTAAAAACACACATTAAACATGGCTTAATAGCAACAATTTCAAACACAGGTACACTAATTGGCTTTGTTTTAACTCACAGCATTCACAGACAAAACAATTGTCTTTTACTGGACACATTTTCCTTACAAATACAACATACTAATGTTTTAACACAAGCCTATGGCATTTTACATTGTATAATTTAGCCTAGCAGCTAGCAGACATCCCCTCTAGTCATATGAAGCCAGGCACAACAGCAACATTTAACAAAGGTAATGTCACAAAACTCCGTCAATTACAAGTTACAAATACACCTACAAAACAAGTGTCTTATATGAAACATGTTTTCCAAACATATATAACATGCAAACGTTAGGAGCACAAGCCTATCGCATTTTACATTGTATAAATTAGCCTAGGGAATAGCAAAGATTTCCCCTACTCATATGTAGCCAGGATAAATCACACACAAGACTTAAAATGCAATTTTGTGGAGGCTAAATGGTCTTTACAATTTATTGTTTTTTTTTATCTGTGAAATGAAAGTAAATAAAAGTTTCATTTTCGCTGAGGGAAATGGTTTTAGCTTATTAACATAGACAGAGGTCTGCATCACCGCAACGTGTGGTTACATTTCTGGGGAAGTATAAATCCTGCTTTACTCAGGTCTAATTGCGTTTAAAGACAAATCCTAGTGTAGCAGTGAACTAAATCATTTTCATCATCACCATCAAACACACAAAACCAAACCTTTCATTTCATGATTTTTGTGGGCCTCCCACTGGGGCCCTGGATAGTCAGTCCCACTCTTCTCCCCTGCCACTGCCCCCCCCCCCCCCCCAACACACACACACACAAACACACTACAAAACCTCTGCTCATATAAAATAAATTGCTGCTGTTTTTTGTTATATGATAGTTAGGTTTTATATAGTTGGTAAGAAAAAACTAAATAATTTCAAAACATTACCTTGGGCTCTTTTAATATGTTACTGCATATTTAATAGACTGTTAAACAGACAAATCTATTAAAAAAGACAACATATCTGCAGATTAATTAAGAATAAAATAATCATTAGTTGCAGCTCTTTTATTATGATAAATTGCTTACTATCATTTCAACGCTGCCGCAAAAACAGATTTCTGTCACAAATACAAAATCACATTCTTACATAATCAAATCAGTGCCAACTACTCAATCGTGTTTACATTATTTAAGTCACTGACTTATCTTCGAAAGGTGTGTTATTGTTAGGTTTGTTAACTGTTATAGATTCCCAAAATCCCCGTTGTTTTTTTTTCTGAACATGTCACTACATTGTCTATATTCAGCTAATATTTGTGTGTGAGTATGTCTGTTTCTGTGAGTGTGCAACACAGAGAAAGCCAATGCTTTATGAGCAGCTTCCTCCGTATAATTGCACAAGCACTGTTATTGTTAACACGCACTATCAACTATTTCAGCAAGCAACATACAAACAAGAAAAATAAAGCCTTTACCTGTGTGTTGTTTTCTAGCTATATACCTTTATAATGAAGACCAATTAAAGAGTACAGGCTGGGAACTGGCTTGGCAGTAGCAGGATGAATACATTCTGACATGCCTCATAGCACCAGGATAATTAGGTGAGCTGGATGCAAGGAAAGGGCTGTTCCTATGTTCGACTGCAAGGGAGGAATTGGCACCGACCTTTTGGAGGTAGGTATGAGATTGGCAACAGTCACTAGAGAAAATACTTCCCAGAGGGCAAAATAGCTACAGGCATCTAACGCCACTGGCAAGACACTTTTGAAAAGGAATGGTAATACTACAGGAAAAAAGTCCTGTCGGCCTCCTGGCAGAGCCTCTTACAGTAAATGGGATTGTCTCTGGAGTTTAAATTAAACTTTTCCACATTTATTAATAGTTAACTAATGTACACATTTAAGTTGAGTGGAAAGATCAACAAAGTGACAGGTTACCTAAGCAAATAAAGCAGCTTTTGAGGCCATCCATCAATTAGCTAAGCCCACTTACCCTTTAAAGGGGCTCAGGGAGAGGTGGAGCCGATCTGACATTGGTTGAGAGGTGGGGTACACCCAGGACAGGTCGCCAGTCAATCATATGGCTAACACGTAGAGACAGAAAACCATTCACGCTCACATTCACACCTACAGGCAATTTAGAGTTGCCAATTAACCTAACCTGCATGTCCTTGGACTGCAGGAGGAAGCCGAAGCACCTGGAGAAAACCCTTGCAGGCACAGGGGGAACACACTCCAAGAATTTGAGTTCTCTAACAAAATTATATCCAAAAAATGTGGGTTTACATGATTAAAAGTCACAATTAAGAATAGCATTATTAAAATGTGAAACATTTGCTCAAAAATGAGAAACACCTTACTGTCTTTTCCGTCGAAGACAAACACAAGCCAGAACAGTAATTAAGACATAGTTAGATGCACGGTAGACTGATGTACTATTGATTGTCCATTTAGTGTTTCAGGTTTTGTTTTTGAAGGCAAAAATACCACCTATTAAATGCTCCACTTAACACTGCAATTAAGAGGACTGATCATTATACCAAGTAAAACTACTAGTTCCATCCTTTGGGGAAATAGAGTCATCACTAAATGAATTCTTTCATGTCACCACAGCCCAACAATGTGACACTCCGTAAAAGAATCATCGATCAATTCTATGCAAAGGAAATGTTTTATTGATTTTGAATAGTTCTTAATATCCAGAGGGAGTGGATAGGAGACAGAGTGAGACCTCTTTTACCAATGAAATGTTTTACAAAAGCAGGTATAGGAAACACTGGTTGAATGCTGATACCTACAGTAAAGGTTCCATGTGAAAAGCACAAGATGTTGTGAAAACACCTGATATCTGTGACTTTTCAAATTCATCAGATCAGGTGTTGATTGCAGGTGTTACTTTGACACCTTATTACTGCTACAAAATACAGCTTCCTAATTGTCAAACAACAGTGTGGGGTCGCAACAGTAATTACTTAAAAGTGGAAATAGACAGGTGTTTTACTTAGCGTGTCATTAGCTTATCATCACATGTATTATGAAGTACAGTGGGAGCCACTCAAAAGTTCCCGTTTCCACGACTGAACCTCAGCAGGTCCTTGGCAGATCCATGACTGCTCCGTGCAAGCCTGCCGCCTGCTCCGTGGAGTTAATTTAATCCCCCGCGATGATGTAGGAAATGCAGCCCTGACTTGTGTGAAAACCAGTTGCAATGCTTCATTTGTCCACGGGGAGGAGCAGTGATTATCACCAAAATACTGTAATATCTGCAGATTTGGGAAAGACGGCTTATCAGCTGGTCCATGGCTCCACGGAGCCACTATTTAGCCTAGTAGCATTTTATGACTAGGTCGAATTACAACTACTGTATGCAACCCATATTTTTTAAAATAACATTACCATGTGAAAAGCCAAGAGGACGCTCTCTTTTTATCTTTCAAAACCTACTTGTTCCTGTGTTTCCCGTTAATTAGGCTACCCCAGTGTAATTAAACTCCATCTCATTTACCGTGCTTTGTGTGACTTTTTTGTCGTGTTATCATGATTCAAACTGAGGTATTTGGAGAAGATCCAAGAAATAAATAACATCGATCCGTACGAGCTAGCTGCAGCTGGAGCAGGGACCTAGACACGTTGCCATCCTGTACCTACATGCAGTTAGTTCACTACTTAGTTTTTGGCATTAGTTACTATACTATACAGGAATTTAAAAGCCTGAAATCACTGGACAGTCCCACTAAGACATGGCATAATGGTTATGTGTGTTCTGTGCGTAAAAGGCAGCCGTGGACCACACTTTGCCACGATGACACACAAACACTCACTCACTCACAAGGTGAAAACAATACCAGGCATCGCGGTGTGTCACGGCTGGTAAAAATGTTATTTAATAAGTTCACCAGCAATTTTTCTTTGTAGAAAGAGTGTCCCTGGTACTCTGGATAATCCACAGACCTAACTGTCAAGATTTTTTGTCATAGGGACTTCAGCTGAAAGCACTTCCAAGGAAAACTAATAACACTGGGTCACTGTTTGTGAAAAGATGTGTTGCTTTTGAATCTGTTAAAGGTTTCCAATGTTGTGAGCATCGCAAATGAAATGCCTTCCACTGTATTGGAGGGTGGAGGCATCAATATCAGATATCTCAAAATAAATCCAAAATCATCCGCATGGCGAGATAGCCGTGCGTCTGCCAGGACGCGCATCTCTACTGTGTAACCTCCTGCTCAGACGCAGGCAGCATTTATTTCCCTCTCTGCACAGAGATGTATTTATTTAAAGTAACCACGTTTTATAGTGAGTAGCATATACATGTCCTATACAAATCCCGACCAATTTTGGATGAACGAGTCACACGCAATCTGACAGGAAACGAAGGCTGCTCATCGGTCCCGTGCGCCGCTGTATGCAGGACGATTACATGAGAGGAGCGAAAGGATCCACGGTATAATTAACCACAAAACACATAAATAACTTCACATTACTGGTGTGTAACGCTCATTAATGCTTAAGCTGAGTCCTCTACGAAATGAGAATGTCCATTTGAAGTAATCTTCTCATGTTTAATGTCAGAAAATGAATTAAATTTGTTCAAGGCATCAAACTGATCTTTGTGCATGATGATCTCAAACACACTTGACTGACTTATATTTTCGCTAGGCTATTATTTTTTTCGTTATTGTATAATTATTTTCAGTAAATCAGGCAAGCTTATTCTATTGAAATTTATATTTATTTTTGTATGACATTTTACACAGCTGCAATGCGCAGCGGAGTGGTATTTCCCCAAAATTTAATAAGAAAGACAGTAGAGGTTTTTTTTTTTTTTTTGCCATTTGCGTGTTTTTATTGAAGGTGCAAACGGAATTAGGCCACACAATCAACGAAAGCCCAGACGCTGTGACTCTCGGTCAAGCTTTCTGGGGCTCCTCAGTCTCTCGTTGATGCGGTCTCGGATCCTGTGCCACTGGTCCCTAGACAGATCGGGAAAGCGCTGTGTCGTGTGGTGGTGGACGCTTTTTTTGAGGTTGTCAGGCAACACTTCTTTGCTCTGTGCTTTCAGAAAATAACCATCATGCGGTCCGTTCGTCCCTTCAGACAGGAGCAAAAGGATCCATGCGCAGCCTCCGTTTCCTTTCTGATTGCGTCCGTCTCGTTCATTCAAACTTTGTAAACACGGTTGGGATTTGTAGGGGACATACAGTATGTATGCTGCTCACTATAAAATGTGTTTACTATAAATAAATGCATCTCTCTGCAGAGAGGGCTTAAAATCTTCATCAGTAGGTCAACAGGGCTTTCATGCATTTCCAAAAGTGGACCTTCTCTCCTGAGTCAGGAGCGCAGACTTTAATTTTTTTCATTCAAGGTTACAAATAATGTTGTTATGTTCCTTAAATGGCTTGATTTAGTCATCAAAGTTTCATTTTCTTAACAATAAAGATGCCGTGTTCATCCATTCTAGTTCTCTTATAACTGCATGTTATTATAAAATAACTTCAAATCAAATCCTTAATCATTGATAAGTGTGCATGCTTCCCCCGCCCCTCCCAACAAAAATCCCGCCCCCCCTCTCAGAAAATAGTTCCGACGTCCAAGC
>NC_065516.1:9647215-9657023 GCF_006386435.1 Epinephelus moara
TGTAGCCATTTTTCTGCCATGGTTCGCGTCCTGTAGGTGATATTTTTGTGGGCGTGTTACACCAAAACCTGTTTCCCCCCGGCAATATTTTTGCAAGCGCACCGTTGCTGTGGCACCACCCAGAATGATTGTGATTGGAGAAAACAACGCCCTGACTGCTTGTACTTCTTTCAACCAATCTTAAAGTGAGAGTCGGCCCAGCCAGACCTTTCTTTTCTTGAGAAAGGTCTGGTGAGCGAGACTAGTTAGACAGCAGCGAGCCAGGAGTGCGCAAGACCACCTTATTTTTTATTTTACCCAATATTAAACCTGAGTTCAACTTATAATGACATGACAATAAAAATATTGATTGTTTCTCTGTTAATTTTTAAGGCTTTACTGTAGGATACTATATAACCTGCATCGATACCGCTGCCCACCGCTACGGTGGGCAGAGGAATTAATAAAATAAATTAAAATAGAATCAGTAAATAGGCTACAAACACTCGATTTCCCCAGTCAGAGCCAACATAAAAATTAGTTCAGTGCATTCCTGCAGTATGTTAGTGTGTCGGCTTTTTATCCATGAAAGCCAGGGACACTTGGCTCCAACACACATTCAAGAACTTCTCGTCACGTCACTTCAAAAATTAAATGTGTTTATTTGACAATATCAGAATAATTAAGTTAATAAAGCTACGAAATGAAAAATCACAAAATCATCGAAAACTACATATAGCCTAAAAAGACTCAGTGTAGAAATGTCTTCTCTCTCTCCCCACATTCCAAATAACCCAGTACGCAAACAAAAGGTTAGAGCATAGTTAAGCTAAATCATTGGCGTTGGAGGGGGAAGGGCAGCTCACAGCGCACACATTCCGGCAGCCGACATGAGCCGACAACATTCAATACGTGTAAACCAAAGGGAACCCTGCCTGTTCGCGTAGTGTGTGGCTAAATGTGCATTATCCCTTTTAATTACACAACGGATCTTACTGCTCAGCATCCCCTTTAATAATTGTTTTTATTCTCTTACCCAAAATAGCAAAAACAACTGCGCCGGGCCACTTTGTTTTTTTTACAAAAAAAAGTTTACGAAAACTTCGGCTACTTGTCAAATCCTGTAAAGTTGTGATTATAATCTCTTATTATTCAGTCTACAAGTAAAGACTTAACGTACTGTGTATTGACCAGATCTATACAGTTAGGCTACTGTACAAGATTCTATTCAAGACATTGAAGAGACTTGTTGACAGATGCCTTTCATGCAGTCGCCAGTGGCTGGTTTTAGATCATAAGGCAAGTCGCCTGTTTCAACTGCCAATCAGCTCATAGCAAAGTCAGCTGGTCACGTGGGGCGAAATGACAGTTTTGGACAGAGAGAAGAGAGAAAAGAAAGGAAAAAGAGGATCACCTCATTAATTTGTTTGAGGAATAGCTCCCCGGTTCTGCGAGTGTGCAAAAGCATGCAGTAGGCCACCATCAATTTATTATTTTTGCACCCTCAGCTGAAATTAAAAAATTAGAAAGTTTAAAAAAAAACAAAAAAAAACGTACCACTCCGCCGACTGACGTGTAGCGCCGGTACCCGGTGTATTTCGGCTGTCAGAGCTGTGCCAATTAAACTTGATGACGGCTCAACAAACGTTAAACATTAGACATCAGTGCACAGGACACAAGGACAGGACTGCTGCTTCATTCATGGGTTTTTTACGCGCATCCGAGCACCTGTGCCGTGCGTAATTGAACTGGGAAGGCACAGCAGAGTCAGCGGGATTTCTTCACAAGAACACAAATAATATAAGATATTACACACAGTTTTACACACAGAATATCCTCTAAAACTCTCAATATCCTTGTTAATTGCCTTTTGCTGACAACAATCCCATGCAAAGCAGCATGTGCAGAGTGAATGACTGAATGAATGAATGAGGATTCAAATTAATTAAAACGTTTGCACGATGTGTATTTTTTCCTCTCACGGCCACTGCGGGACTCTGTAATTTATTACAAAAAGGTCAACAAAACAGGTTTCCAAATTCAAAATAACTTGTAAACAAACAAAGTCTTCGGTTACTTTTCTTTCAGACATTTTTTGAAGATGTGATCTCACTGATTAACTGAAAACAATTATACAATAATGAAAAAAATAATATCCTAACGAAAATAGAAGTCTAATCAAGTAAATAGCCTTCAGAACGTGCATCAGTAAAAGCCCAGTTCTATACTGCTGCCCGCTGCTGACACGCGCAGTGTGCGACTGAAATGTCTGCACTGCGGCTGTGCCATATTCCACAATATCCAAACTTCGGAATGGCGGATCCTTTAGAAAAAAGAGGAAGGAACGCCAGTCCGAATAATGGAAGTTAACATTCGAAGAGGCAAGGTTTCCGAAAGGCAGACAGTTACCCCTGAAAAGAGTCGTTGCTATAGAAAAGATACGCTTCCACGTTTGATAAACTGAATGACTGCAGGCTGTTTTTTTGTGAGAGAGGCGCCATCTCATGGCGATACCCTGCAATTGAACAAGTGGGCATGTCTAGAATTAAAATAGGAGAGGGAGGGGGGGTAGAGTCTGGCTGGGATTTGGCTGAGATTCTACAGGCAGCCGGCTGACAGCTGGCTGGAAGGGGAACTTTTGAGTGGCTCCTACTGTAAATATTGACTGCACAAAGTAATGAAGATAGAATAGTAACATCAACAACATCGTAATGGTTTCCTTTAAGCCTCACTTTCACAAGGCAACTCTGTTTGCCACTAGGTACAATTTCCTGAGAAAGTAAAGGCTTAATTTAGGCACAAATGTGTTTCCCTGGTAGCTATCAGTGGCTAAGTGGTAGACGGTCGAACTCAAGTCATTATGGAAACTGTGGTAGGTGCTAGGCTGAAAATTGAAAGCAACAATGTAATAAATTTATTATAGTGCTGTGCAAGACAACAGCAACACAAAACAATGTCTGTGACAGATGTGTCAGTGCAGCTAGTCTCGCCACCAGACAATCAGAGGTCTCCGCCTTCTGATAGTCTGGGGACACTCCTTTCTAAAGTGTGTTTAACACACCGGAGCAAACAGCCGGCAACAAAGCAACGCCTCTTGCATTTTTGAAAAGGACACGCCCTCCCGGAAATGTGCGCCCCCCCTTTTCTCGTCCACAAGGACAAAGTTTGTCCACAAAAACAAACACACAGAGAGCTTGAAAATGGATGCCAAGAGATTTAACTCCGTTTTATCAAACGTGTGCTCAGTCCACAAGATTGTGGAAATGAAGGACTTATAGTGACTTTGTTTAAAACTTTTAATGCAGTCGGACTATGTTTACGAGCACAAGAGTTCAGCGAGGCCACCAAAGGACCGCCCTGCGGATTTACTATTGGTTCTGCAACGTAGGGAGTTTTTTTAAACTCAGAAATTGTATCCGCCCATCTAAACACAAAATCAGGGAGAAAGACATCAGTCTTTAGATAAGCAAAGCGTCTAAAGCTTGTAGCCCCGCTTGCTATCCCCGTAAAATATTGCCACTTTGTCACTGATTTCTGTATCAGACACCAACGAAAAACAGGCATCCTTTCACGGAGGTATGTCTCATCATCAGGTGGCGTCAGTTAATAACGCCACCGGAGAGCGTTAGTTTGAAACGCCACCAGACAAGAAAATAATTGAAGGACCTGGAAAGTCCCTACAGGGTGGATGGAATGGGTGGTTGATGGCTCCAATAACAACGGACTTTCTGCCAGGAGCCCAGTGTTCGCTTCCTGTATGAATGTGGAGCCAAACCATGATGTTTTCTTTTTTAAATCTAACCACTTGCTTTTGTTGCACAGTGAAATAAACATAAATGCGCTGTGTTTTACTGAAGTTACAAGTTTATTTTTTAGAAACTGTACAGAAGTGTATTTTTGACAGACGTACATCGATATGCCGTCCCGGAACGTCAACAACAGATGCACCCAGGAAACTCAGGTAAGTCGTAGATTTCTGGGATAGTCACCCAAACTGATCCTGGTGATCAAGAACACATAAATATGATTGCGGTAAAGTCGATCTCTGCTGGTATCTACTTGCGAAGGGATTGCTTACTGTATGGTGTCGATTCTTAGAATCATAGTGGTTGTAGGCTAATTACACCTCAACATTACAGTCTAATACAAGCAACAGCGAAAACAACACAAACATTAATAAAGAGGAGCTTCTGTGCCCATGCGGCCGCCATATTGTCTCAATATTAATCAATTTTGTTGTCTTTGCAACATCAACAAATATACTGCTTAGAATTGCTAGAATGGTTGAAAAGTTGTCTGTTTTCACTTTAATGAATGGGAAATGTCAGCTTGAGGGAGTATGGAGATCAAGCATGGTTTCAATATATGTGAATGTGAGCAGTCAGTTCACAGCGTCTCTCTAATTGGCACCAAAGCCAAATATTCCACTAATTTCCCACTCTTTGTCCATGACCAGTGATGACTGTAAGTACTGTACCTCTTGCCTGAGCTGGGACAGCTCCAGCCACCATGTACAGGACAGAGTGGTATTGACATTAGACAGATGGATAGATTATACTTTCCCTAGCTCAAACCAAGCATTAATATAAATCTTAATCAAATCATAAACATTTTTTATTAGTGATACTACAGTCTCTTCTCTGCACATATTTTTTCTCCAATGTAACCAACAATGTAAGTTTCTTGTTATAAAAACATACCGTCTTATTATACAGTGACAAGACACCTTTATTGTTTTAATTATTTTACGTTTGTTTTTAGTTTTTAATAGTAATATTTCTTATTTTACCAAGATCCATTGATTAGGTGTGCTAAGAGAAATGTTGTGTGATTTGATAAAATAAAGGTGTATGTTGTAACAAGAAAATATTCTCGTTAAAGGTTTACAATGCAGTATTGTCTGTCACTGTCGCCAAAGCAAAAGTGAAAGTAAAAGTCAACCCCAGACTCACTCTCATTTAGCATTTTGCCATCTACATGTGGGTGTGGCCGCTTATGGTCACCTTGTTGCTACCTGTTTGTAAAGCCCTGATCTCACCTGAGTGTCTGAGAATAGAGTCTCCGCAGATAAATACAACGTCACACAATTTTAGTGGGTCATAAGTGATGATTAAGAGGGATTGCTTTTGTATGAGAATATACATTGCTCTTTAGGAAAAGCCAGTATAGTATATCTGAACGACTGACTCATTTAGTATATAGTAATAGTGAAAAAAATATTATCACATAAAAAATATCTTGTCATAATGTGAAAAGGATCTTTTTAAAACATCAGTAATTAGAATGCTAAAGTAAGCAAATATATCACATTAAAACAACAGACAGATGGATGGATGGGTGGAGGGATACAATAGCACCTTAGTCCACAGTCCACTTGACCGTGCATGATTAGACCACATGGAAGGGACCATGAGATGGATTATACAGTATTTCATCACACACCAAATGTGACCCTTTATTATATGCCTTTTCCATATTAAATTTCAAATTACATCCTGTTAATTTGTGGATGGAGCATATTAAATGAAACCTTGAAACCATGAAGTATAGAGGTGGAGACCAAGAGATATCACTGTATTTAATTTGGCGAGCCAGTGGCCTGTCTGTGAAATGAATTAGGACTTTAAGTCAGCAGTAAGTGTGTAATTGTGTTTCCTTGATACATTATCAATCAGCAAACTGAAAAAAAAGATCAGATGATTAGTTTTTTATTAAAATAAATTATCACTGGGATTGTTTCTATTGAAATATATAACAGTGTTACCTTCCTAAGCCCATCCACTGCCAAGGGTATTGCAAATATTGAAATAATTTACAAGCTGCATAAGAAATCACAGGATGTTTATGGATTTAGAACTTCTACAAAACAATAAATGCTTTGTTCAGACACTCAGATATTACGAAAAACCAAAACATCTTTAATGTATGACTGCACTGAGAAAGGCCTTGTGATATCTGCATTTTTTTAGTATTTCACATGACATGGAATTTGTTATCACCATTGAACTGTTTGTAAATTAGGCCCAGCTGGTTGACCGTGCTGTTTGGATGTCTGAGGTTTTTAATTAATGAGGACCTGTTGTACATAAAACAACATTGCTGGTTATCGTACTATGCGTTAGATATTTAATGTTTATTCCAGCTATGGAATTACTCAGCCGAGAAACACCACTGCAGAGTGACAGCCACTTTGTCAACTGTTCTCCTCCCCCTGCGGTCAGGGTTGTCTTTTTGCATTGCAGTCTTGGCACAAATGGTAAATGGCAGAGCTACTTGAATCCAGTGAAGAGGGAGGAGGATGGTACAGTAAATGTTAGATTCAGGATGGGACAGGCACTGTTACTGTCAGATAAGCGGGGAGCTGAAACCGTGGCATGCTAGCAATCCAATGGGAATCGCCTGCATGTCAGTAAGGTGAAAAAAAAGGGAACAAGGAAGGAGGAAAAGCAAACCAACACTGAGCCTCAGCAACATCATGGGCATGGGCACTGAACTGCAGCTGGGTAACAAAAAGCTTGTCAAAAAGATTGTATTGATTAAATATAATATTTTATAACAGAGTCATTTGCACAATACATTACATTGTTTGCAAAGATTGTCTTCACTTTGCATTTGCCAGTTCCCTCAACGAAGGCAACATGTTGAAGAATAGGCAACATGAAAAAATGTGATCATTCTGTGCCTGTGCACCGACCGTTTTGTGTCTGCACAAGTCTTTATAAGTCTGGAGTCTGTTGACCGCCTAGCAGATGCCTCATTCTTGAGTAGTGGCAGTAAACATCGGCAGCATTATCAAAGGCCTCAGCTTGCCCTGCTCTCCATCAAGTCTCCACTCAGCTAATGCCTGCATCTGTAATGTCCCAGAGGCTGCCTTATCTCCCCCGGCCACTTGGATTCATTGCCAACCTCCAGTTCATGGCAAAGCTCTGATCTGAAGACAAGCTAGTTGTGTGCCAAGGTGGGCAGCAGAAAAAAGTGACCTCCCGCCACCAGTGCTCATCTCTCCCACTCACATCCTGCACGCCAACAGCTCCCCAGCACACCCTGACTGTGGGAACAAATGCAGTACTCTTTAGTAGATTACCCTGTGTTTTTGCTGCGTGTTGTCTCTCAATTTAGAGTCCTGTAGCGAATCGTTAAGGTTGGAGTTTATTACTACCCCCACTAACATGGATCAACATGATGGAGCTCACACACAGGTCCAACATGAAGAAAAACCTCTTCCCTCAGAGGCTAAAACAGCTGCAGCTCTGATGTGCTGGATGTGCTATACACTGCTTTCACTTTTTATTGCTGTATTTGTTAATTTATAATAACCTTTTATTCTGGGATGCAACTATAACTATTACTAATAACTATTTTGATAATCATATATTACTTTAATTAATTGATTAATGATGGAATAAAAAGAAAAAAGTTAAAATTTACTATTTCAGCATTTTATTCCAAAAATAATAACAATAATAATAATAATTATGCCCATCTTCAATACTCTTTCAAAAAGCTTGGGAAGAAAAAAAAATTAACTTAGGCCTATGCCACATAAAAAATAAAGTATGTACAGGCAAGTCCACTACAATAAAAAAATAAATAAATGGAAATTGGCTCACACATATGAAATATTGTTCAAGTTTCTATTGTGGAGTAAAAAAGGTAAAAATGTTTCGTTTTAGTCTCTCTGAACTGATTTTCGGCTAATTGGCATTAACCATCTCTACTGTATTTGTGTCCATTCTGACAGTCAAACACATGACCACAGGTTCATTT
Organism: Epinephelus moara; assembly: GCF_006386435.1. Lineage (NCBI taxonomy): Eukaryota > Metazoa > Chordata > Actinopteri > Perciformes > Serranidae > Epinephelus > Epinephelus moara. The sequence continues at coordinate 9,654,962 of NC_065516.1, forward strand.
AAAAACAAACATAACCGAAAGAAATACCCTCTGTCACTTTAAAATAGCTTTATCAGGGGAATTAGCCTTCACAATTGTTAGCTTTAAAATAGCTTCAGTAGATAGTAGGTTTAGCTAACTCTGATTGGCTGAAATCAGGTCTGAGACACTGAAGTCTAACGGGACTCTGTTTAGTTCCTTTGAAACTTGTTCAGTGACACATGAAGCCAAAAAGTTTTACTACCAATGTATAAAATTACCCGTATCTTCTGCATCATTGTGCCCAAAGAGCAAGCGCACAAGAGACTTTGCCAGCTGAGCTGCTACCTTGTATACATAAACCCAACTAATCACTGATTAAATTTGTTGTGAAATGTTTTTACAATAAACCTTTATAGACTTAAAGTGACACTTACCCTACACTTACACTACCCAATGCAATGATTGGCCGAGCGTCCTGTCTGTCTTCCCCATGTGGAGGCCTCCGACTGACGTAAAGGCTCGCTAAAATGGGATGAGATGATCGCAGAGTTTCTGCTGGACAGGTGTTTTTAGTTTGCCTCTAATGTAACATAGGCTATAACGTTATACTTGACAACACAGCATAATGCCTAACTTTAGCCTACTGTAGTGTAGCCTCTGAAACATTAACGTTATCTTCCTTGTGCGTTTCCACTTACAAGTAACATTAACCCTACTATCTACAATTGGCACTGTAACCTTATTCTAAAACTCATCAGTCATCACTGACTCCGGTTGAGCTTTAAAGCTCTGGGGTTGCGTCTGACTGTCCTGGTTGTAACGTTACACTCCCTCTCCTCTTCCGTGTATCTAACGTTATCTTGCCAACGCCTACGTCTATCATAGACGTAATGAGGACGTAATGGAGGAGGGGGGAGTAGGCCGTTGGAGGGAGGTGGAGTTGCAGGAGGAGGGGGATGGGACTTTGGAGGGAGGCGGGAGTTGTAGATGTTCAAATTTTTTCTAAGTGCTGTGTGAAATGCAAGAAAGGTAAGAGTTGCTTTAACTGGTAAGTTGTTTCAGCCCTGGATGCAACGGACACGTTTCAAAATCAATTATGTACTCGACGAAGTAATTAATTGTTTGATCTACAAAATGTAAGACGCATCCCACTGCCATGAAATAGGTAGAGAATATTTGGCAGTTTTGCCTGACAGGTGAATTTAAAACAATTAATAGATGATTAAATGTTATTATTTTTGTCAAACAATTAAATGACTAATGACTAAGCTGTTCTGGGTGAACTTACAAGATCAAGTGGATCAAGTTCCAATTCACCATTGCGTTACACAACTGTCAAAATCATGCAATGTAGTAGGCAGGACCATAAAAAAATGATATCTATACAATAGTGCTGCTCTTGGTTGAAAACAGTAGTATTACTACATATTTTATTATGTTGGCAGTGAAGACAGACTAGTCACTGCTCCCAGCCAAGAAAATGTCTGACATAGGACCTCCCTAAAATCACATTTTGTTGTGTGTTGTGTTTTTACACTTTCATTTTTGCACAGATAAAACAAACTGGATGTAACGTGTTCATTTGTGATCTTTAGAGGTACTGAGAGGGGGATTTTTTTTGGTCATTATTATCATCATATTATCATCAACCTTTCTGACCAAGCCAGACTAGCCATTATTCCTTGTAGTATGTCAAGCAATTTCCTCATCTCAGCAACAAAAACAGTATATTTCTTCAAATATTGAGCCAATCATTTGAATGTAGCTATAAGTAAAGTTTTATACTAGAGTTTGTGTGACGGCCCCTCCCTTTACTCTGGAGGTGTGTGGGCTTGCTGGTTGCTGGTTGGTCTGCTTTGTCTTTCAGGAGGGACCGACATCAGCTGATGCGCTGCACCTGGGCCCGGTGAAGCGGTTATATTCTGATACCAGCTGGCTCTCTGACGCCGTTTACACGTTGCCAGCTATTTTCATAAACGGACATTTCACCGTCTCCGTTTTCAAAAAGATCTTCGTTTACACTTACCCGTGTATATATACACAAGAGCATGCCAAACCTGTAGGTGGCAGTGTAACGAGAAGCTCAAGCCTTCCATGTATC
>NC_065516.1:9659004-9659262 GCF_006386435.1 Epinephelus moara
TTTTGACTTTTGAGCAGAGGAGAGAGTTATTGCATATGCAGCTGCAGTTAGAGGAACGCAGGTTGAATATGCAGCAGCAGCTGGAGCTAAAGAGGCTGGAATTGGAGGAACGCCGGTTGAGGTTACAGGCTGAAGGGGCCGCTCGTGCCTCTAATGCCACTGGTAGTTCCGGGTTGGCATTTGATGTTGCCGCCAATCTACGATTAGTCCCTCAGTTTAATGAGCGGGACCCCGATACATTTTTCTCTTTGTTCGAGC
>NC_065516.1:9659291-9683079 GCF_006386435.1 Epinephelus moara
TGCCACTGGTATTCCGGGTTGGCATTTGATGTTGCCGCCAATCTACGATTAGTCCCTCAGTTTAATGAGCGGGACCCCGATACATTTTTCTCTTTGTTCGAGCATGTAGCTGGGGCTAGGGGTTGGGCTGACCCTGATCAGGCTCTACTATTGCAATGTGTGTTAACAGGTAAGGCTCAGGAAGCTTATTCAGCTCTGTCAGTGGCAGAAAGCAGGGTTTATGCGTCAGTTAAAGGGGCCGTATTAAAAATCTATGAATTAGTTCCTGAGGCCTACCGCCAGAAATTCAGATCCTGGGAGAAGTCTGGCAAGCAGAGCCATGTTGAGTTTGCCAGGGACCTGGTTACCTTTTTTGGTCGGTGGCGTACTGCCGCAGGGGTTGACACTTTTGATGCCTTGTGTGATATGGTTGTTTTGGAGCAATTTAAAAATTCTATCCCCAGTCACATTGCAGTTTATATTAGCGAGCACAAAGTGAAGACTGCAGCTGAAGCCGCCTCATTGGCTGACGAGTATGTGCTGACCCATAGGAGGGACTTCCGGACCTCTGAGAGTGCTGGTACGTATCATGCCCCAGCAAAGTGGGAGGAGAAACGTCACTCACGCCATGGTAGGTCTGAACTCACAACACGGGGTCAGGTTCAGCCTGTGTTTCCAAACGTGTGTAACTTTTGTAAGGGGAAGGGACACTGGAAGGCTGAATGTCCCAAAGCTAATGCTCGATGGGAAAATAGTGGGGGACAGGGTAATTCTGGGGTTTGTGCTGTGTCTGTGGAGCCTGTCTCTTTTGTCTCTCATCCTCAACAGCCCAGGAGGGAGAGGGAGCCTGATTTTTCAGTATTCATGTCGGAGGGCCGTGTGTCGCTGGAGGTAACACCAGTGTACTGGTGAAAATTTTGAGGGACACTGCTGCTTATGACTCATACATTCTGAGCTCTGTGTTACCATTTTCTGTGGCTTCCGATACTGGAGATTTTGTGTTGATGCGGGGAATGGGATTGAATGTTGAGCCTGTTCCATTGCATTCTCTCTATATTGACTGTGGTTTGGTGCAGGGAGAGGTTTCCATGGGGGTCCGCCCTGAGCTACCAATAGAAGGTGTGGACATCATCCTGGGAAATGGCCTGGCTGGTAGCCGTGTCTGGGCAGGTCCACCACCCCCGATCATGTCGTCTGCACCTGTGGTAATTGGTAATTTGGATGAAACTGCCCAGGATTTACCTGAAGTATTTACAGCTTGTGCTGTGACGCGAGCTATGAGCCGCGTAGAGCAGGAGGAGCCAGAGAAAAGTGAAGAGGTTGATGTTAACGTTCCAGTCTCATTGTTGTCCGTTTCTCACAGTGTTCTCGGGGCAGAGCAGAGAGCGGATCCGTCCCTGGGACAGCTGTTTGAGGCTGTTCTTACCACTGAGGATGGCAGAAGCGCTGCTAGTGGTTACCTGCTGCAGGAGGGCCTTCTGGTGAGGAAATGGTCGCCACATGGGGAGAGGTTGGTTGGACAGCCAGTGGTTCAGATTGTGGTTCCCGAGAAGTTTCGCAACGAGGTCCTTAAAGCATCACATGACCAGTTGGGTCATCTCGGTGTTCGCAAAACGTATAATCACATTCCGCAGTATTTTTTTTGGCCTCGGTTGAAGAGGGATGTCTCGCGCTTTGTAAAATCTTGCCACACTTGTCAAATGACAGGTAAACCAAATCAGGTCATTAACCCTGTTCCACTTTGTCCCATACCGGCAACTGCACAGCCGTTTGAACATTTAATCATTGATTGTGTTGGTCCTCTCCCTAGGTCTAAATCAGGTAGTAACTACTTGCTAACAGTGATGTGCCAGAGTACACGTTATCCAGCTGCGTATCCTCTGCGGTCCATCACAGCAAAGGCGGTGGTGAAATCACTTACTCAGTTCATGTCCATTTTTGGAATACCAAAAGTTGTCCAGAGTGACCAGGGCTCAAATTTTTCATCACATCTTTTTGCCCAAGTATTAAAGCAGTTACAAATCCGACATAGTATGTCGTCTGCGTACCATGCACAGAGTCAGAGTCCTGTTGGCAGCCCGAGAGGTAATTCAGGATAGCACCGGGTTTAGCCCCAATGAACTCGTTTTGGCCATTCAGTGCGGGAGCCGCTAGCGTTGCTGTATGACGCTGTGGCACCACCATCATCAGATCCCCCACCAAAATTAATTGACTATGTGAATGGGTTCCGGCACCGGTTGTACTCAGCAGGGGAGATGGCTAAAGAGAAGCTGCTCTCCGCTCAGAAGAAGATGAAGCGGTTGTACGACCATAGAGCTGAGCAGCGAGTATTTAGTCCTGGTGATCAGGTCCTGGCATTGCTGCCTTTGGTCCATTCACCATTTCAGGCCAAATTTTCCGGTCCGTTCACTGTCCTGCGTCAGGTGACCGAGCAAAACTATATTCTATCTACACCAAACCGTAGAAAACCAACCGAGCAAAACTATATTCTATCTACACCAAACCGTAGAAAACCAACCCAGCTCTGTCACATTAATCTTTTAAAACCCTACTATGTTCGGGAGCCCAAGCCTCTGTCAGCTGTCACAGCAGCGGGGGGTCCATTGACAGCAGGGGAGGACGATGTGGTTGCAGCACCCGATGACGGACTGCTGCGGGGTAGATTAAAGAACAGTGAGTCATTGAAGAATTTGAGTTTGCTGTTGGCTCATTTGTCTGAGGAGCAGAGGGTGCAGTTGTCTAGTTTAATCCAGCGCTATCCAGGTCTGTTCGGGGACACGCCAAGTCGTACACACCTGGTGAAACATGACATAGACGTGGGAGATGCACCTGCCATTTGGCAGCGCTTTTATAGAGGTTCAAAAGAAAAGCGCAAGGTCATGGACGCTGAAATCCAGTACATGCTTGGAAAAGCGCAAGGTCATGGACGCTGAAATCCAGTACATGCTTGAGAATGGTATTGCTGAGCCATCATCCTCTAGCTGGGCGTCGCCCTGCTTGCTGGTCGAAAAGGCTGATAAAAGCCCAAGGTTTTGTACGGATTACCGTAAGGTGAACGTAGTCACAAAACCTGATGCATACCCACTCCCTCGAATAGAAGACTGTATAGACCAGGTTGGTGCGACACTCCCTCGAATAGAAGACTGTATAGACCAGGTTGGTGCGACGCGTTTTGTGAGTAAATTTGATCTACTGAAGGGATACTGGCAGATCCCACTCACAGACCGAGCAAAAGAGATCTCTGCCTTTATCACACCTTCTGGTTTATTTTCATATTCAGTGATGATTTTTGGTTTGCGCAATGCGCCGGCAACGTTCCAGCGGCTCATGAATATGGTTGTCTGGTTTGGAGGGTTGTGCTGTGTATTTAGATGACGTGGTCATCTTCAGTGATACATGGCAGGAACATCTGGCCCGTATCGAAAGCCTTTTCATGCGTTTGAGTGATGCCAAGTTAACTGTGAACCTAGCAAAGTGTGAGTTTGCGCAGGCTACCTCGGTAAGGTTGTGGGGCAGGGGAAGGTGTGCGCTGTCCAGGCCAAGGTGAGTGCAGTGGCTACGTACCCAGTTCCCACCACAAAGAAGGAACTACAGCGGTTCCTGGGCTTGGTAGGGTACTACCGCAGTTTTTGTAGGAACTTCTCTACTGTGGTAGCCCCTCTGACTGACCTGTTGAAAGGGAACACTCGTTTTGTTTGGTCATCTTTGTGTCAGAAAGCTTTCGAGAATGCAAAATCTATGCTGTGCTCATCTCCTGTCCTTGCAGCTCCTCGGCTGGATCATTCCTTTAAGATGCATGTGGATGCGAGTGACGTGGGGGCAGGAGCGGTGTTGCTGCAGGCGGACTCTACTGGGGTAGATCGGCCCGTGAGTTTTTACTCCAAGAAGTTCAATTCTTTTCAGTTGAACTACTCAGTGATTGAAAAAGAGACCCTTGCACTGATTTGGGCATTGCAGCATTTTGATGTGTATGTAGGCTCAAGCGTTCCTCTGGTCGTGTACGCTGACCACAACCCTTTAACTTTTTTGCATTCCGTCCATTGTCCAAATCGCCGACTGATGCGTAGGATGCTGTATTTACAGTCATATTGTTTGGACATCCGCCACATTAAGGGCTCAGATAATGTTGTGGCTGATGCCCTTTCACGTGTCCATTGCTGTTGATTTTTTTTTTTTGCCTGACTCGTTGGTGTAACCCTCTGGTCTGCTATATTCCTACTGTTCCTCTTAATTGCATCTTCAGGCGCCGGAGTTGCTGGGGTTCAGGATGGGGCTGGTTGGCTCGCAGGAGACGAATGATGGTCAGTGTGATTCTTGATCTAGCATAAAAGTAGAATATAGTAAAGGAAGGTGGTCAAGGTAATTATTGTATTTATTTAATGTCTTTATGTATAGTGTTCAGTAGGCTAGCAGTTGAGGTGTTCTTACTGGAACCCCTCTTTTGATGGGGGGGGGCGGGTGTGACGGCCCCTCCCTTTACTCTGGAGGTNTGTATAGTGTTCAGTAGGCTAGCAGTTGAGGTGTTCTTACTGGAACCCCTCTTTTGATGGGGGGGGCGGGTGTGACGGCCCCTCCCTTTACTCTGGAGGTGTGTGGGCTTGCTGGTTGCTGGTTGGTCTGCTTTGTCTTTCAGGAGGGACCGACATCAGCTGATGCGTTGCACCTGGGCCCGGTGAAGCGGTTATATTCTGATACCAGCTGGCTCTCTGTCTCTCACTCGATCCACGCCGTACATGAGGGCACCGCAGCGCGGCCGTGCCTTTTCTGTTGCTTTTGTTTTGGCACGCTCACACACACACACACACACACACATACATCCACACACGCCTACATTACTGATTACTGACACTGATTCTCACGTATTTCTTAAGATTATGTTAATAAACACATTGATTAGTTTGAACCTCGTCTTCCCTCCCGTTTTTTTTGTTGCAGCCTAAGAGCCGGGTTGTAACATTTGTCATTCAAAGATATGTTATTTGATACATATTACAGTTAACAGTACACATCAGACTTGACGTTGGCAGCAATGAAACATTAAGTTCAGGACTGGTTACCAATAAATAAAAGATGATGCGAGTCACTTTTAAATATAACACGTCACTTATTCCACCGTCATTTGCATATCCTTTATATATACTCACAGAGGCATCGTTTATTATTAAGACTTCAGTAGCATACAACAGCACATATCTTAATCATGTTGAAGAAGCCGCTGATCTGACAGCTGTTCAGCCACGGGCTTCCTCTGAGAGAGGAGCAAAGGTCAACTGAGCTGCTCTTGACTTACAGCCTTCTCGCTTTGTGTTCATAAGTCGAGGCTGAAATAGTCTCAATTATTCAACATATTGTGGTTTGGTATTAATTCTATTTACTAACCTAGATACTGTGGAATGAATATGAACAAGACGTCATATATAAATGAATAAAGAGGTGCTCAAAATCCCTTTCTTAAATTGCCCTTCTCAAATATTAAATCAATATGCAGCTATTATTGACTAGCATATGAAATGAATGTCATTCAGCATCCAGACTGGTGGTCTTTGATAGCTACAGGTTTCCATTATTTATTCATATACTTATGAATACAGTCATCTGGGCTGCTTTACAGGTATGACAGAGAATATTTGTAGATTTTCTCGGAGCAGCTCAGGTCATTCACCCTAAAATTATACTGTATTTGGTCAAAACAGAGTAATCATTAGCATAAAATAGGGGAAAAAAGGACGACCCTGTTAGCTAAAAGATCACAATGAATGCACTGAGATAACTGTTACATACAACGTAAGTGAATCACTGTCATCTTGGTTCACCACCCTGTTTAATTAACATTACAGCCTCCTGTGGTCAGTAACGGGTCCAACTTGCCTCATGGATGCAGATAAAAAAGCCTCTCTCTGCTGAGGTTACGAGTTAACAAGGACCGTGGTGAGGCGTGCAAAATACCACAGGATGCCTGATCAAACACACTGTGATTGGCCTCCATCCTCTGAACCATTAACCTTAAAACAGTGTGATGGATACTGCAAAGTCAGATCTTGCACAGCTCGATTTGAATGAAGGCTATGTGGGAGGACAGGAAAAGGGAAAGCAAAGCGGACTGACAGCCAAAATATACTGAATAATGTACATTTACACCCAAGTGAACCTCACAAGGTGTCATTTTCAGTCAAGCTACAATATCATTTTTAGCTGATAAAACCTTTTATGTTTTCAAAGAGACTCTGTCTTCTTAATGACCCTGAACAGGAATATATGTTTGGGTGGAAAACGCTTTTGAAGGCAGACGTCAATACATTCAGGGGGAAGCTGCCATATTGTGCAGCTCAGCATTTCTAGAAAGCAGTTAAATCTTGAAAGACAGAGGCCTCATTGAAATATACATCATACAGTGGATCTCATACAAGTGAAATGGTTAAAATATTAACAGCACATTTGGGCAGGAGCCCACCTGCCTGTTTAGAGGCAGAGAGACCGCCATACATCAAATAGAATTTAATGTTTTAATTGTTGTTTTACAGCTGTCATCTGACATACTGTAGATGGAGTGCCATAGCTGTGAGAAGATCTGAGAACATATCCCAGAGATTAATCAATTATGAAAATGATCCTGTGCTATAGTTGAGGTAAACCTCCTGCGAAAATTACTCTCATGTTGGGGCTGTGACAGCTGCAGAGACACCGCATGGATATCCAAATCAATCAACAGAAAAAAATGTTGGCATTGTACGTTTCTGCAAATGACGGATATGTTACATTTGTAGGTTATTATGTCGACACCCTCTTAAAATAATAGCCCATGTCATTTTTTCAGGTCTCAGAAAACACAAAAAACTGAACCAAATATTGAATATATGATATTTATTAATAATTTCACTCAAAAAGGTTATGGCAATATATGACTATTGAAATACTAATAACAGTGTCTGTCAATTAAGTAACATAAGAGGAATAAATGACTTAGGCAATTTCAAACCTTCAGCTCTGTCAACGATAAAGCATAACTAACAAACTAACTAAACATAATGCTGAGGAGGCATGTGCATCTCCTCACTTCTCCCTCCAGCTCTTCTTTGCTGGGTTCCTGACTGCTTCCTATTAATGTGGCAAATTGTCAAAGAAGTGATGACACTTGACGGGCCTGACGTGTTCCATTGACTGGAGGTCCTGGAACTTTCTCTCCTTGATTGGCAGGGCACATGGAAACATTCTTATCCATGCTATCGGCTCATTTGGCACCTGTACCCTCTGTGGCAGTGCTTCCCACGCAGAGTCCTCAGAGAAGGACAGCTTGAAATGGACCTTGCCTTCACTACTAAACTGAAGAGCCCGAAAGTCATGGACAGTCGGATCTCCAGCTTTTTTGCCTGGTCTGATGCTAATGAAGTAAGATCCATTCAGTTTCATGAACTCATCATGCTCGAGCACCTTCACGTGGTCAGGTGATGGCCTGATCATCATCATCGGATAGGTCCTCCTCATGGTGTGCTTGGCATCTTCAACAACATCAACGAGAGTGTTTAAGGCACTGTCTGCTCCATCTGAGGAGCCTTGGCTTGGTACATGCTGCTTCATCTCTTCAATGTCTCATTGTCATTTTCAGTGGATGAGGCCTGATCGGTGTCAGAAGTGTCAAGCTCATCTCCTACCAACAAGGAAAAAAAACATTTTCACCCTCTGAGGTGTATGGTCACAAATGTGTGATCATTCTGATAAACATTAATTGCCTTATGGTCGCTTGTATTAAGCTACATCAGGGATTCCCAAAGTGGTGTGCATGCACCCCTAGGGGCGGAAAAGCTGCCTCTAGACACTGCACAACAGGCATACTATAATACCAGTCAAATTATATTACGATTAATAATACACAAAAGTAAAGAAGATCCTTTGTATTTTTTTAGTTATACACATAATTTCTAGCTGTTTACAATACGGTATTCAAATCTTTCTTAATTACATCAAGAAATGTGGAAAAATGAGACAAAAGCTGAAGATGAAATTTTGTTTGAAAAGACAGAAAATAGTTAACAGATAGCTTATCACTTGTAACAGCCACAGATTCTGGAGCCTTTCCACTAGCGAAATGCTAGCTTCATGGACTTAGCTATTTTGCTGACTAAAATGCTGACTAAAAAGACTGAATAAAAAGACTAAATTACTATGAAATATTTATAGCCTAGCCTATATTATAGTAAATGTCATCACTTACCAATAGGGGACGAGCCCTGAATCATGGAAATAACTTCAGTGGCGAGGTAGATTTTCGTTCTTCTGGAAGCAGCCGCCATCTTGAAAAGCTTTTAAAAGTCACATTGTCTTTTGACTTTTTGACAAAATAAAATGGCCACTCAAGTCACACTCTTGACACAGGCCATTATACTACAGGGGTAGAATCGCATGATCTGTTTGTAACCCCCTGTACCTGTTACTTCAAAAGTAGTTATGAGTATCTAAGTGGAAAACAGGGGTTCAACCTCTAATCTAGATTCAATGAGGAGATTGGCTGTAATCTATCTGTCTGACTGTTAAGGTGCTGACACACCAAACCGACATCAAAGAACTAGCGGTGACGAAAGCCAACTGTTGCGTCGTCTACATCACCTCATGTCGCCCTGTGTCAGTTGCATTTGAACACACTACAAAGACTACATCCGACAGCCAAGGAGCACGTACGTTCTGCGCCTGCGTGAGAGGAATTAACGCAAAAAGGGAAACCGGAAGTCCAAGGAATGCATGAGATAAACAAAGTAGCGGAGTTAGAGAGTGGTACATCCTGTCAGCCGAGGGGTTTCCCGTCTGTGCAGCAGAGCACCGCAGCACCTCTACAGACTATTACATCCAGATGGTCCCGGTGTTTCCTCCGCAGGCTCCACTTCACTCAGCTGCCTGACAAACCCGCTGCTTCTTCCCACTTTAACCTGAATAACAAACCAGGGCTCAGTGCTCCAGTTGGATCCAAATGGAGAGCCGGGGCTAGCTGGGAAGCTAGCGGAGGCTAACTGGCTGTGCTTCCCTCCTGTCATGCTGTGTGAAGTGGAGCCTGAAGAGGAAGCACTGGTTAGCCCCGGTTTCAAAACAGGCAGATTCACTCGCTACAGGGGCAAGGAAATAAAACCTGACAGCCAATCAGAGTGATCTCTCTCACCGACAAGCTCCGCCGCCAATTCAATATGCTCAATCAGCCGAAAAGCAGCTGACATCAACGCCGAAGTACCGACGGTGTGGGACACACTGCAAAACGCTCGACACGACAGACGCTCACCGACAGCCCAACTTTGACCAACGGCCAACTGTGTGTCAGGGCCTTTAAAGTAAACATAAACATCCACCCCAAGTAACGTGATGCAACGGACTGATTGTGAAAAGTGAAATGAACAAAGATTGTCTATAACGATAGGATCACCACTCGTTGCACTTTTTGCGGACTGAGGCAGAGCATGACAAAACCATCAACCTCATTTAAAGGGACAGTGCTTAACTACCCTGGTTACATGTTCAACTGAGGATGTAGGCAGTTTTACCAGAGGTGGCCAGCATCATGAGGAGATGATTTAGGCAAAAAAATAAAAATAAAAAATTGTCAATAAATGACTTAGGCCATTATTTTAGGAAGGTGATGATCTGGCAGATACATTGAAACTTCAGGTTTTGACAATGCTGTGGTTAAGGTGTGTTTAGGCACAACAAACACTTGTATATGATGAGGAAAGGTCATGTAAAGGCTTAAAAAAACAGGTTCTGGTGGCACAATCTCAGCTGGAAATGTAGTGAACAACTAAACTAACATTTAGTAACATTATCCCCAATGGAAAAACAGGTACAGGTTGCTAAAAAAAAAACGCCCACAGTTGGTGGCTAAAAAGCTGCAGGAAACATAGCAAAATTTGCCAAAAAACAACCAGCTTTGTTGTGTGTTAGTCTTGAACAGTGGTCTGCAGCTTGGCAGCCATTTGGCCTTAGGTGACACACCTTCCACCATCCCCTCCACCTACTGATGACAAAGTCAGTTTATATATTACATCTCTTTAGAAACGCTGATATGATACATAATGACATACAAATGTAACATACCCCTGGTTTGCAGATATGTACAATGCCAACATTTTAAGTTTATTCCTGATTAGTGGAGAGAAAAAGAGAGTTAAAAGGCACAGTGATCTTCTCTTCTTCAGTAACACGTAGGGATGCACCATAATCTGAATCTGTAATTCAGGAAAGCACAAATAACACAATGGAAACAGATATTTCTTCTACCTGAAGTTGCTCGTTATTATACAGGGAAAAATATGATTTCACTTACTAGTCATTTCATTTACTACACATTATTGAAAAGTGATCACTATATTATGATCGCCCACATGGAGTCAGGGCTCAGCAGGCAGGTAGTCTGAGTCTGATTGTTCCCAGCTATCACTCTCGCATTGAGGAGGAGGAGGTGGAGGAGGAGGCATCATGTCCGGGAGCAGTGAGACAAAAGCCTGCTGTGGGAACTGGAACTGTTTAAATATTAAAAAAAAAAAAAAATCAAGACATTTTACCTTATATGTATATCAGTCAATTTACATCCATTAGGATGTAACATGCTGTATGTGCAGCCATAGGTTTGATGGAATTTTGACTTAGCTTTAACTAACACCCGATCACCAAGTATTTTATTGTCATTTAAAAGACAGAAATTAAAAGAGCAGGAAAATGAATGTGCTATTAGGAAATAAAAATCACCTGAAATAATTAATTAATTAAATCTGTTTCTGTCATGCTTTGTTTCATATCCACTGTCTATTTATGTCAAAACTTTTTTTATTTATTTATTTATTTATATAAATAATCATTTTTAATTTAATATTGACTTTAATGGTATTTTATAGCAGTTGAGTTCAGACAGTTCATAAAACTTAGTTAAGCGAAACATAAAAACAGAAAAAGAGGGGCTGGTGGGGTGGTATGGATAGAGATAGAGAGAGAAATGAAAAATACAGTATGACAATGTAAAAATGTATTTAAAAATTTAAAAAAAATCAAAAGCTAAAATTAAATCACTTTGATGCTTTGATAGTACAATAAATATTATAGGTCTCAATAAATTTGAGGTTAGAAACTAAATAAGGATGCACCAATATGGATTTTTTTTTCACACATAATTTCACATTTTTGTATTTTAATAAGACATGTGTAACCTGTAGTTTATGTACACCTCACAATGCATTTTTATAAACACACCCAGGTGCCGTCTCATGTCCTACAATAGACTTGCCTACAACCAGGGTTCAAATTATGTGGGAGCCAGTAGGAGCTGAGCTCCCATAAAGAGGGCATTAGCTCTCTAACAAAACATTAACAACCACTATTTTATCACAAATTATGTATTTTTCAATGTAATGAGTATTATTTACGTTAGCGAGATAAATAACTAGTCCAAAATAAGGACATTTTTTCCAAAAGAACGACGATATTCTCTCGTGAATGACAGGCCTTTGGCTGCAATTACAGCGCCAAGACACCATGGGGCGCTGTAGGCCTTTAGCCTATCTGTGTTGTTTTATGTGCTGTAGATGTGGTGAAATATGCTGCGTTCTATTGGTAGCCGGAACCGGGATTGATACGGTTTCAGGTCCGGAAAGGTACAAAAGAACACCCGTTCTACCCGGAGGTCTCGTCATCAAACTCGGGCAAGGTCCAGGTAGACCGAGTCGGTAGAACTGACGTCACAACGAAGATGGCTATGCACATTGTGAATGGTAAACAAAGTTATTTTTCCTCAATTTGTCCTCGTATACGCTGTTTAATTAAGCGCTTGTGTTGTAAAAATCATACAAGTACTTTGCAATGGCATTTCTATTTCCACTGTTAATTTGTGTTGGAAAAAAAAGTCTGTGCAAGCCCGTAGCCTAAAGTCGTTTGAACCAGCAAAGTCTCCGTTGCTCAGCAACCATGCAAACAAAAACAAACTTATGTCGCGCCACCATGTTTTCCGGACTGTTGCAATGAAACGCATTCAGATCAGACGTGTCATACGGTCATATAAATCCGACAAGGAATGACCGGCCTGGATTGCCAAACGAATGCGGCAATAGAGCTCCGGTAGCTGGCATCACGCAATCCCGGCATGCAAAACAACGCCATATTGGCAGGAAAGCACGCTGTTCAACTAACTGCCAAGCATAGGACAGCTAACGGCTAACTCGTCTCTTCTTCGGGCTGTATTCATATAACAGCCTAGTGAACATGGTGGACAGCTGTTGTGCCCTTGGGTGTGAGAACAGTCGATACGTGAAGGGGAATCCAACGCTCACTAACTTTAATGTTTATTTTACATGCTTTTATTGCGATGTCTAACCGTTTAATTTTCATAAAAGGCAAGTCTGACCTTTGAATTATGGCGTGGATTTTGGGGAGCTAGTAAAAGGATGTTGCACACTCAATGGGCAGCACAAAACAAACGTGGGATAAGAAAACTACTTACATTATTTTATTACCGTTATATGTAAGGCTGCCAGATTGTATCCATTTGTACCCCTCCAGGCCAGATTGTATCCATTTGTACCCCTCCAGGCTCTTGTAGGCTTTCAGGGAATCTCCAGAGTAGGATGAGGGAGAGTTGATCAAGTAATTGTAAATGTCGGGGTACTGCAATATTGGAACATTGTCCGCTCTGGCTGCCTCAATACTCCTGAAAAGCACCCCGGGGGCATTGTAAGGGTCAGCTATGATTATCGGTAAAGTTTTGCGATATATTGCTCAATTTCCGGGGCTTTAACGTGCGAAGTGAATTCCGACGACCTGAAATCAGCACTGGCGCCATTCATTTTCACTCAACGACTGCCAACATGGTGGTGTAAACAAACCGAGTCACGTGACGTCCGGTGTCATGTCCCTACTGGTGTCCAATTTAACTTGTTTCCTTACCGAACAGCTGCAGATGTGCTGCGCCTCCGTCAGCAGATTCGTCACAAATTCACAAACATACACAACATATTACATTAAAAAAAGAAAGTAAAGAAAATATGATATATACAAATTTGCGTCGAGCTGGGCTCGATTTCACATCAACAAAAAGACAATATAACACAAACCGCACGTCTACCTGTGTGAGCCACTGAGACTCACAGAGAGCAAGGCTTTCCTCAGGTATTAGTAAATTACGTCAGCATCCAGGTAACATTTTGATTTGGGCTGACCTGAGACAACTGGGGCCTGTATCACGAAGCGAGATCAACCTTTCCTGGGTTACCCAGACCTATCCTGGGTTGACTAACCCTAACAATGGCAATCAGGATAATCGGTATCACGACGCTGGATATCAACTTGGTAACTCAACCTTGAGTTGCTTTATCAAGAGCTGTGAACGTGCACGCAGCGGACCAATCACAATCATGAGAGAAGCGCAGCATCACTGAGCGTCACTGAGCGTCCTCACAGAGCGTCCTCACAGAGCGCCGTATGTGAGGGGAAAAAAGTATTTCTCATGTGAGGATCAGAGATTAATTCTACTAAAATATGAGGAGGAGAAAATTAACATTAGAGAAAAGGCCAACACCGTGGCAGCTGCAGGAGGAGGAAACATGCGTGTCAACGCATAACGGGATGAATAATGTTTAGTTTTAGTTTAGATTAGTTTATTTGCACATAATGTTAAAAACAGACAGTATAAAATGCTACAATAAAGCTTAAAGCTGACGTCACAATTAAATTATATCAACACCAAATTGATAGTGTGAATAAAATTATCCTGATATTGAGCTGTGTTAGAAATTAACAGCTGCGCAGAAATATACCTAGTCTCCCTCTTTAAAAAACAAAAAGGAAAATCCCTCAAACACCATGAAGTGTAGACATGATAGGCTACTTTCCACATTTCCAGCAGCAAAGCTGTCAATTAGGCCCTTTATCTTTAACAGGGATCATTTCCTCCAACAAAAAAAATGTTGGCATTAATTAATGGTGTTATTAAGTGTCCGCAAATTATCAGTTTCTTTCTTATGAAGGGGTGGGATGAAATTTTGACTTATTTCCACTCCTTTTTGAACAATCTTTTCATTGTCTGTTGTTGTTGCTTTCTTTTCTTTTTTAATGTTCAAAATAAACTTTCAAATCAAAATTAATAAATTAGGCTAATTAAACTTCCCGTCATGACTGGGCTGCATTTCTGTCAGCGGAGTCATTTTTTTCCGAACAGCTGATTGGCTAGTGGGTGGTGCTTTTTATAGGATCAGATTCAATCAGAGTAAGTTACCATGGTGATCTACCCCGATAAGAACTGAACCGGCTTCGTGGTGATCTACCCCGATAAGAACTGAACCGGCTTCGTGAGACCGAAAACCCAGGGTTAACCCTGAAGCTACCTCGCTAAGACATTAATCCTGCTTCGTGATACAGGCCCCTGGTTACCCTCGGCTTGCCTTGAAAATACCCAAACATATTTATCAATGTTTCTTGTTCTTTTTCCACGAGTCTACAAACATATTCAATGCCACATTACAGTCTGCACAACACTGCACACTATGACAAAGCCTGTCATGTTTAAAAAGTGACGATCTAACTCGCTCACTGCGTACCTGTAGAGACAGAGATAACAGCATGACGTCACCTCTCTCGGACCATGGCAACATTTCTTTTAGTGTGCGTCCATAAATGTGAGTTTGTTCTTAGAGCTCATATGTCTCCATCAGAGCTGTCTCCGTCTCTACAGGTATGCAGTGGCACTGAATATGTTTGTAGACTCGTGGAAAAAGAACAAGAAACACTGATAAATATGTTTGGGTATTTTCAAGGCAAGCCGAGGGTAACCAGTTGTCTCAGGTCAGCCCAAATCAAAATGTTACCTGGATGCTGACGTAATTTACTAATACCTGAGGAAAGCCTTGCTCTCTGTGAGTCTCAGTGGCTCACACAGGTAGACATGCGGTTTGTGTTATATTGTCTTTTTGTTGACGTGAAATCGAGTCCAGCTCGACGCAAATTTGTGTATATCATTTTTTCTTTACTTTCTTTTTTTAATGTCGCTGGTACGTAGTGCTCACTTACAGAAGCATATTCGCTGTGGTAGATGTGGGCTGCGACTTTAAAATCGCCAGTAATATGTTGTGTATGTTTGTGAATTTGTGACAAATCTGCTGACGGAGGCGCAGCACATCTGCAGCTGTTCGGTAAGGAAACAAGTTAAATTGGAAACCAGTAGGGACATAACACTGGAGCTCTATACGGCTAATTAAAATTTGTAAGTCCCATTGCTGTGTGGGCATGAATTGAGTTATTTTGCACTGTTATTTTGGAGACCCCCACGAACCTCAGTTTATAGTTCAAACCCTGCCTAGAACTATCATGTAGCGATGTGCTATTGATTCACCTCACACATTAACACTCAACTCAGACAAACAAGCAGCTGTGTCTCACACACACGCAGCCAGAGAAGGAGACACACTCCAGTGTGGGTTGCCAGATAACAATACAGATAATCGGTAACTGTAGTATCACATAGCTAGCAGTTATAAATGAATTTAACAACAGAGTTGAGCCTTTTAAAAGCTTGGTGTTGGATGTAAGCCGCTGCTGCTAATTAGCTTGTGCTAACACTCTGTAGACCATCCGTCAGCGCTGTGTCTACCTGTTTAACAGCTGCAGGAAGTGTGTTGGGCAGTTGGAGATCAGACCCACAATTCCGTTGTCTTCATCTATAACTGTGAAAGACGTCCACACTGCGACATGTTTTGCCCTATAAACAGCGCACTGCAGTTGTTGTTCATCTTCTCTGTGTTTACTAGCGGCTCACAAACCAAGTTTGATGGTACATTTAACTACCACCCACTGTGTCGGGTGTGCAGATGCTGCCCTTGTTAAGTCAATGAAAGCAGCCTGGCTCTGAATTATCGGCGCTAATTATCAGCTATAATTTTAATTATCAGAAGGATGCATAATTATGAAAATGTCCCATTATCAGCTGATAATTTATCAGCTCGATATATACCGTGCATCCATAAACTAAAACATTTTTAACGTGACTTCCTCTATAAACCATGCCCACTTCCTGTCCTCTATCCAAACACAAATACAGAGACAGATAATGACCTCTCTGTATACCTCTGGTAACACACGTGTGAGTCAACTTCATTGTAAACTTTCTGCTCATGGTGACATCAATTACAGAGAATGAAAGAACACAAATACGGTGACTGCAGGAAACAGCCTCATATTAAGCGAGGCAAGGCCAACCATACTGCTGTTGCTTGTATAATACAGTGAACGGAAGCAGGTAAACATGCCCACTGTGGGGAATATGATTCAAGCATCATACTGCTTGATCGCATACAATATGTCTGCTGAGGTGGTGCTCATTACTGGGTGAAATCTTAAGCTGAACTATCAAAATCAAAACCTACAGCAGGATCCCCACTAACCCCTTGCTTCATGAATAAATTCAGGTTAAGGCTAGAATTACAGCAGATCTATGCACATAATTGTGTTACCGGGAAAAGTAGGTCACAAAGGCTTGTTGAAGGACCAACGCACTCACCTCCAAGATTTCATTTATGCGCTATGTTTCTTATCCGAGCAAGGTGCAAAACGGAGAGAAAAAATGAATAGTATAAAAGAAACGGACGAGTGAATGTCTCTGAATGACATCAATTATGTGTGATTATGGGGTGTCAGGGAAAGGGGCATCTTTACTTATACCAGGTCGTGTCTGTCAAAAAAAAAAAGTGAATAAAATAATGTTGTATTTAAAATATGTCACATATAGAGTTGGAGTATAATTATCACTGCTTGTATTTATTCATGAAATCATCACAAATACAAATGTCAGCTTTCCACTTCACTAAATTCAACAGTCAAATGATTATATCATAATGTTAATTTTCTGTAGACACTGACACTTGACTTTCCCCACTGCCTTCTACATCTGGTAAATACATCATCCTTAGACATGCCAGGTCATAAAATATATCAATAACACATCAGTCTGAATTTGAGCTGCTTGATGTAGCAGAAATTCATCAAAGTCAGCAAACAGGAGAGGACACAGACTGTTTTTCAAATTGCCAAGGATCTGTTCAATGAGCCATACTCACGAGTGATTTATTCTCTCATTTCCAGAGCAACTGTACATTTTGTAAATGCTCCAACATACTTGGTCAAACAGTCAGATCAGGGGAGGTAATGCAGTAAATAAAGACAAGTGTATGTTTTCTATAAACCACCATGTAACAGAATGCTTTTACCTCAGACTTTGACTACAACTTTATGTAACAGTATCTACTAAATAGCAACACATAACGCTAAGCAGCAAATCAATCAAGTGTCAATGCAGGAACATACTCTACATTGTTTAAGAGAAAAGAGGAACTCCCATCAGGTATCTGGCAATGAGAATCCATGCTCTTAGGGAAAAAATAGAATTCAAAGAATGTGTTAATGTGCAGATACAAAGGTTGTCTGTGTGAGGCTCAAGCTCACTTAAACATTTTTTTATATCCCTCATGTTTAAAAGAATGAGATCGTTTAAATGACTGAGGTTCAAAGCGATCAGTGTGCTCATAAACAACTTGACATACATAAAACTGCAAAGAAACATCCAGAGTGACACAAACACAATAAACAACTTGAGTTTTCTGAATAACTGGCCATTAAGAATACAAACCAGGCCTTGAGTATGAAGCTAAGTATCTCCCCTGACGGTCTGCTCCCTAATGGTTTTTGCTTTGTGAATCTTCCTGAATTAAAATAAAGATGTCAGCGCTGCACAATAGAAACCTTTGCTGTTCTTTTGTGCGAGTGTGTGCATATGTGAGCGTGCCTGCGTGCGTGTGTGTGTTCAGAGCAGTGCTTTTAATCAGTGTTATGGATAGTTTTAATTTGGCAATGCTTAATATTCCTGTTCCCATTACACTCAGATAGTGTTTAAGCTGCAAAATTGAATTTTTAAAATGAATCATTGCAAGTGCACTATGCACCAGTAGCACAGATGATTCAAGTTGAAAAATAACGTTGCTTTCTCCCCCTCCCTGCCCAAGGAGGATGGATAAGCTGCTGCAGAAAAGAGTTCACACATCACATGAACAACTGTGATTACTGAGAACTGTCTACCTCACACACTATAAAAAGAACCCTAATGCTTCATATAGGGGATTAACATTGTTTTTGAAGGTATTACAAAGCAAGTAGGGAGACTGCACGTGTGTTAGGGACAGCACATCAACATAACACACTAATGTACCTGTAACAAAACCACTGAAGTGACTAGCACAGGCGGGGCCTCCTATTATAACTGTTAAAGTGTCGATGCAAATTTCATCTTTATGAATGTCAGATTACTTTTAACAATGGAGTCAGAACAGTTAAAGGTTCCCGCACATTGCAGATATCCCGCTTGTCCAATACCTGCAAATGTATGCTCACCTATTTTCTCTGATAACCTAATATGTGCTCACAGGGGCGTAAATAAAGATAGTGCAGGCAGTGTGGTTGCACTGGGGCCCGTAGGGTGGTGGGGGTGTGGATGGGGGCATTTGCTGTAGGCTATATGCCCTCAAAAATGAGCCATGATTTCCTTTTTGTGGTTTCTTTTGAAGTAAAAATAGTCAGTAGCATTCTATAAGAGAGAAAAGAACAAGAGAAAAAGTAGCAAAGCTCCATAAATTAGATTTATTTGGC
The DNA here is from genome assembly GCF_006386435.1 of Epinephelus moara. Lineage (NCBI taxonomy): Eukaryota > Metazoa > Chordata > Actinopteri > Perciformes > Serranidae > Epinephelus > Epinephelus moara. Next base: position 9,677,919 of record NC_065516.1, read on the forward strand.
TTTTTTATGAACAGTTGGCAGCGGTGTGTGTGGGCGCCTTATGACTAGTAACTCGGTGCATCAGGGTTTGTCACAATAGCCTGCATTGGGGCCCGTGGTAACTACCTTACACCACTGTGGCTCACCTTAGTTCTGATCAGGATGTTCAGGAAGTTTTTACTGTGAGCTGAACTATCCACAGACTTCTCCTCCTCTCCAAAACAAACAGACTCGGTGATTTAAATTGGCAAAAAAATAAATTAAATAAAGCAGTTTGTGTTTCTCCTACACCGTATAGGCCCGAACATACTCGGGCGTACTATAAGCGGAGCGGACTCCGCGAGGAATGTCCGCAGTCATTCGGGCTTCCATAGTCGAGTGCACTTCCGCGTTGTAATTTCCTGTAAAAATGTCCATGAAAAATCCCTGCGATGTGAAAAATACATGCCGAGCAGTCACTGGTGCGCGGAGCGGAGTCCGTGCAGTCGTAAAATCTGCGCACAGGGCTTGTGGACGTCTGCTTTGACTAGCTCACCCTTTTCTAGAACTTCATGTTTTAACTAGGAGCCACATTATACACACAGGTCTCTTCCTCTCTAAAACAAATGGACCAGGGACCAGTTGCACGAAAAATGTGAAGTTTTCTCCTTAAGTTTGGCATTTAAAGTCAAAGAAAAACGTCAACTCATTCACTGCATTAAAGGAGATTTTACAGCGGTACACATTTCCATGGAGATTGTTTGTTTGCTTGGACTCATGCTTGTGATGCCCGTTATCGTCTCATAAAGTTAGCTTATAGTTAGATTGTGAAAAAATGGCAGAAGAAAAGAAGACAAGGAAACCAAATTGGCTCTCCTGGTTGCAGAACACTCTTCTTTTTCATTTATCACCATAAAGTTGGTCATGTTGCAGTTTAGATATAGCCAAAGGTACCTAAGTTTTTATTTATTTATTTACTTTTTGCTTTGGTTGCTAAGGTCTTTTGTGTAAAGGTCTGGGGATTCCGTAAGTATAAGACCAAGACAAGGAGAAAACCATTAATACTTAAGTGAACATTTCCAGGAAACTTTAAGGAGAAGACTCGAGGGTGTTTTGTGCAACTGATTTTATTTTAAGGAAACCTTAACTGGGACTTGAAGGAAAATCTTAACTTAAGGTGTTTTGTGCATCAGGCCTCAAGTTATTAAAACCTGTAAAAACTGAATAAAGCAGTGTCACATTAAAAGTCAGTGTTTCTGCTAACCCGTTTGGCACGTCACTGACGGCCCACTAGCCTAGCACCTGCTAATTTGTGCTCCCTTTTCTTCTCTGATAACTTGAGATCTAGTCTCGCCACCAGACAGTCAGAGATCTCCGCCTTCTGATAGTCTGGGGACACTCCTTTCTAAAGTGTGTTTAACACACCGGAGAAAACGGCCGGCAACAAAGCAACGCCTCTTGCATTTTTGAAAAGGACACGCCCTCCTGGAAATGTGCGCTCCCCTTTTCTTATCCGCAAGGAAACAAACACACAGAGATCAAACGTGTGCTCAGTCCAAAATCAGGGAGAAAGTCATCAGTCTTTAGTTAAGCAAAGCGTCTAATTTGCAAAGGCTTCATCCTCTCAAAAACAAACCAACCTGTAGTTTCACATAATAAAAAAATCCATGTTTTTCTGGTGCTCTTATCCCGCAAGTGCAACTAACTACGGTGGCAGGGGTAAAAACACAAATTGCCCTATCTAGAGCCAGTGTTTGGTTTGTCTGTTTCAGGCAACTGTAGAAACATGACGTTACACCTTTGCGATCTCCATAGAGAAGAACCTGCTCTATATGTAAATGAAAAACGGCTCATTCTGGGGTAACAAAAATGCAAGATTCTTAAAGAAAATAACCATATTGTATTATATCCCATGTCTGCTAATACATCCCCCTAAATCCTACACAGTGGACCTTGAACCATCAAGAGTAAAGCAGCACAACACCATCCTTATTCCTCAGTGTTTTACAGGACTGTGGTTATGACACAATCATCAAGCTTTAACTCATCCTCTAAAAGCGTAAATCCAAAATCGATGATTCGTGTTAACCCTGGACAGAAAGTAACATAAACCTTGCAAGAATATATATTTTTCAATATACTGAGTGGTCATTCTGTATTGAGTCATAGATGTTGGTAAAACGATGTAAATTAAGTGATCTAAATGCAAATCTTTTATGTGTATTTTGAACCTTGCCTTTTTCTCTTGCTTTCACACCTACATGTTTACTTCTTGTGGGTGGCTGCAGCTGCCCGACCTGCAATGCTATGTAATGTGGTGTAAATCTAATAGAGAAGTTTCTCATATCATAGATATAATGAAAACCAAAAATATATCACAAAGTCCTATTGAAGAGTTACAATGCACTTGCTTGGATGAATTGCATATTGATTTATTCTGTGGCCATCGAGCAGAGTCAATCAATAAATCAATCAATAGATAGATAAGAGGAAGTGTAAATTAAGCCAGCAAATCATTTAACTAACAACTGAGGACAACATTAACCTTCTGATCGAAAATATGTGCAGTATAAACTATGTGCATGATCATGGTGTTGTGCATGCTGGCTCAGTATAACACCACCATGGTTAAGTGGGAGAAATGAATGTAGAGCTGAGATAATTAGTCAGTTACAAAAGTATTTCACTGCTGGAAAGAAGGAAAGTTGTTTTTTTTTCATAGAACTGTGCAGTAGAAAGATGTGAGCACTTCTGAAATCCGTGCTACAAGGCCCAAAAAACATAGAACAAGGGGCTGAGGCATTTGCTTTTGCTCAAGAGGTGAAAAACCTTTAACTACCAGATTGCATAGCACCACACTGGACCAATAAACGCTCCCACTGTTGGGTGTCTTTATGCGAGCTTGGCCATTTTGACAGAGGAACAATATGGCGGCCAGCTGGTAACAACCTCAAATTACAGTTAAATTGTAAGCTACAATATGGTTATGAAAATATACTTTAGAAATAGGCAACACAGTAAAAAAAAAATCTTGATTCATATTTGATCTGCTCTGCTGAGACTTAGCCTTAGATCTGTTTCTTCAGCCTCTGTTTTTACATTCCAAGAAACCGTATAGCACCCTCTTCCTGTTTACAAATTCTTATATTACAGCCAGAAAGTGCACTAAAATAAGTTTCTGAAGACATTCCAGACAAGAATCTTGGTTTTGATCAGCACTGCCTAGTTTCAGAGTTTGATCAGATATCCACATCTGTACTCTTTGCGCCTGCAGTGGTGGGCATATAGAAATGCAGGAACCCATTCTGTAGTTTGATCAGCAGCCCAAGAGCCAGTGAAAATCTATTGTGTGACACAAAAAGCGTCATCCAGCTTAATCTGAGCTGAGAGATGAGCGGGGAGATCTAGGTGCTGGCGAGGTGGAAGGAGGGCTACAATAGTTCTTTTACACATACTACCCACATATGATGATACAAAGCTGGTTAAGAATAGGCAAAGAATACTGTTGACTGTTTTGTTGAAGAGCAGGAAATCGATTTTGACAATGGATTCATTTTCATTTTCAAGCTAAAAAGGCAGACAATTCTGAGTTTCATCAGTTCAGCTTCTTAACTGTGAATATTTGCTCAGTATTTTATGAAAATAAACTAAATATTTTTGAGTTTTGGAGTATTGGTTGGCCAAAACATGCAGTTTGGAAACATTTAACTTGGGTTCTCGAAAATTGTGATGGGCCTACAGTAATAATGGTCAGTTGCAACCATAGGCTTTATAAAATAATGGACGTTGCTACCCTGACTAAGAATTTTCCTGGTTGACCAATAGTCGTCATTTAGGGCCATTAGTCGACTCGTCACCTGCATATTTACTGAATTAATCTAATTTTTATTGTATGTTTGGGGCGGGGCAACACAATGGTTTGAGTTGAAGGTGTGAGAAAGAATAGTATCAGTAACATTGTTAACACTGTGCTACATTACAGAGAAATACAAAACCGTACTAATGAACCTTCATTAATATAGGCCTATATTTTATCTACAAGTGCACGTCACACACTGAGAGAGCCACCTGTTAATGACGCTGTCAGCAAAGCAGTAATGATTGTGCTAAGTGGCTAATGTGCATGTAGCTACTAATATGTTTCAGATGATACGTCATATTTGCCTGCAGAGTTTACATATCACCTTGGGTTTGTCCTTCACCTTCTCAAAATGATCCCGCTCTTTGGATTTCCTGACCGACATGTTATTAACTAGCTTGTAGAATAACCGCGTGTACCAACCCTGTAAATTAGGGGAAGTTCACATGTCACTTCTTTACCAATCTGGAAAACGTGACGTTGGGCACTGGGTGCTACTCTTGTGCCTTTTTTGTGCCAGCTCTCAAGAGCATGGTGGCAGGTTGCGTCTGTGATTGCTAAGCAACCTTGACAAGCACTGTATCATAGCCTATTGACCTGAAATCCTAAGTGCAGACCTGATCCTCTTCCAGGTGTAGTTTATAAATGTGTAGGCCTATTGTCCGTGGGCTAGGTGTAAAGCTCTGAGTAGCCTTGCACCAAAATGATCAACTTTTCCATATTTATCACAGACTGAATATTTACAGAAGAAGGGAAAGATATCTATCGGCTGTGATTGGTTTGTAACGTGACTCCCATCTGACTGCTGAGTGTAGCCTCTTCCTTTGTCTGTCCTTTCAAATTAAATTCCCACATGGTCCAGCCATATAGGTTTTGATTTATTTTGACGAGCTGCAGCTCCTGATAGAGTTTCAGAGTTTGTTTTTTTTTTTTCTTCTTTTTTTTCCTGTGACTAAGCGACTAATTAAATCTTGCCAACTAATGACTATTCTGGTCAACTAACATTTGGTTGACTATTGGGGGCAGCCCTGAATTAACAACACCGGATGCACTGGAATGAAAATTTGTGGCCGAAGCCAAAGCTGAATAATATTAAACGCTTGGCCGAATACTGAGTACCGAATACCGAATGCCGTTTTTTTAGTTTTTCATTAGTTTTTGCACATGAACCCCCTCCAGATTAGTCTTGTCACGGTGCCAAAATTGGGACCCATGGTACGATACCAGTGAAAGTATCACTGTTCTGAGTAGTATCATGATACCACAGCAAAAATGAGGCAGATGTGCCTTTTGTCATTTATAAAAAGATAAATCACTTTTCTATAATACATCAATGATATTTCA
>NC_065516.1:9683143-9704566 GCF_006386435.1 Epinephelus moara
CGTTTCGTTTCTGCTGCTGGTTGAAATCTGTACTCACACAGCGTGCTGAATGATTTATTTTGCCCGCACAAAACTATTTTTAGTCGCAAATGCGAGTGCAGTGACAGACGGAGTAAAATATCGCCACACTGCCGACATTTTACTACGTCCGTCACCGCACACTGCTTGATTACATTATTACAACACGCCGCTATTATTTGGCCTTGCTTTTCACTTATTCCACCGAATACCGAATGTGTGTTTTTTTGCAATATTCGGCCGAATATATTCGGTGCATCCCTAATTTTTTTTTTTATACTTTTTGGCTAAAGTAATTACTAATTTTTCCTCAGTTGGTATTGTATTTTCAATATAAGTAACTCTAAAATCTAAATTTGAATTAATAAAGTAATTGTTCACTGGACTTTTCTTACATAAAGTTTGCACATTAGAGCATCTATATACATATTTTTTACTTTGGTACTCTTTCCACTCTGGCTGGATATGTTTACCATGAACTTACCATCTAAAAACCTACCTTACCTTCTAAAAAAATACCCTGACATTGTCTACTGTACAGTGTGTGCTGTGTCTTGGTAATTGAACAAATAATTGGAAGGAGTATGCTACTGTGTACTGACATGCAATGATGAAGGTAAACATCAGTAGTGGGGACAACAGCACAGCAACAGTGAGTCCTCTGACATGTTTGGCCACATGATCTGACAGCAGATGGATAAAACATTGCAGTGTTCCAGCCCTTCATTATTAAACCTGTCAGCTGATGCCTCTCTACCTGTTATGTATGTTGATAGCTGGCACATTACGCTCCTGGTTGCATGTCACCTCTGAAAAATTAAAGCATTTCTCTCATCTGCTTGCTCGCCGTCATTTAATTAGCAGAGATGCAGCACCCTCACCCATTACTCTCTCATGCCTTCATCCAAACTAGCCATCATTTGCAACAACAGCAAAATATTATTGCTGTGCACAAAATATGAGCCAAATATATCTGCACAAGTACACAGAAACAATGGCATAGTGTATGGCAAACATCCACTGTGCCCCATGAGTATTGCAGGGTGGAAGCTATTATTCATCCGCCACGGGTACAGTTTGCTTTATAGTTACACTATTCAGGGAGTCAGTTATACATTTATTCTTTAAAGTAAATATGTGACTAAGCTTTAATTTAAAAATCTAAATCTTTCAAGCTAAAAAATATATAACCTTTTCCATATGTCCCTTTGTATTCTTTTTTGCACCCTCCAGTGTTGCAGGATTCTAAGAGTGTTGTGGGAAAAGATTCTATACTATGTTAATCTTAAATTTAATTCCAAGATTTCCAAGCATCCATCAAATGAGCCCTGGGGAGTAAGGCTATGGTATCAGGTTGCATCACAAGTGTGGGTAAATCTCTTTAAACATCTCCAGGTGGTATCTAAAATAGGGTTTTATGACAATACACTTCCACTTTGGGGAAGCCTGTAAAAGAAGGTCAGGTGCAGGCATTGCTCTGTTTTCTCCAATAATCTAAACTGATTCTGTGAAAGGCTAATAGATGGCATCCGATTTGCATATAAATTATTGTGAAGTCTCTGGTGATCTATGACTCTCAATGTGATTTAACAGCGATGGAACGGCAGGGGAGGAGTTGGAGATACAGTGGGGGGAGTTTGAGGAAAGATGGAGCTAAAAAAAAAAGGGGGAGAATACATCAACAAACGGGGGAGAGTTTTTCAATTTGGCAACTAGATAAGCGTTTTAATCATGTATCAGATTTCTTGGCCCTATCTACCTCCACACATAGAGCAAGCTTCCTATTCTATCAGTGTTTTTTCTTTTCTTTTTTTTTGGCTCAGCTCTCGCTCAACAATTATAAAATTGGGTTAGGTACAAAAGATGACCTATGCTGGCTTTGCAAATGCCTAAAAACATGATTCATATCTGTTTGTTTAGCTTTAGGCAGGATACAAGTGGGCTGTCAGATTTGTTGTTTTTTTTCCCAGACAGTTCAATATAATGCATCCTATTTTATTGTGATCATAAATTTTGTATGTCACATCTCAAAAGTAACCAGTCACTACAGTTGTCAGATAAATGTAGTGGTGTTGAAGTAAAAAGTAGCATGAAATGAAAACAACTAAAGCACAAGGAGCCCCAAATCTGCCCAGTCACTAGAAAAAAATGTCATGTAAAATAAATGTAAAATATTTTATATTTGCACATTTCATACCCATCATATGAACATCTCTAAAGGGACAAAGATCAGATTACATGTATATGATGGTGGATGGCAAGCAGCAGAATACTGTTTGAAACCTATGACATATCAGGCTGTGTTTGTGGCGACAAAATCATAGACTGTGAAAATAACGGACATGGCTACGGTGATGTCACCCACTGGTTTGTTGACTCTCATTTTGAGGCCTCAAGTTCGCCATTTCGAAAGTCGCCATCTTGGTACTTGAGCCAAAATGACCATATCTAGGCAAGAGGGTGGCGCTGTGAAGGAGCGATAGGTGAATCTGACCGAGAACCCAAGGACACTATTGGCAGACAGCCACTATTGGCAGTCTGTTGAAGAGACTTAACATAAATGATGTGCAACTTTAAGCCATAAGAAAATTTAAACGGGTGAGTTATATAAAAATTGACCCCCATACACTTGTCAAGAAGGGGGAAATTAGCTATTGATACCAAAACATTTCTTTGTACAGGGTTGTAAACATGTTTATTTTTTGCTGAAAAGTTAGGCTTTTTTAACATGGGGCTCTGTGGAGATTGACTAGCTTCTGGAGCCGACCTCAAGTGACCCATCAAAGAACTCCAGTTTTTGTCACTTCTGCGTTGGTTCATTTTTCAGCCCTTGAGGATATCACTCAAACAAAACTAGCCAGTTTTTTAAAAAACACATCTGGACATCTCTAGCCTTGTTCGTGGCAACCAAAACAGGTATTTCAAGCCAAAATATGATCTTTTCCCAACCCTAACCAATTTGTACTTGTGCCTTAAACTACCCACACATTAACCACAGCATTGTCCAAACATAAACTGACTATTAAAACGTAAAGAAATGTAAAGGTTTAACATGTCCCCTACATAGGAACGTACAAATGTTTATCCATGGTTTGCAAAAACGTATAATACCAACACTTAATTGGCAATTGGGTTGCCCAAATTGTACTTACGTACAGCACTTGTGTAAATGATCATAGCTGTTTTGCAGCACAGAATTAGCTACTCCTTCATACATATGGCGGCATTCCTTTAATACTGAAATCTATCAATAATACTGATATGAAGTCCAGCAACATGAACTCACCCTATTCAATAAGGTTATTACCAGTGCCGATACTGATCCATCGCACTGCATCTTCAGTGTATTTTTGTAAAAGCTACCTGCTGGCGTTTGGCAGGATACATATTGTGTGGAAAAAGGTGCAAATATCTGTTGTTGTAAAGTGTTGATCCACATATAACTCATTATAATGCAAGTTTTGGGATATTCAAAGAAAGGTGTTATTATGTTACCCTTGTTTCCACACAGCTCATTTGTCGAGTGCATCATAGTCAGTGTAATAAGAGCTGTAATGGAGGCAATCCTGTGAAAATGATGAGTAAGATTGCATGAATCATTGTGCAAGTATCTGCCGGGTCTGTTGTAATCAACTGGGGGACCCCGGGTTGTTCACTGCAGAACTAGAGGCATCGGGAGAAGGTATTGGAAGCTCTTATGCAAATTATGTCATTTTGCATTGAGGTCCAGTCACTGCTGTATGATTTCCTATTTTGAAACACATTTTCTCCACAAGTACCTATGTCCATTTATGCAGCATAAAGATTATCTCACCACTTATGGCCATATTTTTTGTTGTGTTACAGAACCTATGTTAAACTTATGCATTATTTCTCCCTTAATTTGCCATTTTTTGGACATACTTCAGGAAATATCATTTTGAAAATTGGCAACATTTTGGAGCACCACTGACAGCTATCAAACCTTCAAGTTACCGTCTACCTGCTCAACTAACGTCTGTTGTGAAAAAAACATCCATAAATCCCTTGGCAGTTTATATAACATATCATTCATCTTGATACAAATGTTTGCAGTGTGCTGAATGCCATCAGACAGACAGGCAAAAACTCAAACGATTTCATATAGCATTTTTCACATCATAAACATGTCTGAGAACAAAATGTAATGCCACTCGCATCACAAAAAAATGGCATTTCTGACAAACCATAATTACTCTGAAGGAAAAAAAGAAAATGGAATGCCTAGCTAAGAAATGCCATGTAAGACGTGACAATGGCTTAACCCTGTTAATAAACGGAGCAAAAACAAAGCAAAGGGAAATTAAGGTTTTAGAGGGTTATATCTAGGTCTACAGCAGAAGGAAACAACCTTATGTTGCAGAAGGAAACAACCTTATGTTGCACAAACTGTATATAAACATCCATAGGAACACAGTTTTAAATGTGCTTTTACTGATTCTATAAAAAAAACCCTCTCATATACACATATTGTTAAAGGGAAACTGGTATTTTTCAACCCGGGCTCTATATTTCCATGCTTTTGTGTTCCAAGTGACTAATTGGAACAACATTTTTTTGATATTAGTCCACTAGTGAGCGACAGCACTGGGTAAGAAGAACAAATGAAGGTCAGGTCACCAAAGAAAATGTTGGCATTGTTCCTACTGCAAGCCACAGAAACATATATCACGTTTTTTTTTTTTAAAGTGACATAGTCCTGATTAAATATACGTGCTGACTCTATCATTGCGAGGTGGAGGGTATGGTAGCGTGACAGCTGCCAAGCTGCAGACCACTGCAGAGAACTGTTCAAGTTTTTTAGGGTGACATTGCTGTGTTTCCAGCGGGGAATGTGTCACCGAAAGCACTTGATATCTACCAAGCCATAGCGACATTTCCAGCAGGGATGTTGCCACTGAGAGCAGTTGCCTTTTTTTTTTTTATCAAACCATCGCTGTGTTTCAAGCAGGGATTGTGCTACCAAAAATGGTTGCTATTTTACAGAGGCATCACTGTCTTTTCAGCGGAACTCTGCCAACAAAAAAGGTTCATTTTTAGTGAGCCATGGCTGTGTTTCTAGCACAATTTGTGCCAGTGAAATTAGCTGTTTTTTCCCAAGCTATTGCTGCATTTCAAGCAAAATGGCTTTTTCTTTTAGTAAGCCATCGCTGTGTTTCTAGCAGGGAATGTGCAGCTGAAAGCAGTTGGGTTTTTCCCAAGCCATCGCTGCATTTTCAGCAAGGATTGTGCCACTGAGAGCAGTGTTTTTTGAATCAAGCTGTCGCTGTGTTTAATGCAAGGCCTGTGCCACTGAAAGGGTTTTTTTTCTTTTTTCTTTTTCTTTTTTTTTCCCAGCAGGGATTGTGCTACTGGAAAAAGTTGTTTTTTACTGGGCCATCACTGTTTACAGCGGGTCTGTGCCACCACAAATTGTTTTTTTAATCAAGCCATTGCTGTGTTTCTAGCAGGATTGTACGGAGCCCCTAAAGTCCCCCAAAAAAGAAAAAAACTATTTTGTGCGCACGAGATACTAACTCGAGCACACGAGATATCCAAATGGATTCACTTTACAGTACTAAAATACAACTAAACACCGAAATATCGGAGGAAACTTTTTGTATTGACGCTGCTGCAGTCCGCCTGTTTTAACTGTGATAGACTGCAGGGTAAGCAGTTTATTGTCTGTTGTGTTTGTCTTTGACATCCACAAGTGTTTTACAGTAATTGTTCTACCTGGAGATGATGTACAAGCTCACAGAGACCAGTGTGTCTTGTGTACTGGACTGGACAACAGCCGGCAGTCATCTAGTGGTCGCGCTGTATAGATTTATTAGGCTACATTATAATTCATTATTCGTTATTAGTGAGGATCATTTTAGATGTTGCTTACTGTTTATAGCCTGTACTATTTACAACATCAGCATATAGTTTGTATTCACAAAATACAGTTTGATATTCAAGCGGATGCGCTGGAAAACTTGACAGAGAGCCAATGCTGCCTGGCTGCGCTGTAACGTAACCTCGTCTATAAATAGTACACAGCCATGGTACTGACTCAGCACCATAGACAGCACGCTTTAGTATCTCGTGCGCTCGATTTAGTATCTCGTTTGCACAAGATAGTTTTTTTTTGTTTTATTTGGGGACTTTAGGGGCTCCGTTGGATTGTGCCAGTGAAAGCAGTTGTTTTTTTCCCCAAACCATCACTGCATTTCAAGCAGGGATTGTGCCACTGAAGCAGATGTTGCCTACTGAGCCATCACTGTGTTTCCAGCAGGAACTCTGCCATTGGAAATTGATTTATTTATTTATTTTTACCAAGTCATTTCTGTAATTCTAGCAGGATTGTGCCACTTAAAGCAATTGTGTTTTTTCCAAAGCCATCCCTGCATTTTAAGCAGGGATTGTTCAACTTGAAGCAGGCATTTTTTAGCATGTCATTGCTGCCTTTCCAGCAGGTAATCTGCCAACAAAAGCAGTTGTTTTATTCCCAAGCCATCACTAGATTTCCAGTGGGGATTGTGCCACTGAAAGTGGCTTTCGCTTGATCATATCTGTTGTGAGATAAAGGAAAAAATATTTTATTTCTCAGTAGTGTCCTTCCCATAATGTTGTGGGACACTTTTAAACCTGTCAGTGGCAGAAACAAGCCCTTTTAGTGGACTTGAATTGACGGTGAGCTCAATCGTTGCCCCAAACGATTACACTGCATCCCGTTTTGTGCCTGCTGGCTGCAGTGCTCTCGCTCAATACTGGACCAATTTCAAAAATTGTTGTTCCCATTAGTCACTTAGACACAAAAACATGAGAAAATAGGTTCTGGATTGAAAAATACCAGCTTCCCTTTAAGTCATTAAAACAACACCTTCCTGTACTTTAATATGTCACGGACCCGAGCAACTTGACACATATCCAAATGATAATGAATAGAGAGGGCCATCCACGTCCTCTAGGAACAGCAGTTACATCTCTAAAAGTGCTGATCAGCTTATTTGGAAAATGATGCACTGTTAATGGTGGCCATATAATGGCTTTCTTTAGCGTGTCCATTCATTTCAGCAAGTAGTTTAATATATCACTGTATTTCAAGATGTGTGCCGTCGATTTCCTGTTAGCAGCACCTCATTTATGTTTATTTAAATATTGAGGATCTTTCAACCAGGCGATACATAAGTGGAAGATGCTGGGATGCTGAGAGCCTGTTGTCAATTCTTCTGCTGGCTTTCATTAACAGGGAGTCTAACAAAATCAATTACTTCTATTTTAATCATACATGCCTTATACTAGCCTGACTGCGATGGCAGGGTGAAATATAAACTGTGGAAAGAAAAATGGACATCTCAGGAACAGCCAACAAGTATTATGTAAATACGATGTACTTAAAGGCTTTTTGAAAGTTTAACTAGGCTGGTTTGTTTAGTAATTGGCTGCAGGAAAAAATAATGAAAGGACTTTTTAAAAGCTGACATACCTCAGCCCCAACGTTGACAGTGGCTTGGTCTTATTAGCCATGTATCTATCCTATTTATTCCTATTTTTTCCCATGTAAGGTGCCTAATGTTAAACAAAAGCTCTGTTCACTGAAAGACAAGAACAGCATAAAATAATGTTTTATTTTTGTCCGTGGACTCTCTGGACCATTAATTTATGCAATTTATTTTCTAATGAGTCAATTAGATTTAGATTACAAAAGGGCTAGCAAGTTTAATTAATCTATAATGGATAATTGTCCCACATCATTTGAAACTTTCCCCGCTGTATTAGATGTACTCAGACATACGCTACCATTGCAGACATCTTGCTTGTAATGTTTTTAACTGTGAAAAAAACATCATACTAAACTGAAAAAAGGACCATGTGAATATGGTTTTGCTCATTAAAAATAACTTAAGTACATGCTAGATTATTCATGTGAAGCATTGTCTAAATTCTGACTCCAATTAACAGCTGTAACATAAGCCAGCAAAATTAATTGTAATTTATTTATCTTAAGATAAGATGGGTCTCATGTATTTGGGCCGCCTCTTTAGGCAACGTGTGTTGACACAAGTTAAGAGCAGTACTTGCCTGAGGCAATGCCTTGTTAATCTAGATAATGTGATAGCGCCAGTAATTCTATATTAACTGGATTACACAGTAAGCATCGCAATACACACAAGTATAGAAATATGTTAATCTGCAGCAGAACTAGTGCTTTTTCTCATCTGTAATCTGAAAGTTTGACAATTTGCTACATCTTAATATCCTCTTATGACTTCTAAGGATGTTACTTTTTGACATCTTTCCTGCAGAATCGAAGGCCTCTTGACATTCTTTGCAAGGTTAGAATGTATAAAGCAATACTTCAACATGAACTACAACTACATGGAGGAAGTAGCAGCATATTTGGCAGAAATTGGAGGTTGTTTTTTATTTCTTCTCTAGTGTTGATGTTTGCTAAGGTGCCGTCAAGAAAGGCACTCCAATGTGCTCCAGAATTTCTCAAAAGGCTAAGAGTTCAAGACTGGATAGCTCCCAGGGGTGAATATCTAAAAACTTGTCTTTGTGAATAAAACAAGACGAAAGAGGTCAGCCCAGTCGTCAGAAGAAAGTGCTGTATGTTTCTGCAAACCATGGATATGTTACATTTTAATGCTTCACATGCAGTGACAACACATTCTCAGTCTGACCTTGTCACATATCAACGCTTGGTCATAGACATATTTCGACATATGCGTTTGTTGTTGACGTTCTGGAACGCCATGTCAAGTTCAGCCTGTTACAAGCATTGTGTGATTTCAAATACACTTCAGTTTTCACAGGAAATGTACAGTTTGAAAACAGTCTCTTTCAAAATAAACTCACTATCTTGGTACAACATCACATACAACACCACCATTCAATATTTTTTTTCCTTCAGAAACAAACACACATGGTTATGTTTAGTGAACACACTCAAGTGGTTTAGGTTTAGACGACAACAGCACGTGGTTGGGTTTAGAAAATAACAACAAGGTCTGGCTTAACATTCAAACGGGAAGCTGACACCGTTGTTGTCCAGCCGAGTTTCACCCCTGATGCCGCCAGGTGCCTTAAACAGTAATGGTGACCAGCCGTGTATCATGCAGACGTGAAAGGACAGCTTTTTTCATCAGTGTTTCACACTAGAAATCACTGCCCAAGCGCCACTATTCTGGAATGAGACCAGACTGGTAGTGACATAGTTCTGATGATACATATACACAAGCTGGCATTGTCATCGCGAGGTGAAGGGGATGGTGGATAGCGTGACCGTGGCCAAGCTGCAGACCACTGAAAATCACTGTATGAGAAAAAAAAAAAAACAGTAACAGCAGTGGATTTTTGTGGGACATTGCTGCATTTCCAGCGTGGATTGTGCCATCAAAGACAATTGTTTTTAAGTGAGCCACCCTTGCTTTTCCAGCAGGGATTGTGCCTCCAAAAGACAAAGTTTTTGGCACGTCATTGCTGCATTGTAAGCGGGGCTTTTGCCACCAAAAGCAGACATTTATTGCATGACGCTGCCACATTTCCAGCAGGTATTGTGTCACTGAGAGCGGGCATTTTTTTTAAGTGTGATGCTTCTGCATTTCCAGCGGGGACTGTGCCATCATAAGCAGTTGTAATTTACCAAGACATCCCTGCTGTTTCTGCAGGGATTTTGCAACTGAAAGCAGGCATTTTTTATTGCATCATTGCTCTTTTCCAGCGGGGGCTGTGCCACCAAAATTTAGTATTTTATGCAAAAATGTGATTTTTTTTCTTAACCATATACAAGTGTTTTTTGTATCTAAACATAACCATTTGATAATCATGGTGTTGTTGAAATGTAAAGTTTAAACATATTCACAGCATAGTAAAATAAATGTGACATATAGAAACATGCAATACCAACATTTATTCTGGCAACTGGGTCGAAAGGGGGAATAAAATAAAATAGCACTGATTGTGTTCACATCTGACTAAGACTAAGTTTTTCCTCTAAGTGTTGTGTAAATGTATGTATTGTCTTATTTACAAACTTTTCTTTTGTAGAGTTAATTAAAGTGGCTTTTTTACTCAGGCATATTTATCTATAATTGCATTTGTTGAAGTTTACCACCATGTTGATGTAACACTGCAAATTTGTAGCGGGCCCAGACACTTACCACACTTGTCTTATGAAAACATTTCACAATTAGTATGGCTGACGTGACCCAGAGTATCACTTAAAGATTCATAAATTCAAAATAACCAGGAGTCATACTATTTGCTTCCTGCCAGCTCTCAGATAGTTGCATTATGTTGCTCACAAATGGAAATGGACAGCTCCTGCTGACTGCATTATTTTTTGACAGATGCTCTTTAGATTATTGAAGTTTTCTATGACAGGAAACATATGGGGTGGTCAGCAATCACTACCTCATTCTTGGGCCAATTTCCCATCTGAATTCGATACCCTGACAGAATGTAGATAAACGCAAAATGAGATGGATGCTCTGATGAGGCCATCCCTATGCGTCATTACTATGTCAATAATCATGTTCTTTTTGTTAAACAAAAATCCCTTTTTGTTAATAAAACTGTAGGTATAGCTATGTATTATTATTATTATTATTATTATTATTATTATTATTATTATTGCATTGTATTATTTGTTAAAACTACTTGTCCTTGGCTGATTTTGAGTTCTTATTAGGGCAAAAGATAGCAAATATTTATGCAACACAGTAACTCAATAATGCATATAAACCTACCTTTTTTTGTTTGTTTGTTTTTCTTTAACTCCTACCTTTAATACTGCAGAACTGTCTTTCACAAGCCACTTTTTCCTTGTTTCTGTCTTTCTAGGTCATATAAGTATTTCCTGACTGCTGGAGTGAGGTACTCTTGGGTATGTATATAACCAGAGTGAGTATTTTTTCTTAAACACATACCATAAGAAAAGTTTGAGGTTGAGGTGAGATGAAAAGGAGGGCAAACAAAGTTTAAATCACATTCTTTAAAGAATTCAGTTGAAAAGATTTCCTTCTCAATCGACTACTTGTAAAATCTGATTAGAAAAAGGATAAGAATAGACAAATCTCAGTTTACTATAGACATTGAGAGTTAGACTGTTAGCTTGTATCTAAAGCGACACTATGATGATTCCCAGGATGTCAGGATTTTAATACCATTGGTCACATGCTGATACATAAGATGCACAAGACAGGCTGATCTCAAACCCTCTATAGTGACATGAGATGATTGGCAAGGGCAGTGAGAAAGATAACTCCCGCTCCTTATGTAAAATGACCAATCATCAATTATGCATAAACCTTGATAAGATATTTTATTTTTAGGTACTCCTGAAATCTCCGTAGTGTGACCTTTTTATGGCGCCAAGCAAACAGTGAGCCCTCCATGATATTCATTACACTCTCAGCTCACAAGAATGTGTCAACCAGGCCTCAACACACCTGTGTATTTATTAGTCGATGGGTAGCTGTGTTGACATAATGTGGCTGTAATTATTTTCTGCAATGTATCACCATGGTAAAATATGTGATATTAAATTAATCTATGTATCTTACTTTGAACAGTTATCTTCGCTATATTCTTCGTGCCATTGCTGCGTGCCTGTATTTCCTTATTCTCAGCCGAATCGCTTTACAATTACTTTTGTTATTGCAATGATCAGTTTCCTAACATGGATCAATAGATTCCATTGTGTAGTAGAGAAAAAGCTCAAAAATAATACAACGTTGTGCCATATCTGTGGTGCTGCAAAAAGGATGTGTTTATGCAGTTTGAAAAAAATATTATGCTCTCCAATTTTTAAAGCAAGAGCAGTGAAAATGACATCACCACTTCAGTGTCTGACAGTATTGCCAAAAGGTAAGGGTTGACCATCTGTGAAGATGTCCATCTTACTGAGCATAGGAATACAACAGAGAAAGGTTTGAAGCATTCTTCAACTGTGCCTTTTTAAATCATCCATCATCTAATCATTGAAAGGCATTGGACCTCTGTCTTCGCTCACCTCTTGACGCCCATGGTTGTAAATCTGTCCTAATGATAATGAGAGCCCATCAACAGTCAAGGGCCCGCAGATCACAGACTGACAGTTTAGGTCATATTTAGTGGTAATGTTTGGACATGTGTAAAGAGCAATACCACTTCTGCCACAAACACATCTAAAGCCAATTCCACCAATTCACCTTCTTCCATGATCTGTGCTCCCTCCCTCGCCTGTATATATTAACCCTTTGAACTCTGCTGTAGAAATGGTCTGCAAGTACCTACATTGGTATTTTTACTTATTGTGATGTCATTTTTTGGAGTATTTTCAAATGCTTCATATCTTTATATCTCATATTAAATGGTTAATAATAATAAAAGTATTGAAATTATTTCATAAATTAAAAAGAAAAAAAAAAAATTATATAATTTCAAAAAATAACACACAAAACATATTGATCCAAAAGATTTCTAAATGGAGAAACATGATCAAAATATTTCTTGACACTTCATACATTATTTAAAATACGTACATTTTTTAGTTTTTGAGATATGTTCAATTTTTTAAGCAGAGGGCAAAGCTGTTTTTATGTGTCAAAAAATTAAATACACCAGACATTCCTATCAACCTGCTTTGTTCCTCTGGTGCTGCCACACATTTTCACCATCTTTTGGACCGCTTGAAGCATATCATGATGGCGTCATCCAAGGCGGACGACATGAAGGCACAAAAGACAAAAGTCTTAGCTCTGCTGCAAGAAAAGGAACACTTTAGCCAGTGGCGTAAGAAAGCTATGACGGGCCCCTGTGCACACTATTGTGCACGTGTTGTCTTGACACACACTGACTTACACTGGACAACATCAACATACATATTACCAGGCAATCATCATTGTCTATTTGACTAAAATATCAAAGTTTTGTTTTAGATAGGTATTGATTATTTTAGAAAATAAACAGAAAAAAGGAAACCATGACGCAGATGGGTTTGCCTTTTTGAGGACAATTATAGTAAATGGCACCCTTTTAAAATTATGTATATATCACTTGCAAGGGCCCGCTCTCTCTACAAGCCCCTCCACCCCAGGGGCCCCAGTGTAATTACACTGCCTGCACTGTCTATATTTACCCCCCTGGCTTTAGCTATTATAGTTTTTAAGACATTTTAAGATTGATTTTAAACAGGATCATGTAAACAGCGATCTCCTGTGGCCACGACAAGACAATACTGTGGAGTCACCGTGGGTAGCATAAAGTAATGATGTCATCACAGGGTTCAACGCTAAGGTGTTTTTTTCACTTCCCCGGTCGGGCAAGTTGGTCAGAGATCTACTTGCCCGAAGTCAGTTTTTACTTGCCCTATAAAAATTGGTTAATTTAAGCGGCTATCAAATAACAAAGACTGCAGTTATTTTTATGTTATGTAATCTTTATTCACACTGTATTTATTAATTAAAACAACATGTCATGTATTGTAGCTTAATTCCTACACAAAAATGACAGTGTCAGTGCTTAAAGTGAAAAATTTGTCAATCATTCTCCGTCTATAATTTTGCGCCCAACTTGAGCCATGCCCACCTCTATTTATTTTTCACCCCTCTTTCCAGTTCTGCTGTATTAACACCAGGTTTAATATATTTTGCTTCCATCTCTCTGCCCTGCTCTACTCTACTTCAATGCTACTTAGCTCTCTCTCTACTCTACCAGTAGACTACCACATCCACCTGTTGCACAAAACGCACACAGCAGTGTTTCCCCTAGGATGGAGTTGTAGCAGCGGAGGTGAAGCACACGCATGAAAAATAATTTTCACATGTGTGAAACTTTTTTGTATGCTTGCAAAGCACAGCCTGCTGGGATGTTTCTGTGTATCTACTGGCACCATAAGGGCTCTTTAGGACTAAGTACATACAGTACATTTGTGCACAGTATGAGCAGGTGAAATGTCTGTCTAGCTTACATATGAGGTGTCTCAAGATTTAGGAACATACAATTGTATTGAATATAATAAAAGTAAAAAGTCACATGATATGCTGCTGTTTTGTGCTATTACCTATTTAAATGCTGGAAGTTGTTATTTACGTGACAACGCCTGAACGCAACACAAGCTCAGCATGAGTGCCGTGCTGTCTGTGCGTAACAGCAGTCTGTTGATGGTTATTTACACACTGTCCATAACAATAACTTTGTCAGCTGACAAACTGCTTGATGGCTTGATTTTTATTTATTCTAGATTGATTTTAAACAGGATCATGACAGCAATAACCCCCCATGGCTGCCTGCAGGAGGTCTGTTTTCAGAGGGTTAACTCAGTAGTATTTAAAGGACACCAGCCATAACTTGCCTTGTATAAAACATTTTAAACATCTTACTATCTTACTACAATGACGAAAACTCTGTCTGTCTGTGTGTGTGTCTGTTCCACGTTTTTCTCCTCACTGACTCGGTCAATCCATGTGAAATTTGGCACAGTGGTAGAGGGTCATGGGAGGATGCGAATGAAGCAATATTACATCAATTGGCCAAAGGGGGGCGCTATAGCAACTGATTGAAATTGCAAACTTTGAACGTCGTAGAGACATGAAACTTTGCACAGAGATACCTCTCCTCATGAGGAACAAATTTGCCTCAAGAACCCATAACTTCCGGATACATAAATTTTCCGCCATTTTGAATTTTTTGAAAAACACTTAAAATCGATCTCTTCCTAGGAAGTTTGACCGATCTGCATGAAACTCGGTGAACATAATCTCGGGACCAATATCTAAAGTTCCCTCTTGGCAAAAGTTGGAAAACTTACTAAAACTGAGCTTCTATAAGGCAGTGACTTTAACTATCTTCCTTTCAACGTGCTACCTCAACTACTAATGTACAGTTTTAGCCCAGTAACTATCCCACTATTGGCAATGGTACTACTGTACTTTCAATAAGCAATCATACTATCAAATTCACAAAAATTCTGTCTGAATACATTGCTCTTCTTAATAGGTTCAGTTGACTATTTAATCTGCAATTTCCTGTATCCCAAACACACACCATGTGAAACTGTACGTGGGCAACTGTGCACTCAATGGGTATGGACTAGTATTGATGAACTTACCAAAAACCAGCCCAAATATGTTGGCTTGTTTCCCAAGTTTAGGCTTTTCTTCCACCTTCTGTACAGCTCTTTTAATCTTATACAGCTCTTTATTTCTGCCTCATATAAATCACAGTAATGTTATTTGGTGCAATATTTTTTTCTGATTATCTTGTGAAATTAATGATTTCATAGAATAAAGTTATATGTGTTATATCATAGTCCAAGGTAAATGCTCCCACTGACCTTCTTTTTCAAAGCCACAGCTTACTGAATGTAATATTTTTCACAATGCTGTATGAATAGTGTTGTGTATATGCTCATTGACAGACATTGTGACCTTATTCCAATTTACTTTCCCTTGCATGCATTTAAGACCAGGAAAAAGCATCTTCTGAAGCATAAAACAACAACAGCAAAAAAAAGCATAAGCTTAAATGTGCCAGTTTCCGTGTGTTTTGCAGAGGTCCAAAGGAATGGGATAAGATTAAAAACACTATAAAAATGTCATTATGTGTGTCTGCTTTCAAAAAGCTTAAGGCAGCAGTTACAAATACAGTTTGTTAAAGCTTGAATACCCTTAACGGCTGGGGACTTCTAAATTAGTTACTCTGTTTTGAAATCCGTTTAAATTGCACCATTATTTCCAGCCAGCATATGTCCCTATTTATAGTATATCACCTACCTAACCAATGTCTAGACTGATAGAACTAACGGCCCTAACCCTAAATGGTCACAACATTTATTCCAAGTGTCTTTGGTTAGGCATTTTGCAGGTTGTTAATGTTACTGTATAACACATGCACTTTTTTAAATCTAGATGTCAACCTAATTGCCAGATTGTTGGCACTGTGTGTTTCTGCAAACCATGGATATGTCACATCTGTATGTTTTTTATGTTGAGGCCCTGACACACCAAGCTGACAGTTGGCCGTCAGTCAATGTCAGGGTGTCAGTGAGCGTCTGTTGCCCCAGTCCCTGCAGTGTTCCCTGCATCATTGCCCTTGGTCAGCCCCTGTCAGCTTTTTTTGATTCAGCATGTTGAATCAGCGTCAGCTATGCCGGAGCCCGTTAGTGTATAAAGTCACTCTGACTGGCCGTTCAGCTCAGTGCACGAGAAGAGAAATGGAGGTGAGGAAAGTAAACAAAACTAAAGTCAAGAGGGAGTGAGACCACAACAAACTTGTTACATATGGTAAGATTATTTTCCTTTAGCCACTGAGCTCTTCAGCAGAAATGTTTCATGATGGTTTGTGTTATTGCTCACTAGTGCACTGTAAATATGCCCTTATCTTTCAACATTGGATTGTATTGTTAATGTGCTAACTGGTGTCAATAAAGTTTTCTAGTTTCCTTTTTTAAATGATGAATACAGACTACTGCTGTCTGCAGGTCTGGAGAGTTATTTCCTCTCATGCAGGCACAGGATGTATGTACTGGTTGACTGTCAGCTGTAGACTTTGTGGTGTATTCATGCACAAATTTTTGGCCAAGACACTGATGTGAGGCAGGGCAACAGTGGGCTTTCATTGCCGCTAGTTCTCTGAAGTCGGTTTGGTGTGTCTGGGCCTTAACAGATATATTTAACTCTATGTTTCTAAAAATGCTGTAGTTAATGTGTGTGTGTGCTTATGTTTAGGCATAAAACCATTTGGTCTTGGTAAGAAAAGCTCACATTTTGGCTTAAAATACCAACATTTGGTAGCGCAAAGTTGCTGGTAGGCAGTGTCAGGTTGCTAAAAATCATCCATGTTTGGTGGCACAAAAAGCTGCTGCAGAAGCGGCCGCCGACCCTCAAAAAACAGACAGTGTTTTTGGTCTTGAACAGTCTGTAGCTTGGCAGCCATCTTTTCTAGATGTCATACCATCTGCCATCCCCTCCACCTTCCAGTGACAGATTGACTATAATATATTTGAAATGTACAAATGTAACATATCCATGTTTTCATCTGATGATTGGGCTGACATGTTCACAGACACACTGTATATTTCAAATTCTATCTGCTTAGTATCTCTCCCTATTCTCAGGCTTATCAGTGTGTCTCATTTCACATATCTCCATTTTGTCTTGTGATTTACTTGTGTTTTAATTGTATTGCTAATAAACTGAATCTGAAGTGCTTATGATGAAGCATCAACTTATCTTTTCAAGAAAATGGCCACTGTTCAATTACTGTGTATTGTAATGGTACATACAATGCTGCATTTGCTCCAACTTCACTCCCTAAAATTTTGGATAAGACTGAAGGAGACTTTGCAGCATCTCTCGCTGGTCGAAATTGGAATCCCTCCCACTGCATCCTCTCCGCTGCCTCTTGAGACCGCGCCGAGAGCCCAGGAAAAGAAGTGCTTTAGTTTCCATTAGTTTCATATCCTCTCTGATGATATCACTGGCAGGTAAGTTTAGGAACTACTCACAGCTCACCTCTGTGACAATGGCACTTTTCTTCAATAACCATTAGTGAAGGCTGATATATGGAGAGTCAGCACACTGTTCCTTTAATTAATTAGTCTTGACTTGAATATAACACTTAATGGCCTTTGCTGTTAAGCCATATTGACAGCTGATGAAAAAAAGTCAAATTTAACCCATAAGCAGCTTAATAGCAGAGAAAATAGAATAATCACCTGTAAACACATTAGGGCCCCCATATAATTCCACTCACTAATGGGTACAGACAGCTTAAATGAGGATAGATATGCCAATCAACCCGGACTGACTCAGGATGATTGATGACTGTCATTTTTCTTTCCTCTCGGGGGAATCTACCTGAGGGTCAAACCAAGGCATTGCAGCCTCATACGATAGGAGTTGAATCTATAGCACTGCTTTGACATTAATAATGTAAATAGTGATATTTTGTTGGAGTCATACATATATATACAAATATGAATTCCTTTGTTATTTTTATGTTAAAGAAAAAAATGCTTCTAAAAGGTGATGATTTTGATTTATAATGACAAAATACACAAAAACAAAGTGCAAAAGACTATACCGCATAATTTACCAAACTCAAATGTTAAAATGATTTATTTAAAATTGCCTGTTACTTCGATTTCGTTTTAGCCCCAGGGTCTGCACAATAATTATTATTAGACGCAGTTTTGTGTTTGCCTTGTTTGCTAATCAGGGTTCATATAAAACTTTAATAGTTTTTTGGAAGAGGTCAAAATGTGTGCTGCACAAGCTTCACCAGGTTGTATACCAGCTCATTTCTTGTATAACTCTGGTCCCTTTTGTTTACTGAAAAAGAAGAAGAAGAAGACTTTGTACTTTCCCGAGTCTGTCTTGTCCATTATTGGAGGAGATAAAGTGTGGCTTGTGGTCCTATTTCATCTTTTTCTTCTTTTATATATTGAAAACATGAAATGTATCAATATCATTTTGACAGCACATAACTCTCTGGGATCTGGAATAAAAGGTTCTCAGATGGAATAATGACGTCTGTAGTCACCTGCTTCACTTTATCAATAAATGCAGTGCAAAAACGCACGGTGTAAATGTGCTGTCAGGTTTAGAAAATAGGTCAGAGTTTGCATTTGAATAATCCCCTCCCCCATTTTTGCACCTTAAAAGTGCCATATTCAAAAATACATATTAATGAGGGCAAAGGGGTAATATCCATCTGCCACCAGTGGTAACCTGGATTCAATGCATTTTCACATAGAGGTCAATAGAGCGGCAGATATTTTAACGTATGTAGATGCATTAACGCCACTTCAGATACATTAAAGCTCAATGTCAGCAAAACGATGGGATTTATATATCATTCAAGAGGCTTTATTCTTTGAGCAGCCTCTGTTAGACAGTTTTCTCTTTGCATAGGGTTAATGAATGCACTCAGATTTGGTCACTTTGCTGAACTGCTGCATTCTTCTATGCGCGGGAAAGGGAAGATGCACCAAACCACAAAAATGTTTAATGGACACGTTGGGGTGGATGAACACGTCTGTTGCAGAGACCCTTTTGGGTATGGTACGGTCATCTGGACAATCAGGCCATCCAAAGGATTTTTTCCATCCAAGGTTATGTGTGATAAGCCGTATATGATGGATTAGAAGAACTAGTTAGAAGAACAACTCCTCTGCAATTCCTCCCATCAGTAGGCTTGTTCAAAGTCTGTATGCTGTGAGGCTGAGCTTATGGGATTACAGTCAGAGTTCAGTGGCAGTTAATCAGAAACAACCAACAGATACTTTTAATATCCCACTGTGCTTGTTAAAACATTGTTGGGAGCTGCCACTGCAAATGTGGATTAAGGAGTGAGTGGGTTTTAAGTTCCGAGACAATGCCTTCAAATAGTTCCCTTTTTTTCCCATCACTCTATTCACTCAAATATTTTGACTGTTTTTTTATGCTATCACACTGTCAGAAGGTCTAAAATTCTAACATTTATATAAAGAGCTGAGGCAAAAAAAGTTTTCATTTGTGTCACAGTCTTCAAATGTGACTTCCTGTGACCCCTTACAACTGCAATGACAAGGAAACAAACTGTCATGCTGTTTGAAACAATATGGCCCCAGTCACTCTGTGCCCCCAAACAAAGCACTGATTTGTTTAGTTTGTAGCAAATTAGAAAAAAAGAAAAAAAAAAAAAAAGACGTATTGTGTGCTCTGCTGCTTGTGACAGGCTGATAATTGTAGGTTGTTGGCCAGTGAGAGACAAACATATTTGGATGGTGAACAAAATGGATGCAAAGCAAGACATTTCAGGGCAGTTAAACAATTTTATATGTATTGTATTTCTCAAACACAATTTCACCTTCAGTTACACCAAATGTCATTCAGTGGATGTCCAGGAAAATAAATAATTAAATAAAACAGCAAGAAACAAAGAAAAAGCATTTATTTCATTTCTCATTTTCAACATCAACTGCAGCTCTGGTTTTGAACAACTGACTCCATATTAAACAATGCCAAGTTTGGCAATTGTTAAACTAAACAATGGGCTGAATGTTGAATAGAGCTGTAAGTGTCAGCGGGACCAGCAGGACTGGCAACACATATAGTATCCACATTAAGTCAGAAACCAAGTTATAAAGACAAAGCTTAAGCCAGTTTGATATTAAACTGGGTAATTTTCAAGTAAAAATGGGCCTAATGCAGCAACATTTTCTTAAATTAATTTTGTATTTTTTTCTTAATTTTCTATTTAAAAGCAGAAAATAAGACAGGTCATCTTCAGAAGCACCAAACATTCTTAACCATGCAAATCTGCTCTTACCCGGGTGTGCTGAACGATGAATCCCACTTGATCATAAGTAACCTCTTAGCACACCCCTTAAACACTTTTAAGGGCAGGTGTTGTGCCCTGTGCAAAAAATACTCTGGCACATGCCCGAGAATTGGAGAGCTGCCAATTAGAAAAGGCTGTAAGAAAAAGAAGACCTTGTGCAGGCATGATATTAACATTCTGTTAAATAAACTTTGACAAAGTAAATGAAATTACTAAATAAATGTGATTTTCCGTCAGTTCTGGTGTTAAAAGAAAATCAAAAACCCAGCACAGGACACATTTGTGATGCTGTTAGTGCTGTCAGCAGCAGTGGAGAAAGTATTCGGATTTTCTTAAGTAAAGGTACCAAATTTTAAAAAATACTCTGTTACTCATAGAAGTCCTGCATTGAAAAAGTTACTTAATTAAAAGTACATAATTAAGTTACTTAATTAAAAGTACATACAGATAAATGTTAGTAGTGTAACGATCTATTGATCTGGACTGATAAATTGATTCAGAGGACAATGATCCAATATCATCGATGGAAAGTGAAAACATCGATCTATATCGTCATCTTTAGGATATGCTTTTATTTTGAAAGTCTGGCAGATGGCAAGCAGTCAAGAGAAAGACGATGAGGATAATGTTATTTACTTGGGAAAAAATCAAAAGTGATTTCAGAGAAAAAAGAGGTTCCTCAAATTTGTACATCAGTATAGTACTTGAGTAAATGTACTTAGCCACATCCCACCACTGGTCAGCATAAGGTTGCATAGTTACTGGCATTACTGTAATGTCAGTAACTGCTGTCTCTTTGTGATGGGCCAACAAACTGTTGGAGTATGCATAAAGCCCACACTGTAACTAACTGCAGTCCCTGAAGAAATATTATCATATTTTTGGAAAAATGAAACAGTAACTGGGTTTCCATCCAAATGTATTGCAAATGCGCAAAAGAAAATGCGAATTTATGCACGTTTCCATTCATTATTGTTTTGCGAGTATTGGAAGTCAACAGGTCGAGCAGAAGGTGGCGCTACTCATGAAAAATAAAAATGCAAAAGAACACCCGTAGAAGAAGAGGGCGCCGTGAGATGACGTCATTGAGAGTGTCTCATGTCCACAACT
>NC_065516.1:9704703-9785846 GCF_006386435.1 Epinephelus moara
GTTTCCATTCAAGTTTTTTTTCGCAATTGTTGAAAATGCGAATAAAAATAGATGGATGGAAACCCGTTGAAAATGCGAATAAAAATAGATGGATGGAAACCCGACTACTGATTCCAGAGAGAAGCAGACAGAGGGGTCTCCAGTCTGTGTTTGAAGGATATATCCAGGATGTCAAACTGACTCAGCAGCAACAACAGGTTAAAAAGACAAAGATAGTTAGAAGCTAAAGCCGAACTATAGGCTACAGATCACAGTGTGAAAGTGAACCACCACATCACTGCTGATCACCACAGAGGACAATGAATATAAAGGGAAACTTTGCCCATATTGAACAAGCTGTGTGGCATCACAGTGTGTGCAGATGAACCGTGTTTGGCTTCACCCCCATGCCATTGCCAGCACCTAGACCTCCGCCGCTGGACGGGCAGGGATCTCCAGGGGAAGTCAAACAACGTTCATCTGCGCACAATGCGATGACACACAGCTGGTTGAATATCAGCAAAGTTTCCCTGCTTCCCTTCACTGGTTCCTGTACAGCAGAGTCGGTCTTTTTTTTTAGTGTTATGATAATTAAAAAGCAAAAGCAGCACGTGTATACACTCAGTAGGCTATATCTTCAGTAGCTAGCTAGCTAACCCTACACTTTTCAGGGTTTGATGTTGGTTTTGGAACAGGGAAGAAATGTATATCTTTTTCCAACCTTTCCAGGTAAGGAGTATCATTAATACACAGTGTGCCCCAGGTACAACATTTAGCACCAAATCCACAAAACCAGCCTCAATGGATCACAGCTGTGTTGTTGTCGGACCTTGGTCCTGATGCTACGTTATGGGGACGGGACTTAGCAAAGGATCAATTACTGTAATTTACTGTAATCAGGATCAGTGGACCAGTAGTATTTCTTAAGCCAAACCTGTAATAATCCAAATTTTAGAATTACTCTAAAACCCAAAATCTAAATTTGAATTCATGTTATTTATGCATTTTTCTATGTTCCTAAAATTTAAAATGTTTTCCTCTCATCTTGTTAAGAGTGCTTTCGACCACTCGGAAAATGTCCTCTTACCTAAAAGGAGATTTGGAATTGAAGAACTGGTGAACAAGAACAACAATAAGAGAAAAACTGTTTATATATAGCTGCCTGCATGAGGTCCAATGTGTCACATGCAAAGTAATGCATTTTATATACACACAGATAATCACTAACAGTCTGTCTACTGCATGTCAGTGGTACTCAATATATGCCACTGAGACCAACAATTACTTTTACCTTCAACCTGCCTCTCATGAGTGAACCCCTGTGACTGAAACAGTGGACTCAGCCTACGTTTTATTCATGAGCCTCGGTGGAACATCACAGTTTCTACTGATTTAGATGATTCCACATCCATGTCAATTTTAGCTCACTTGTTTTGCAATTATGGATTTTTGATGATGTATTATGTAACATGATGATGGAGGTTTACTGTTAGCATCTGATTATATTATGTAATATATGAATCCTAAGGGGTTGATTACCGGCATAGTCCAGTTGTTGATTTATTCATCAGTGTACTCAGATATACATATGGAAAGCCTGGTTCTGCTCCCTTATTAATCATTGCACTAAAGTATCCAGGAAAAAAAAGAAAAAAGAAGGGATTGCTGGCAGGTCACTCGATAGTCACATGGATTGTCTTTTCTCTCTTCCCCAAAGGTCCACGAAGGTCCACACTGAATTATTCAAAAGAGTTCTCTTGTATGGCCAGTCTGCATGGTACTCAGCCCAGGAGGGGAAGAAAAAAAATAATTAGTGCTCTCGAAATACTAATTTGTGCTCTTGAATTAGTAATCCGTGGTCTTGATTTACTATTTCATGCTCTCTATTTAATAGCATATTGTTTTTGACGTAAGACAGATACTTTCAAGCTCTGTCTCGCTGTCCAGACAAAGCAGGCTGTCCCCACACACAGGACAACATCCGTACAGTCTTTTTACCACATTCATGCTCTGAGACAAAGCCGCGATTTGTGTGGCTTCAGTTGGCGGAGGTGCGCACACATTCAGACCTCTCCACATTACAAATCACCTTCATGTAGCTTCTAAATAAACAGTTATTACAGCCATTGAATGAGTGAACAGGGCACAGGCTCCGGCTCTGTGGCTGCTGAAGGGCTTGAGCACTGCAATATTTTCCAATGCACCCCGAGTCACAAATAATAGGCTGAGAATAACAATATATTAGATCAGATGATGTTGTAGCCTGATATGACATCAGATATCTGACTGTCCCTTAAATTAAAAGCAATTCCATGATGCTGGGCTGCGTGCCCAGCACTGTTGGAGACAGCTGTTCCAGAAGAGCATACAGTTACATATCAAAGATTATGTAAATACAATATATCAAAGTTCAGTGTTTGCTGCCATGAAGAAAGAAGCTGTGTGCAGCGTGCGCTCTATTAACCGGTAAACTCTTTTACACACAGCTGAGTTGGCTTTTATGCACACATGAACAGTTACACTGTAAGTAAAGCAGGCACAGACACCCACATCCAGTATTCAAATGATAAAGACAAGATATGAATTACACTAGGTTTCATTGTAGCCTGATAGAATATGACATCAGATGTCTGAAAGAACCTTACAAACCAACTACATGATGCCTGCATCACACAGCTAAAGTATTCTTTGAGACTTTGAATAGGGCACAGTTACAGAAAGCATATAAAGAGGTAATATGAATGCATATGTCTTAATGAGATGCATTAGTGTGTCTTAGTCCATTTGAAAGGCACAAATTCAAAGGAGCACATGAGCAACAGAGCTGCAGTCTGACATCAGCACAAAGATGACCACGGTAACAGCGTCAGGGTAGAGCCTTGAAACAGCACCAACCTATCACCACGCATCCTTCTATAATATTGATTTTCTTTTTTTCAAGACTGCATCTTCCATGAGTAATACCAGGAACCTTACTGATCAGAGTGACCCCCCAGGATCAGCACCCAGGACAGTGTTTATGTTACACCTGTAACAAAAAAAAAAAAAAAAAAAAGGAGGCAACTATTGATTGCTGATCCATTCATTGTCTTTAACTTTTTTTATTTTTTATTTTTATTTTTTTACAACTGAACATTACTTAACACTGGTGAAGTTTTCAGTTCATCGTAGGCGTGTTACACAAAAGCCTCCAAGCAACCTGTTGGAGTATAAACCTACAATGGACACAAGTGGGTCAAGTTTGTCTTGAAAACAGCACATGGCTTTCTAACAATCTGAAAGTAGCTCAGCTGCAGCTGGATGAACTTAAAATCCCTGTTACAGATGATCCGTCTGATATGAAGGAAAGTACAGAATGTAATGTACCATTAGATTGTGGCCAATCCTGACGCCCAGATGGTATAATTAATAATTGAAAATAATTAATGAAGTTACCAGTGCTGTGCCATGTGCATAAAAATATCCATTCTCAATTTGAAGATGCTCATATTGTTCCAGCTGCTGTATGATGGCCACAGATATCAATATTTATTAGAATCATGGAAATAAACTGATTATTCCGTGACATGAGAATAATTCTAAGATTTACTGACCTCACACATTACAGAAATTGTAGAGCTAAACTCAACAAATATGAAAGCCTGGGGCCGTATTCACAAACATTCTGAGAACACTCTCACAGAGCTTTGTCAGCCTAAAATTTTTTAGTGAGGAGTCTGAGCTAAGGAGTTGTTTAAGGAAAGATCTCAGGGCAACTCTGAGTGGGGAAAAGACAGAAACTTTTACCTTTGTGAGGAGGTGTGGTCAACCCTGTTGCTAGGCATGATGCATTATTTTAACAGGTGTGATTGGTTGTCACAGATACGCCCCTTTGTGAGCCTGCAGGGTGTGGACATCTAGAGGAAATTAAATGAACTTCCGACTGTGGCTAACAAGTGTTGTCATTGTTAGTGTAATCACTCTGCTGTTGGACGGTTGAGACAGACAAAAGTCATCACTGCTGCACTGTTGCATTTTCCCACTTTTCCAAATATCTTAGTGTTGCGATTATTTTATTTCTGGCATTACAGTGTTATTTCATTGGGTGGGAAATGTGTGCATATCCCAAATAAGATCAACTGCACATACTCTCCCTACACGATCAAATCTGTAGTTTTTAATTTACTCACTGTCATTCAATGTTTGGAGAATATTTCTCTGACCTCTATGTGTTTCCACCATTATCTCCTCTGCTTGAGAAACTCTTAAGCCTCTTAAAAATCCTCCTCTCTGCTGCTAACAGTTTTTCACCTGAGGAGCTCTTTTAAGGTCTAAGATGCTCTGTGAATAGCTTTTGTCTTTACGAGGACCTAGTCTTAACTTTGGGAAGGAAATTCTAAGAAAATGTCACAATTCTAAGAATTTTCTTAGAATTTTGTCACTACAGCGGCCCTTAATACTAGGAAGCTTTGTGAATACTGCCCCTGATGTTCAGTTGTCCTGTGTAAGGAGGCAGCATAGTGAAGGATACAGCTAATTTTTAAACAGAGAGCACATATTATTTCGGCAAATCTGCCAGCTCATGTTTTTTCTTGCTCTGGCAGATACGTTCTTTACCCCTCAAGATTTCTGGCTTACCTGGCTTGGTTTCGGCCAATCACAACTGTTGATGCAGTATGGGGTGGGTTTCAGACAATGGCCGACTTTTTGCACTTTTCACATAATCTTAATGATGTCATTTTTAGCTCACACACTGTCTCACTTGGGACACAATGGCAAGCGTAAACTTAGCTTTGTAAAGGCGAGCATCTTTGAGGAAATTAGAAAATCAAAGACAAGATGGCTGTTGTGCAACTTTCTGCTGAAATATTATTTTCAAATTCAACTGGCAAAAATGAATGAAGAGGTTCCAAACAAACTCATATTTGGACTTTGGGCTACAGATCAAAAATTCCAAAGCACATATGGTTAAATCAAGGTTCATTGTTTTTATTCCTTCTCAGAGGCGTTGCTATGAGTTGAAAACATCAGGGGCTTTAGCCCTGAAGTGGTAACCATTTGTTACCTGGGGGTCAGGGGGTTTGTCCCCCGGGAAAATTTTGAATAATTCCCTTTTAAACACGTGACTTTAACGTATTCTGACAAAGAATTTTGTCAAAGAATGAGCACTCGTCGTCTATTGGGCTGCTCAAATTGTTGGTTAAAAACCCGAAAGTCCCCCAAATGGGGGACTTTGAGAACGACTTTGCAAACACAGAGTGAAACCACGCAGTAATCACGCGGTATATAGTGATGCCCTAAATCAAATTTAACAGCAGAACCTGGGCTACAAGGTTGTAACCTTTTTACATGCCCCAAACACAGCTCAAACAACAACTAAATAAAAACAACAAATCAAACACCATACAGCACCGATGTGCCGACCCACTCTGCATATTTCGGGGTCTACCTCGACGCCATGTTAAGGCCCCCACAGAGTCAGCCATACTATAAGCAGAGTGGACTCCACGAGGAATGTCCGCAGTCATTCGGGCTTCCATAGTCGAGCGCACTTCTGCGTTGTAGTTTCCTGTAAAAATGTCCGTGAAAAATCCCCGCGATGTGAAAAATACATCCCGAGCAATCACTGGTGCGCGGAGCGGAGTCCGCGCGGTTGTAAAATCTGAGCTTTGTGCACACAGGGCTTGCGGACATCCGCTTTTAGTCCAGGCAGACCTCCGCAGAGTCCGCTCCGCTTACGTTCCGCCCGAGTATGTTTGGGCCTTTATACAAAACACACGCCATTCATCTCAAATGAAAGCTGAGACGCCACTGTTTCCACACATATTCGCCAAAGCACGCTAAACCAAACCATCAGAGAGCTAGAGGCCAAAGAACAACAACAGAAATCTTTTTGCCAAAATATATTTGTAATAATTCTCTTACCTTGTTGTTTTTGCCGTAAAAAGCTCATTCTGCCGGTACACATTCCTGGTAGACAGACGTGTTGTGTTCAGATGAATCCAGGCGAACATGACAGGCTTTAGGTTCCGGGGGAAAAACCGGCACCTCCCCCACAACGGCATTCTGCTGACTCTGATTGGCTTAGAGTGCTGTCAGTCTCGTTTTGGTAGGTATAGCGTCATTCTATTGGCTCTAATGAATCAAATGAGGTGTCAATCACTCAAATCGACCTATCCGTTGCAGAGATAGAGCCTCCAAAACACAGAAGAGAAAATCTGCTTCACATTTAGATGGTGTGTATGTGGTCAGTTTGGAGTGGGAAATACATGCAAAAATGAAACAGACAGTTGAATGTGTACAAGACTAAAACGCGGCGACTCTGTGCACTTGTAATACAGAGTAGCCTGCTGCCGCGATCGTGCGCATCAGATTCAAGCTAACGTTAGAACCAAGAAGGGGTGGGGCCCCACTAAGGGGGTTTAAGAGCTGCGGAGCTGCAGAGGTGCCATTGCACTGGGAGATTTAAAATGGTTGTCATTGTAAATGTGCCTAATATGTGTGGCTGTCGAAAACCATTTTCGGGTTTGGGGGCCCCAAGCAATTGCCTGGTTTGCCTGTCCTGTCTGAGTGCCCCTGAACCTAATAGGTGTGAATCACCGAAAACATGTTCGGGGCTAGAGTCAAAACATCTGGGCTGAAGCCCCGGAAAAAATGCTTGGTGACGCCACTGTTCCTTCTTTTTCTCCATGATACATTCCTGGCTATGTAGCAGGAAGCTCACTGCAACATACAAAAACTGAAGATACCCCGTGCACAGATTTAGTGCACACTGAGGGTCAGTCAATGAGTGGTGATTATGCTGTCCTGTTATTGTTAATACATTTTTACATTTTATTAATTTCCTAATATTACTTAAGGAGTTAATAATTTTAAAAAAGTAGTCCATTAAAAATAGGCTTATAATATTGTAAAAAAACCCATGGCAAATTAAGGCTCTTAAATTATTGTAATTTGTCTCATGAACTGTAAAACAGTAAAGAAGACCAACAATTTAAAAAAAACTCCAGAGTTGATGACAAACTCATACACTGACTTCAGGTGGATGGGCTCTATCTTTGTTCTATGCTTTGTATTCTGTCCAGCACCTGGGAATTAAGGAGATGTTCAAGTTAAGCAACAACAATCACCTACTTTCTACGGCATCACTTGAAACTGTGACAAAAGATGGTGACTGGCCAATACTGGCAGGTGTTTTCTACACTAGAATGTCTCTAGTGCAGGCAGATGCAAAAAGTTGGATCATTTAGATACAACATTTAATTAAAATCTTAATCTATCCCATTTCAAAATCTAGCCAAGTAGTAATTCTCAAAAATTTTATACCACAGATGTGGCCAAAAAAATCAAGTGCAATAAATTATTAGTCATGTTGCTCTATAATTACAAAAACAAACACAGACGTGGCTGTGGTCAAATATGGTATTCATGTTGTGATGCTGCTGTCTCGCATTGTGGTGAATTTCCACTGCATGATCTGCACAATGAAGACATTTAGCAGACACAAATAAAAAAGGATATACAGAGATAAATGTAAACAACAAGGATAGTGAAGGAGAGAAAAAAAAGTCCACAGTGGTGCAAAGTGCATCTTTTGTATACGTCAAAGCTTTTGATATGCAGTCTTTTCATTCTGGTCTGCACTTGTACAGTAGATATGGTTCAAAAGAACAACCTGAACTGTGACTTGGGCTGACTGAAAATCATGAAATATCTTCAAATGCAGCTGCTGTCAGAACGCTGACTGAAGAAAAGAAAAAAAGAAGTTCTACCAAAGTAGTCCAAGCAACATAGATTTCTTAGTTGAGTCAAGTGTGTATGTGTGGCCCCTGCAAAAATGCAAAAGCAACCCCATAGCTTACAAGAGCCTCCACCACCTAGAGTGCCATGTGCTGCAAGATAGTTTTGGATCACCAGTTCCCAATAAGAACAAACAAATACCATGCTTGTCTACCATCAAAGTGGTAGTCAAAGTTCATCAGGGGGTTAAAAGGTAAACTAACATTAGATCATTATTTAAAACATTAAACATTAAACATTATTTAGCTGCTTAAAACAGTTGATATCAGTTGTGTTTGCCATATTGAGAATTGCAATGGGGAAGCCATAAACAGCTTCAATTCTCAATTTATGCTTTTGTTAAAGCCACCAGACCTCATTGAGAAAAACTGTAATTCTAGCTCACTGAACACGGAAGCTGCTGGTCAACTGCTGCCTTACTCAGTTTGTTTGTTTGTGTTGTTATGTGAAGCTGGTGAATTCAGAGTAATCCGTTCAAAATGCCAAAGTCACACAATAACACAAAACTAACTAAACAATCAAGGCAGCGGTAGACCAGCAGCTTGTGTGCTTAGCGATGTTAAATCACTGTTTTTCTAGATGTAGCCTGGCTTTGCAGAGTGATATAATAGCTTCCGTTTCCATTGGAAATCAATGTCAGATGTCAAGCCGTGAAAATATATATGTTGGAATTTTGTTAAAATATGTTTTGCTGCTGAAACCATCCACATCAGTACATTGCTTAGCCTCCATGTTGGAACATCTGCCTGCTTCTCCAAACTGGGGGTGTGCTGACTGACATCTACTGTATGTAAAACACTGACTATGGTGATATGTACCTCATACAGCCCCATTTCTAAAGATCCAAACTACCCCTTGGAGTTGACTGCACTCATCCTTTTCTCAGCCTGGAATGTAAGTGTTGGATGGGTTTGAGGTAAACAATTTATGTCCAGTTCTTAATAACTACTAGTCCATACCCACTGAGTACAGCATACCATACCATGACTTAGTCATACCAAAAATTAGAAACAAACAACAACATTCGGCCACAGGTGGAGCCACAGCGATCGGTCGTATTTTAGCCTTTTTTCTGTTGTTATAGCACCACCCAGTTGTCAATTAGAGTTAAATTTCTCACCTTGAGGCATCCTGTTCTACATATCTACCAAGTTTAGTAAAAATCGATATGGTGGTTAGGCCTAGATAAGAAATTAG
The DNA here is from genome assembly GCF_006386435.1 of Epinephelus moara. Lineage (NCBI taxonomy): Eukaryota > Metazoa > Chordata > Actinopteri > Perciformes > Serranidae > Epinephelus > Epinephelus moara. The sequence continues at coordinate 9,713,659 of NC_065516.1, forward strand.
CTCTCTAGCGCCCCCATTTTGTTTGATGGGGTCAATAATGGAGGGGTCCCCTCAGATTATGTGTGGTCATATGCCTACAAAGTTGCATGGTGATCGGTGAAACCCTTGAGATGTTATACACCTTTATTTGATGAGCCACGCCCTCCGCAATATCCATTGCCTTATAGAAGCTCAGTTTTACTAAGTTTTCCAACTTTTGCCAAGAGGGAACTTTAGATATTGGTCCCTAGATTATGTTCACCCAGTTTCATGCAGATCGGTCAAACTTCCTAGAAAGAGATCGATTTTAAGTGTTTTTCAAAAAATTCAAAATGGTGGAAAATCTATATAACCGGAACTTATGTGTTCTTGAGGCAAATGTGTTCCTCATGAGGAGAGGCATCTCTGTGCAAAGTTTCATGTCTCTATGACGTACGGGGCATGAGATATGCCCATTCAAAGTCTGCAATTTCAGTCGGTTGCTTTAGCGTCACCCTTTGGCCAATTGATGTAATATTACTTCATTCGCATCCTCCCATGACCCTCTACCACTGTGCCAAATTTCACATGGATTGACCAAGCGTGGAAAAGCGTGGAATAGACACACACACACGCACACACCCACAGACACACAGACAGAGTTTTCGTCATTATATAGTAAGATATAGTAAGATAACGAGTGGATTGTGATATGGTTGTTTAATAGTTAGGAAGCAGTTCAATACTGATCAAGAGCTAATGCTAGCAGATAGTATACAGCAGTGGAAACTGTTTTGAACATTATTTCTTAGCTCTTTGTCTTTACAATTCTGACTCAGGGCCTCTGAAGCATTCAAGCCTGAGCGCAAGCATGTTTGTCAAACTGTAAGATTAGCCCAGCAGCCGAGGTTTAGACTGAGAGCTGTAAACATTAATTAGATTAATTTTACATTTGACATATTTGTTCAAAATGTCAGATGTGATTCACAAGCAATTTGCCAGGAGCTACCATCCCAGAAAATGTTGACTACAGTAAATTAGGTTCCTTTTTTTTTTCAAGTTAGAGGTGAACCTTGAGGTTCTTTCTGATTTTCCACTGAAATACTGAGTAAAATATAGTCCTGATAAAATATTGGCACAGTCACTCACACAGCCCTGGTATGACAGGACATTTATTTTATTTTTTTACTCACTCAATTTTTCAGTATTTTTCATGAAGGGCTATTAACAACATTAGATTGCAACTCCTGTGGTCTGTGTTTGAAAGGCCTGATTTTGTGCATAATGTTTTTGCTCGCTAACTCTGATTACAGCCCGTTGAATGTTATGCCAAGGTAGTAACAGATACCAGACAATGGGTTTTACCACTCAAGCCAATATTCCATATTTGCATCACCACTTGAGGGCAATTCACACCATTTGAAAACATATTTATCAGCCAATGCACTGCATGTTCACACAGAACTCAAAGTGTGGAGGGGTGTCAATCTGACTTTCTTTTTCTGCAGAGCTGGAGGCTCCACGGAACACTGTGGAACAACCTGTCCTGTGGCTTGTATGAATTGGATTTGCAAGTTCTGCACATTTTCCCCAACAGACCAATGCAGCAAGTTTAGAAAGATCTTGCCTCTTGCCTTGCATATACAATGGCTGTCTGTGTTCTTTTAAGACAAATTGCTCTCCGAAATCAATTGTTAAAACATAAATCACTAATTCATGAACCTCATCCAGCTGTTGTTGCTCATGAATCTCAGTCCATGCAGTAAATCTTTGACTTTAGTGTGAACAATGAGGTTTGTCTGAGGTCTGTATTTGCCAGTGCTGCCACTGCCTTTGTAACACTAGTAAGTCGTCTTTACAGACTTAATGCGGATCCCACGGGACTGAAATACACATTCAAGCTTCTACAAAAAGTTTCCATGGCCACCAGTAGTGGTGACTGTTCAGCGACTGTTCAGCATGTAGTGGCAAGTTGGCCTCGTCAACAGCAGCCACAAGCTCTGTTTCAGTTGGTCAAAAATACATCACACCAAACACATCATCACACCCACTTATACATCGCATGGTTGAAACACTCAACACAAAGCCTATGATGGAAAAAAGCAACATGCCCATAATAGGCCTATAATCAGAGTTTGCATTGGATCTCTATAAGCCTTGCTTTCACTATTCAATAATATCTGCCACCAAGTACAGAGGCTTGATTTACAGCACAAAGGAAGCATGTCAGCCATCGCCTGTCAGCCACCTTTTGTTGGTAGCTATTGGTAGCTATCCCCAGTTATCAGCGAGTATCTATCACTACGTTTACATGCACAAAATATTCCAAATTTAACACTTATTCTGAAAAAGTTTTTTACATGTCTAATGAAAAAAAAATTCTATTAATATTATGTTGCCCTAACATGTTATTTATCACATGAAAATATAAGCAGCCTCTCTCTTTCATTCCTTTAACAGCCTCCTTGAAAAGGTTGGTGTTGTGATATTTGCGCAAATCCAAAATCCTGTTGACCTGCAAGTTTTTCATAATTTTTAAAAGTAGGTCTGTTTCCTCTTCCGAGTAGGAATGTTGCAAACTGTTGGTGAGTTGGTTTGTGTACGACAACATGAGGCTGTGTGTCGCGATAAAAGCTCAATTTGAGATGCGTATTCTGAATGCTCTGTATACATGCCACAAGTATGCTTCTAAAATCTGAATAATACCACTTCATCCCACGTGTCTAGATCGGAAAATGCTAAATTCAGAAAATGGTCTGATCAGGACTTTTTTTTTTTTTTTTTTTTTTAAGATTTTTTAGGGGCATTTTTGCCTTTAATGCACAGGACAGGTAAGTATGAAAGGGGGAGAGAGAGAGAGAGAGAGAGAGAGAGAGGGGGGATGACATGCAGGAGGGGGCCACGAGCTGGATTCGAGCCCGGGCCGCTGTGGCAACAGCCTCGTACATGGGGCGCCTGCTCTACCACTAAGCCACCGACGCCCCATGATCAGAAATGATGTTGTGTTTTTCCCGTTAAAGGTTTTTTGTTTTTTTGTTTTTTTTGGGGGGGGGGTTCCTTATCCGCTGTGAGGGTCCAAAGGACAGAGTGATGTTGTGTGCTCTAAAGCCCTCTGAGGCAAATTGTGATTTGTGATACTGGGCTTTTTGAATAAATTTGAGTGAATGCAATTAAATAACCCCCATTAAATTCAGAATATTGCCATATTCAAAATAATGGCAGAAGCTTGGCATACATGTAAATGTAGCCACTGTAAGAATATTGTTGCACATATTTGTTCAGTTTGAAACTAAATAGGTCATTTTAAAGACTTTGCAATTCACTGCATCAATTCCAGCCAAACAGTAGGCTTTTAGCCTATATATTTCATAATTCCTGCATGGAGTGGTCCTTGTATGATAAAAGCATAGGATAAAGACTGTTTTGTATACAGTTACATGAGATAAATATTAACAGAAATATTCTAAATATTGGTATTTGTCAGTTTCAGTACAAACTAAAATAATCAATAAAACAATTTAAATTATGAATTGCAAAATAAAAAAACAAAACAAAAAAACTTGAATGAATTGAATTTTTGAATGGTTTTTGGTGTTTATAGATCATTTTAACGCAATGCTGTTTGAAACTTTAGCTGGGCGAAATGGTTTTACATTAAAGTATCATTGCATATAAACTATTCTGAAAAGAAGAAGAAAAAGAAGAATAACCTGACTGTCTTAATAAAAGTAATTGATTAACCAGTATGCTTGGTTGGGGGGAAAAAAAACCAACAACTATATTTTCATGTTTGTGCAGCAAAAATTGTGGGAATGACTCATTTTATTGTCTGAACTAGAATTGAGGTTTGTATGTACAACAGAAAAATCTTGTTGGCATCACAAAAAATATATGTTGATTAAAAAGAAAGTATAAAGGTGATTGTTGGCTTCATCTTTCTTACCCCAATGTATCATTTTAAGTGGGGCAACTCAGATAAATGTGCAGAAAATCTGAAGGCTGCACAACCAGCATGTGGAATTTAGCTAAAGCAAGTCTGCACACCCAAACTCATCTGTTCACCCTTTGTGAGCAGGAATATTTTCACCTGCCCACTGGTGCTTTACAATAATATGACATCAGTTGCATCTTCTCTCCAGAATGTGGTTATCTCCGTCTTAACAGTATTATCCACACTGATTCCTATTAGCAGCTGCAGAACCACCGTCAGTCTGCAAATGGTGTGGAATATGATTATAATTAACATTGCCTTGAGCCACTGCCCTGCTCTACTTCATGGATTTCTATGCATTTCAATCAATGTTACACCTGTTGGAAGAATGCATCCTTTTTCCAAGCCAATACACAGATTACTTGACGTTCATTTGCAAGATAACTATGGATCCATACAGATTTGTCTGTTTCAGTGTCTGGTAAAAATCTTAACTAGTCCATACCCTTACTGTCTCTTTTCTCTTTTTCTTCATTTTTTTTCTTTACAATTTGAACAACATGACAGTTTACTGTACAGTGTGATGGTACTGTAACACTTCATAAGAACATCTTTAGCTGATTATAGCCCATAATCAAGGCATTAGTGTAAGTGTGAATTTGCTCATTGCATTTCTGATCTATGGCTTGTAGCACAACCTGAACCTGAAATGCTGACATCCCAGTTGTCATCTTAATTACACTTCAGTGTAACTGCTCCACATCAGCTGTCTAATGATATGTTATTTATCTGTGTTTACCTGTTTTTAGCAGCAACAGTTATTTTGTCACTGTCGCACCAAATGTAAATAAATTACATTTTTTTCCTTCCTTTTCTGATGTCTGTTATATTTCTTCCTTTTTAATCATCAAGTTCTCAAGGGTTTCTTTTTTACTCCACATTATAAGGAAATGAATGCATTTTCGAAAATAACTTTCCCAGACTGTGCATCATTATGATGAACTGTACTAACACACCAGGCACAATATCACCACCAAATTGCCCTTGAGAATTAGCTGTTCTGTAATATATCCTAAAACGTGGTAAAAAAAAATAGTCTTGTAACACAGGCTTAAACCCCTCGCCTCGAGAGTGTCTACCGTAGGAATACCCCTGAGCCAAGAAAGCATCTGGTGGAGGAGTTAAATCCATCCGGCAGGCACTGCCAGTGCAGATCCCGCTGGGCCATGTAGAAGGCAGTGATAGACATCCACACCTTTAAAGCACCTGGGTACTTCCTGTCGGTAATCACAAATTCACACTATCACAAAACCTTTTTTTAATCCCTAAAATTAAAAACAATGATACAAGGCAGGATGGATCCATGCTTTCATGTTGTTAACACCAAATTCTGACCCTACCATCTGAATGTGGCAGCAGAAATCCAGATTCATCAGACCAGGCAACGTTTTTCCAATCTTCCATTGTCCAGTTTTGGTGAGCCTGTGCAAACTGTAGCCTCAGTTTCCTGGTCTTAGCTGACAGGAGTAGCACTCAGTGTGGTCTTCTGCTGCTGTAGCCCATCTGCTTCAAGGTTCAACGTGTTGTTGGTTCAGAGATGGTCTTCTGCATACCTTGGTTGTAACAAGTGGTTATTTGAGTTACTGTTGCCTTTCTATCATCTTGAACCAGTCCGGCCATTCTCCTCTGACCTCTGGCATCAACAAGGTGTTGTCACCCAGAGAACTGCTGCTCACTGGATATTTTCTCTTTGTCGGACCATCCTCTGTAAACCCTAGAGATGGCTGTGTGTGAAAATCCCAATAGATTAGCATTTTCTGAAACAGAACTGAATAGAATATAATGTAACATATCTTTATTGTCCACCATGGGTGGAAATTCTTCTTAGGCTCACCAAACACCAAAGACAAAGAGAACAATGTAAAAAGCAGACAAATAGTAAGACAAGCATACAGAGTTACGGATGAAGGACCTCTTAAATACATTTTTGGTTGCCAGAGGGACTCTATAGCACCTTCCAGAGATCAAGAGCTCAAATTGGCTGAAGAAAGGATGGGAGCTATCTGCCAAGATACTCCTCACTTTCTTCCTCATCCTTTCTGTAAAGAGTTGGGTCAAGGGCTTTTGTGGCTTGCCAACTATTTAACTTGTCACAATCCTGTAGACTTTATTCTTGGATGTACAGTTAAGGTGACGATATCAGACAGGAAGGTGAAACATTAAAACACTCTCAACTATAGCATTGTACATTCTTTCTAAAATCTGTTGACTAACACCAAGGCCACAGGGTTTCCTAAGAAAATAAAGTCGAAAGTGAAAATACTCTCAGTATTTCCAGAGAAGCTCAAGTGGGAGTTCAGAACCGTACCAAGGTATTTAAAATTTTCTACAGTTTAAACACGCTTGCCATCGAGTGAAACTGGCTCTATCTTAAGATCTTGTTTTGTGTAATAATCAATTCTTTAGTCTTGGTCACATTCATTTCTAACTTCACCATGCTACACCAGGTTTGGTGGCCTTAGTGTGGGAACCTTCACCCAATGGGTCTGTTTTCTCTTAAAGACCAACTGAGCTCATGTCATCTGCATATTTAAACAATCTAAAATATTTGTCACTGATAATTTATTAGAAAAAAAAAAAGAGAATAGCACAGGGGAAAGAACACATCATTGTGACTAGCTTGTGCTCATAGATAATACCCAGACCAGCTCGTCAGGCACCAACAAACATGCTACGTTCAAAGTCACTTAAATCACCTTTCTTCCCTATTCTGATGCTCGCTTTGAACTTCAGCAGGTTGTCTCGACCATGTCTACATGCCTAAATACATGAAGTTGTTGCCACGTAATCGGCTGATTGGCCTTTTGCGTTCACAAGCAGTTGAACAGGTGTACCTAATAAAGTGGCCTGTGAGTGTATGTTATAAATTTAATGTATACTGATCAGCCAAGGCATTAAAACCACTCACAGGTGAAGTGAGTAACTTTGATTATTTTGTTCCAATGCATTGTTCTGCTGGGAAACTTTTGGTTCAGCATTCATGTGGATACCACCTGACATGCTCCACCCACTCAAACACCGTTGCAGACCAAGTATCCCCCCTCATGGCAACAGTATTCCCCAAAGGCAGTGGCCCCCCCAGCAGGATAATGCATCGTGCCACACTGCAAACATCAGGAATAGCCCAAGGAATGTGACAAAGACCTCGAAGTGTCAACCTGGCCCCCAAATTCCCCAGATCCCAATCTGAATGAGCATCTGTGGCACGTGCCATTAACCCACCTCACAACCTACTGGACTAAATGGATCTACCGACAACGCCCTGGTGCCAGACACTGCAGGACACTCCCAGAGATCCTGTGTCCATGCCTCGATAGGTCAGAGCCAAGTCCGATCCAAGGAGGCCCCACCTTGGATTAGGGGTAAATCTGGGGTACCGGCACATCACAAGAATCCTTGAGCAGATTGGGACCTAGGAAATGTAGAAGCCAGGTTGACACCTTGAGCTTTTTGTCTCGCTCCACAGGCTGTTTCTAAACAGTTTTTGTAGTGTGTCGCTTTCTCCTGCTGAGGGGGGGGCACTGCCACTGGGGGATACTGTTGCCAGTCAAAGTTATTCACTTCACCTGCCAGTGGTTTTAATGTTTTGGCTGATCGGTGTATATAAAGTTGATTAGCTGGGCAATATGGATGCACATCTCCCGTAAATAATAACCACCAGGTATTCAAAGTTATGGTAGCATTTTGTAATGAAAATGTATAAATAAGAATCTGGGGGAATGGTATTGTTATCTGTGATTCACAGGTGCTATGCTTTAGTTTGTCAGTAGAGGTGATGCTGCATCATCAGCCAGTACGCACTCAGTTGATTCAGACAAAGTTTCAGTCAGTGCAAGCGCAGACCCAGTACAGCCAGGTTCAACAAATGCTAACTCTATTAAAATGTTTATGTTTTACCTGTTACTAGAAATGTTTCCCTTTTCTTTCGCAATTTCATGTTAAAATTTCATCTATACCATGCTGATTAATCTTTTTTTCCTCTTCTGATCAATGTACAAAACGTCACACCGTTTTATTTGATATGTGTAATAAATGTTCTTACTCCATGATATGGTCGCCTTGTGCTTCATAATCTTTTGGTTGTGTCATATCCTTTATCCGGACATCTTACACATTAAGACAGGTATTATTCAACCCTCTCCAATGAGACTATAACACTAAACTATGTATCAGACTTTACCCACATCAAGCAAAAGGCTGTGAGGAGGACCATTTATGGGGATAGTGGCTAATACTGTATCTACTGATGTCTATATTGCCACTAATAGGTCCCATTTTAGTCTTTACAGGCTTATTTGTGTCTGAAACACAAAATACATCAGCTGGTTCAGTGCCGTGTGAATCACAACAAGTGACTATGAGAGGTGCCCTCAAAACCATGTCCACTTAGGATCCCCAAAGGTATAGAGCCAGCCCTGCTGGACTCTTCTGTTCTGTGATTTTAGCTAATATGGCTGGCTCATGGAACAATATTAGCACCAGAAGATCTATTTGAATTGCAAAAACATGCAAATTTGTAATGCTTCTACTGAACCGATGGGTTATAAAAGAATATGTTGAGTCAATGCTGTTGTTTCGAACTTTTAGTCATAATTTCACATTCAGTTCCTGATTAAAATTCATCTTTCTTAATTAAGAGAGGACGCTTACAAAACACAGCCATAGAACAACATAATCATTGTGCCACATGGCTTGTTATTGTCAGTCTTGCCATCAGAGAATACAATATATTATCTACCTGCTTTATTCAGATTTCTGCATTTGAAATGCAGCCTCTGCTGCCTTGAATCTCTTTGAAAATACTGGAACAATAAAACAGAAAGGTTCCTTTCTTTTCTTTTACTGGAATTTGTTTAAAACTTTAAAGTGATGGCCATACATCTAAAAGCAGTGTAGTGGATTGAATATATTTTTACACCTGAGCAGACAATAGAATGATCTTTTTTTTTTCTTTTTCTTCGCCAGATAACAGCCAGCTACCACAAGTAACAATACACCATACCAAACATCCAAAGTTGTCTCCAAGGTTGTCAGAGAAGCCACTATTTGAGAACAGCACTGTTCGATACGTCATGATTTGATTTCTCTGAGTATGGCAAGTTTCAAAGAGAAATACTAAGACAGAAAAGAATGTTGGCAGCCTGGAGCAGAGAAATGTGAAACCTCCTCCTTAATGGGGGAGGAAAGATCGACAGTTACTGTGTCACCACTTGTCAGAAAGAGGAGTGGAGGTATAGTGTGGAGCTTGAGTTGTTCTGAAAGTAGTTTTACATGGTACCTTCTGCTAGCTGTCGGAAGAATGCTCGGGGAAAGCGGGAGTTCAATAAAAGGATGTAGACTGTTGGCCACAGCAAACGATAAAGTGAGAAAACTGAGCTGTGGTGGGGTGTAAGACCAAAATAAATTATTTCACAGCAGACTTTTTTTAACCTACAACACAGGGAATGGACCGAGCTTGTATTACATGCCCACCCGGGCTGATAACTGATCTTTTTGTCATGGCTATACACAAACCAAACATGTGTTTGGGTATTTAAGTGAGTTAGGTATCTAGGATTCACTCTCGCTGCTCACCGTAGCATTGCTTTCAATGAACAAAGCTCTAAAAAACACTATTTGCTGACTGACCAGCACCAGCTGGTGAATTTTGGAGCACAGTTAGCAGGAGGAGACAAAAAGCTGAGCTAAAAGGTTGAATATTGGACTTGAATTCACAAGGTGGCCAGAAATATGACTAAATCAATGATAATGTTAACCCGTATCCTCTGCATGTGTAAATTGTCAATCAACCACCTGGGGCAATATTCAGCATTTTTACAATTATCGTAATTGTTATCTTTTCGATCCAGCAGCCGATAAAATAAATTAATTGAAAAATGTGTTACTTTGGCTGTGATGTAGCCGTGTCAGTGTCCCGCCCACAGCACCATCTGACTGGCTTCACACCATGTGCCTATCTACACTGAAGGCTGCTTGTGCAACAGACAGGCCTTTCACCAGAAGGCAGACTGGGGCTGCTGCAGTGAACAGCAGAACTGTGACTCAAACCTAAGGCAGTATATTTCAGAAGTGGTAATTAAGATCACAATACAATAGGCTGAAGCTGAAAACAGCTAGCATTTTTACTGGTTATGTTTTGCCAGTAATAGGCTACTGGACATAGCTTGTATGAGTTGTATGAGTACGCAAAGTGCAGGGAGGGGAAGACCCGCCAATGCGAATTCAACTTGTGCTGGGCACGTTTTCATTAGCTATGCTTGATTTATGCTTGACATATGTGTATCGTGAGTGTCTACACAACAGAGGGATGTCACAGTACCAAACGCCCCTTTGCAGCATATTTCTGCCTGTCTGTGTGCATACAAAATTTCCTAACTATACAAGCTTGGATGAACAGAGAAAATGGTGAACTATGCTGTAAATGTGCATTTTTATTCACTGCCCTCTACAAATTGGGAGAATATATGAGCTATAGCACCACATTTCAAAGAGCTATTAATTTAGAGGTTGTGACATTTTAACATTTTCTGATGTAAATCTTTTGCCCTTAATTTTATTTTCTTGCTGCGTTAACATGCGGAATCATAGTGCCCATTGCCCTGCCCCCTGGTCTCCACTGTTTAGCCGGCATTAGCCTTAGCTGCTCTGCACTGTGCACCAACCTGCTCAGGTGGAAGGAAACATCATGGGTTACATTTTGAGCCACAAAACCCCTTTAGCATTGTTTACCATGTTAGCACCACTAGCCTTGCTGACATTGCTAACAGAGCTAACGGTAGTTAACAATGCTAAACAGGGTTTGTGGTTCAAAATAGAACTGCTTAATCACCTGGGCGACCTAGCAGGAGAGTGGAGTGTGGGCACAATGTCTCCACAGCAACACCGTTGAGTCAGGACGCGGTACTAGCAGTACTTGGCAAATGAATGGCAACAGTGGGTAGCTCACTGACCCTGACTAGTGGGCAGTGCAGAGTGACCAAGGCTAACCAATGGAGACTGAAGGGTAGAGTAGTGGGCTATATTCTGCATGTTAACTAGGGNACCCCCCAACCGCTCGGAGCGCCTGTCATGGGCACTCTGACATCTCTCCACTTAGTGCATGTATAGGTCCAGTTTGTGCATGTGTGTGTTGCGACCTGTGTGTAATTGACAAACAGAGTGAAAAATTGAATTTCCCCTCAGTATATAAACTTAATAAAGTATATAAAAATTAAATTAAATTAAATTATTTACGTGACAACGCTTGAACGCAACACAAGCTCAGCATGAGTGCCGTGCTGCGCTGCTGTGCAAGCAGCTGTTTGTCTGTGCGTAATGTGCAGTCTGTCGATGGTTATTTAGGCTACACACTGTCCATAACAATAACTTTGTCAGCTGATAAACTGCAATGGGTTCGGGGTCAGGTTTGGTCAGGAAAATGCGGCCCGAGCGTGCTCACCTGTGTGTGTGGCGGAACTCCGCCGTGCGCGATACAGAGAGCAGAGGAGAATTGTTAACACGTGACCATGTAGAGACAGAAATGACACAATGACATAACACCATAAATAGTATATTGTTATGTTATTATATGAAGCGTCCGTCGTGCAAAATAATATCAATGGGCGCTGTGGGCAGGACATTGTTAGGTGTGCCTGTGACTTCAGGCAGAGAGACCGCTGCATCAGAGCTGAAGGAGCATGTTTTAAAATACATTTATTTTATCAATTAGTTATTAACTTTTACTATTTTTAGCAACTCCAGCGACTCCAGCCTGTGGCCCTTTGCTGCATGTCACCCCCCCCCCCCCCATGTTCACTTTGAACTGTTGCATGTTATTCTGGACTTTTGTGATGGCAGCAATTATAGTTGCATTGTGCAAAGCCTCAATTGAAAAAAACAAAAAAAAACAACATTTTCCTTTTGTATTATGCCCAGATGTAACACTTAAAGCTATACTTGGTAATGTTGGAGAGCTAGCAAGATTTGAAAGTGGCACCTCCTCTAAGCTCCATCACCCTCCTCCCCCTCCCGTCAGTGCTCCGTCCAAAGCCATGCCCCCACAAACAGGGCCGTACGCAGGATTTTTGAAATACCGAGGTCATTTAGTCATGGTGCACGTGGGGGGGTCAGAAATTTTTGTCAATTATATATCAAAAGCCTTCAATCTGGTGTACTTTGACAGCCAAATTAAGAGGCTACATCTATAAAGAACTACACACATCATATTAGATTAATCCCATTTTATCATGTTTCTCTTCCCACTTCATACTATAGCATAATTGCCTTTCACCAAACTTTGTTTGTGGGTATTTATAATTATGTTTGAACCACTTATTCTTTAGCAGGAAGTACTTCTCTTCATCTGTCAGTTGTCAGTTATATTAATTTTTATATCAATGAAAAAAACAAATCTGTGTTACTAAATTCTTACATTTTTACATGTATCTCACCATAGCAAGTTGGAAGTTGACATATTCTGCCATATATGAAGAGGGAAGACTCTCTTGAATCTGGCAATATAAGAACCATGATGCTGGGACATTCTGTCACTTCACAGCTTTCCAAAACATGTGGTTTGTGCCAGGCGGAAATTCCATTGACTCATTGCTCATTTTTTTTCATTTTTGACTCATTGAGTCAAAAATGTGTTTCATTTGAAATAAACATGCAATATTTACATCTAAGATCATAGCAAAATAGTCAACCAAGTGCAATGATCTCCTCCAAGATAATATTTGCCACTTTGCAGTAAAAAAAAATTCTGGACGTTTTCTTGTCGACATGATCTTGACTTACTTCTCTGTGCTCGGTGCTGCTCTTTGGCCTAACCTGAATGTTTTTTGTTGTTATTTTTCAGTTTCAGTTATATATTGGGGGGACATTTTGGGCATGGGGGGGGGACGTGTCCTCCTCAATGTATATGGTGACTACAGCCCTGTCACGCATGCATAATTAGGCTACAGTTGTCTGGGTGCGCAAAGGTGAAGTGCAGGGGTCTTGTCATACAAAGTTTGATGGAGTGACAACTGGAGAATATGGAGATATTTGCATCTTGAAAGCCGGACTACAAATGTGGATAGACAGGGAGAAACACACGCAAGCCTAAGACGTGGTAAGATACGATATTCCTCACTATATGAAGTGACTGATAAGATCTGTATAATTCTGTATAATATAAATAAAGAAATTCGTCAGCTTTTTATTTTGTAGACAATTGATCTGTATTTATAGCATGATGGGATGACAGCACAATGATGTGTGTGGTATCCTCGGAAAGCTCTGGTCCTGCACTTTCATATGATATGTGTGACATTTCTGTGCGACCCTGCATTCGTGAGTAATCCATCTAAGAATAATGTGTGTGCAAAGCTGTATGAAAGCTGCGTCGATCAAACAAGAGTACCAGAATTTTCTTTTTTAAATAATTGTTATTATAGAGAAGAGAGAGTCACTCAGTCACCTTCCATCGGTCCTCCCACGTACTTTCACCGCACAAATGAAATGGTTTATTTTTATTTTCATTTTATTCATTCATTTAGGTCGGGAAAAAATACCGAGGTCATGACCTCGGTGTCCTCAATGGTAGTTACGGCCTTGCCCACAAACTTGAACACGCATCCTGCAGTACACCGACAGAGAAGCTAATGTTAGCATTGGGCTAGACTCACAAGTCAGTCTTTAGACGCTTTGCTTAACTAAAGACTGATGACTTTCTCCCTGATTTTGTGTTTAGATGGGCGGATACAATTTCAGAGTTTAAAAAAAACTCCCTACGTTGCAGAACCAACAGTAAATCTGCAGGGCGGTCCTTTGGTGGCTCGCTGAACTCTTGTGCTTGTAAACATAGTCCCACTAGAAACACATGTAGTGGTACAAAATGGCTCAAGTCGCTGTAAGCATAGACATATATATGTATATACGTATATATATCCTTCATTTCCACAATCTTGTGGACTGAGCACACATTTGATAAAACAGAGTTAAATCTCTTGGCATCCATTTTCAAGCTCTCTGTGCATTTGTTTCCTTGCAACGAGAAAAGGGGGAGCGCACATTTCTGGGATGGCGTGTCCTTTTCAGAAATGCAAGAGGCGTTGCTTTGTTGCCGGCCGTTTTCGCCGGTGTGTTAAACACACTTTAGAAAGGAGTGTCCCCAGACTATCAGAAGGCGGAGATCTCTGATTGTCTGGTGGCGAGACTAGCATTTGGCTAATACGAGCTACAAAAGTAGCTAAGTTGGCTAACGTTGCATATTTCAAGAAAATAACAAACCCCCCGAAGCAAAACAAATAATTACCTGTCTAACAGAAAGAGAGCAACCTCTGCATCACTGTTCAGGCCCTTCAGTTGTCTCCACCGTTCAAAAGCTACGATGGTGATTAACTCTGGTTTGTCCTCTCGCTTTATCCAAAGCCTTTTTTGTCGCAGCCTTTTCTGCCTCCGACTTTCTTTTCTCAGCCTGTTTAGCGGGGCGAGCCGTTACAAGTAACGCTGGAAGTGGTACTTTTGGCTGCATTTTCTCTGCCATTGTTCAGCAAACTTATTCTCCTGCTAACTCGGTATTTCTGCTGAGGAGTGTGCTGAATATTTCCAGCAACGGTGACACGTGATGAGTGCATGCAGGGAGGAGGGAGGGACAGAGGGGGGGCTTGGGCAGGACGAGACATGAAGGCATTTGATTGGTTCTTTCCACTCGCACCGACAGGCAGGGATTGGTCAGAGTTTTTACAAGCCTGCAGCTGCCACAGAGGTCGGATTTTTTTCGTTCCTTTTTCTGAACACATTGGGTCTCATTCATAAAACGTGAGCAGAAGGAATTTGTCTGTAAACTGTTCGCAGATGGAAATTTACGTACGTGTCCGCATTCATCAATATTTTAGTAGCTCCGATCTTTTTGTAGCTACTAACAAAATCTACTCCTGCTCCTGACCACTTGTAGTGCTTGTGTAAATTTAGTAAAGCACATAAATATTGCTTGTCACTATTGGAAATTACAATTTTAATTCGTATTGCGCTCTGTTATGTACAAAGTACACAGATGCCTTTGAAACACGTAATCTAAACATGACAAAATATTAAAAATATAACAAATTTAGTTAAATTATTTTGCAATTAGCAGGTTTAAGATCCATGGTCCAAGGTTCATGATTGTGAATTATCTATGTAAATCGACTCAATAGATTACACGTTCTTTCTACATGTTGAATGATGATAATAAAAATATCCGTAAGGACAGCCGGATCACAGCCTCTTCGGCCTCGGTGCCTGGGTTCAACAGGGGCAGCAGGAGCAGCAGGTGGTGGAGCCACGAAGGAACACAAGCCAGCTGAAAGAATTATTTGAGACAACACGTTTTCTTTCTTTTTTTTTTGTTTTTGTGTGGCTTTTTGATCATTTGAATGAATAAATCTGATTTGAAAAATGTTTAATTTACGTTGTATAAAACAGAGCTTTAGGCTATTAAGATTCAAATAATTTGAAGACGATGCATACAAAACTGCTGTAGGCTATATGTTATCCGTATCATTTGTTAAAATAAATGTTAAATAGCTCTACATTCTGACAGCCATCACTGATTTAGAGTTTATCCATTACACACAAAACATCTCTGGTTTCCCGTTCCCACTTCATTCAAAACCCCACAAATGAATCTTCTGTTTGTTTGGCGACCACTGTATTTTTTTTGTGTGTGCTTATGCATTTCTTTGCCTCCAGTTTCATATCAAACCATTTACGTTTCACCTCTGACATGGTTCTTTGTACCACGGAGACAACATTAACAGCATCTGTTACCTCCCTCCAGGCCTTCGCTTTGCCTGTCCCTGTCACACCACTACTAACTGAAGAAAATAAAATGTTTTTTCTTAAGTCCACTTCACCCAAAATTATTTCGATCTCCGCTTCGGAAAAATTCTTTCTTCTTTCCCTCTCTTTCTTTGTTTGCGCCTTGACTGACAGGTCGACTGGATGCACCTACACCTCCTTATATGGTGGTCATTGGATATTCATGGGCAGGGATTTATGCTAATTGCTGATTACCGGGAGCGCTCTGTCACTTTACGATGGATTGGCATTCATGATCATACGCACGTGTTTACGATCAAATCTGAGTTTCCCGCAGCGTTCCTGAATCCGGAGTAGGTTTTTAGTAGCGTAGGCTTTTATGTGCAAATCTACACACAGATTTACTCACTTTTCATGAATGAGACCCATTATGTATTGACTACTCTCAGGATGGAAGGACCATTTTACCCAGTATAACAAAAACAGGAACAGGAACAGGATTACCAACTATAGCTTTAATTGTAGACAAGCTCTACTGCATGCATATATGCTGAATGATGACTTTGTTCCTATTCCACATCCACAAAAGAAACTGTTGGACAAGAGGGAAGCTTTACTCTTTTTTTAGATTCTATAAGCTTAAAGATGACTGGTGTGTAAAAACACTGTCCTGGTATTTTACAGTATTCACAATCCATGTTAATGGTTGCTGTCCTTATCAGCACATTCTCACTCTGACCTTGTCACATATTAATGTTTGGCTATGGACTTTCCATGATGAGATATGACATCCAAGGCACCCTGTGTGAATTGGCAGCTGAAGTTCTGGGACGCTGTGTCAACTTCTGCCTGTTACATGCATTGTAGTATCTAAAAAAAATACTTCAGTTTTCACATTAAATGTACAGTTTGCATACATTCTCTTTCAAAATAATCGCACTACGTCAGTACAACACTGCAAAGTGACATTTGTTTCCCTCAACAACGGATGCAAGTGGTTACATTTTGCCAACACACGCAAGTGGTTGGGGTTAGGAATAAAGAGCAGGGTATGGCTTTACAATCTTATGGAAAGCGAACACCAGCCTGAAAGTCGATGTTTGTTGGACCTATCCACCTCTCCCACCCACCCTACTTGGACTTCCACCACTTGAACTTTTGTTGTTGTCCCACCGCATTTCCCCCAATAACGGCAACCTGCGGCGTATCATGCCGACATGAAAGGACTGCTTTTTGTGTTGGTATCTAAAGCTGGAAGTCATTGACCAAGCGGAGGAGTAAGACTGGGTTCTTCTTATATAGGAAAAGTACAGCTAAGATAAAGGATTGGTGGCTTCTAAAATATTGGCCTTAAATGGATCTGGATTTGCTTTAAAATATTTAACTTGCTGCTTATGACATTGGTTAACAGCGAAACACCTCGTATCTAGTGGTATGTAACTGCAAAATAACACGGCCTTGCTTTTCAGAGTATTCCATTATCGTGCCACACTGCAGTCATTAATCAGTCATTGTGGTGATGATAGAATTATCAGTTTCATTGTGCTTGTCCTGACAGAGGGCAAGGTTGCCAAGAAAGAAAAGTGGAGGTTTTAAGAGGTTGGACTGAAGGTCGTCATCATTGAACGCTGCCTTGGGCTAATACCCTTGTGCCCTTAAGTAATGATAGGTTATCAAGCTCTATTCTTTGATTAAAATGCTTATGTCCTTCAGGCAAAATGTGTTTGTGTGTGCATATCTGTATAATGAGTTTATTTTGTAAATAATTACTTGTAAATTAGGACTGAGCACTGTGAGTAAGGCCGAATACAAATTGACAATTTGCACAGTGCAAATAGGTTTTCCACCTACCATGCATTGTAAAAAGACAAATACAAATCTACATGTCAGCATTTCATAAACAAGTTCACCTCTGAGGAACTGTTTTGTTCCTGAAAGCCAGGTGGTTAAGTGGAATATGCTATTGCTTCTTTTAATGCCATGCATGTCTTTGTTTTCCAGCAAATACCACAGGAATAGGCCTCAGAATCCATAATCATTTCATTTCATGTACTGTAACCTCTCCAACCTGTGCCATGACAACAGTTTCTATGTAATCCTCACGGGAAAACATGGAGCATAAAAAATGAATAAAAACAGGTTGGATGGACTACAATTTCAGACTGCTGGTTCTTGTCATATTGTCATTTCGGATGTATAGTCACTGAATGAATTAGCCTCTCATTTCATCATGTGTGTGATGATTGTTGGTTAATCAGCACATTGGTTGTGGAGAATTACAGAATTAATTAGAAAATTAATAACCTTTGGAGGGAGAAATGTCCGTTGCATGTCAGTGTCAAAGTCAAGGTTTTACATTCAGCTTCAGACGCTTTAGAGAAATGTGGGCAAACAAAAGGAACCGGCCGCACTGATGATGTCAAACGGAAGGAGTGATGCACACTGACTTCTGTAAAAGAAATAATTGTTTGCTGAAAAAAAAAAAAAAAAAGATGAATGGTTTTATTTATAACAGCCTCCCACCTCATATGCTGCATGCAGCTCGCCCATGCAAACAGTACAGTTTTTAACAAAAAGAAGTTACATAATGTAAAATCCACTAGATGAATAATAACAAATAAAACGATATGTGGGTCACCCAATGCAGGGAGGAAAGAAAGGGGAGAACTCCACTGTCCTCTATATAATGTATTCGTACATGGACAAGATAGAGCACAAAACAGACATGAGAAGTCAAAAGAATTGTACAACTCTCTTTCCTGACTCATTTAAATTGGTAAATGATAACCACTGGTTTGCATCACAAGTCAAGCCTTGATCAACAGAGACAAAGGTCTTCTCTGGATTTAGTTAATATAAAGATTAAGTGAACTACAACCAGTGAGCCTGTCAAACTTGATATGACAGTTCTGTTTATCAGTACTGTACATATGCTGGCATTTAAAGTTCAACCTTGGTCTGGAGAAATCAAAAAAATCAAAAAGCATCTGCTGTAAGAATAGGCATTACTCCAGAGTCACTATCTGTCTAGAACAGGGGTGTCAACTCATTTTAGTTAATGGGCCACATACAGCCCATTTGATCTTAAATGAGCCGGACCAGTAAAACCACTGCATAATAACCTGTAAAAAACAACACCTGCAAAATTTTCCCTTTCTTTTAGTGTAACGTACAAGTACATTCTGAAAACATGCATACATTTACAAAACAGATGATGAACAGCCTGAGATGTCTGACTGAATGTAGACATATTGTTGAAACTACCCTTATTTTTATCTATTTTTTTTCAGTCTACTACTCATTGTCATTACATGTCCATTTTTCCCATACATTTTTACTCCTCTGTAGTAATTCTATCATCACAACATCAAACTGAAGTGGAAGCTATTGATAAACCAGGTTAAGTTATCCCCTGCCTTACAAACCATGTGTAAATCTAAAGTTCTGACAATGCCTTAGTAGTGGGGTTCCATCAATGTGGTTTTAAGATAGAATTCTGATATAGCTGCTGAATGACAATATTTTGCACTATGTTCAATATCTTTGAAAATCAATAATACTTATCATAATCATATTCAGAGAACTGTATTCTGGTCAGGGTGAAAAGCTTCCATCGCATCATTTTACATGAAGTAGGCGATTAACTGTTTAACCTGTGCCTAAAACCTGACACTGCTTAGCCTTGAAAAGTCTATCACTATCTGGTGTGCAAAGTCATCCAGTGGGCTGGATTGGACCCTTTGGCGGGCTGGTTCTGGCCCCTGGTCTAGAACATGGGCTGTATAAAATAATGTATGAAGCCACCATGACTTTACCCACTGATTTGTGGACGCCTGTTTGGTGTTTTGGATGACGCCTCCTTGGATTTTTGGAGCCAAAAGAGACCACATCTGGACTGGAAAGGGTGGGGCTCAGGTCCCCACAAAAGCAGCTCACCCTTGCAGCCAACTTTTCCCAGTGGCCACCTGTGGTATTGTGACAAAAATCCCCTGAAAAAAAAAAAAAAAAAAAATCATTCATCATTATAAAAGAGACAGAACCCTTACACACAGCAGAAGTAAACCCAGAAGCTAAAACTTTTGTGGTGTAAGCGCCAGCCGAGCAACTACATTGGAATGAATAGGCACCATTTTGGCATCTAGGTACTGTTATAAATCCATGGTGGATCTAACCAAAATGTTGGCTGCTAGCTTGGTTAGAGTGGTGCATTTACAGTCTATGGTTAACAGTGATAATGCTAATGCAAATTTTTGCTAACACAAAATACCCTTAAAACCATAAAACAAAATGTACTTCCTGGAAAAAATGATCATCTGACTCCTTAGAGGGTCTTTTAGTAAAGTCAAAAACTGAACAAGAAGTTTTTTAAGCAATCAAAATGTTACAGTTAACTTTCATGAAGTGAAATTATGCATAACTTTAAGCCTTTAAAATGTAAATGGATGAGTTATAATAAATTCACCACCGCTACAGTTGTCATGAAAGGGATTATTGTTGTACCAGGATGCAAACATGTTTATTTCTACTGCCCAGTTGGGTATTTTAACACTGGGGTATACGGGGATTGACTCCCCTTTAGAGCGAGCCTCAAGTGGCCATTAGAGGAACTGCAGTTCTTTGGCACTTCTGTGTTCGCTTCATTTTCCGGCCCCAGAGGTTGCTGCTTGGTCTTTAATGACATTTCCCTTCAGTATTTTCCAACAGGAGCAGTCTGTCAGGGAGATGCATGTAAAGGGCTGATTAACCTTAAAGGGATAGTGCATTCAAAAATGAAAATTCAGCCATTATCTACTCACTCAAATGCTGAGGGAGGCTCAGGTGAAGTTTTAGAGTCCTCACAACACTTGCGGAGATCCAAGGGGAGAGGGGGTAGCAACACAACTCCACCTAATGGAGGCTTATGGCGCCCCAGATTCAAACGTCCAAAAACACATAATTGAAACCACAAAATATCTCCATACTGCTGGTCCATAGTGATCCAAGTATCCTGAAGCCGTGACATAAAAAGTTGTTTGAAAAAACATCATTTAAACTCTGTTTTTAGCCTCATTGTAGCCTGTAGCTCTAACTGCCTCTCTGTGCACTGCGCTCACGTGTCCACACTTGCGCGCAACACCAGCGAAAGCACGTGAACACACATGAATGTGGTGCCCATGTCTCACGGTCTCGTGCAAGACTATGAGAATTGTCTTTTTTTTTCTGGTCAGGGAAATATCATGGCAAAGATTATGGTAAATAAACTATGGGTTTGGTATGATTGGGTTTAGGCATGTCTTGTGTTTAGGGTTAATCTAAAACACCATTTGCAAGTCTGTGATGGAAAACAAACTCAGGTCTCCTGTATGAAAGTCTTACTCGTTACATGCCAATCTAACATCTTGCTCCATACCTTTGATTTCTGCCTTACTACATGAAAAACACACCACTCTCTGCAATGGCAATTAATGTTGTCTGCAGATATAATCGCGTGATGCAGAATCATCCAATATGAATGTAAGTCATATGTAGAACATTATATAAAACTATTAATAGAATATTGGGCTGAGTCTTGAGTGTAGAATTAGAATGTGTGCTGTAATGGCAACAACAAAAGTATAATCCAATTTCTATCCGACTATTATGAAACATATAATCTTCATTTTCATTTCAGGGAGCTATTGATCCTATCCATCCATCCGTCCACTTTCCAGCACTCATCCAGGACTGTGACTTTCCTTTTCCCTCGCTACATCCTGTGGCCCCTGTTGGAGATCCTGGTGTAGTCCTGGGCTAGATAGGATTTACAATATAATCCATTCAATGTGTTCTGGGCTTTTTATAGCCTCTCTTCCCATTTGGACACTCAGGATACCTCCCAGTGGAGGATGAATGGCTGAGAACCATCTCGGCCAGTTCCATCAAAGTGAAGGGGTAGCAATTTCACCCTGAGCCCCATACGGATCTTGTTTTACATTAAAACTACTCATGACATTATGTCAAATTGTTCGTTTTTTTCTTTTTTACAAAGTAAAGAGGGAACTCAATGTTTTAAATGTTATTTTTATTAATAGTATCATTTTTCAGTTGAACTTGCTTACAATTTTTTACAGTGTACAAGAAAATGTACTTGATTTGTAACATATAAGATATACACCTTACAGTAAAACAACATTCACAGTGGGCTTATTTTAGGTTATATTGCAGGAAATTGTAGTGGATTGCTTTACAATACACAGGCTCTCTTGCTGTAATGTGTTAGATGCACTTTGTAAAATTGTGAAATATGCATAAGCTGTAACTCTGTTGACATGCTTTGAAGGAAAAAAAGGACATGAGTTTCATTATGTAAAGTAGTACAAATGAATAAACAAATGAAAAACAATTTGGTGAAAACCTTAGGTTAAGGTTGGAGCCAAGCTTCAAGTGCTAAACTAGAACTTGAAATTTGTGAGAATAAACCCAGTGTCACCAGACATGTGGAAAGCATTTACACTCATCAGAACATTGGCATTTATTGGCGCCCCCTCACTGTAATGGGTGTGTAGTAAACGATACAGCATACAAAGGTAGGACTATCAGTATATCATGTTGAAGTTTACGGTATGTCTTGCAGCACTTTGCGCGCTATTCGTGGTGAATATGGGGGAGAGAGTATGGCAGCTATGGCGAAACCTTCAGGAACATTAAGGTGTCAGTTTGTAACAGCGACTCAAATGCACCATGTACAGATACTCAGAAAGCACACTGTAATCTAAGTCATCCCTCCTACAACCAACTGATTGGTAATAAAAACCTTTAGGGGCACTTGGGGCTCTCCGCTGAGATGGTTGAGGCTGTATTTCTTTCTGAGTTTACCCCTAAGGCCGACATGTTCAATTTTAATTTGCAGCTTGTATGTTATTTGGACGGCTGTCTCTCTGGTAACTGACAACAATATAATCTTACAGTGATGCAAGAAAGAATATAATAATATAATAATATACATATATATATATATGTATATATATATATATTTAAATTGTGCTTTTCCCACTTGTTTAAACCACTTTCCAATTAGATAATGCATGTTTAGATGAAGGCTGAATTAAGATACAGTCATCTTTGCAATAAGCTTCTATTGCTGCATCTTGTTTCATTCAACGGTTTACTATTGACACACAAGCATCATGGGTGATCGGCATAAGATTTACTAAAAAAAAAGAGCATATGACTTACTTATTGTGACTGATCAGAACACGTTTTGTTTGTGGTCACGTTGTCGTAATCAGCAAAGAAAACCAGTCTATTAATTTCAGTAGTATCAAGCTAAAGCAAAACAGATCAGTGAAACGTAGTTATCATAACTGCAACATATTTTCACCGCCAAAAAATACTGAGGCTTGATCAATGGCCCTACGCATCAAACTCTAATGCTTTGGGTACCTCTACAGTGTTACTTTTTGATATTCAGGGAGGACATGTCACACTTGCAATGTTCTAAAAACCTGTTGGTTCAAACCAATGCAACTATATGAGACGGTGTATCATCTCTATGCAACAACTCTCTGTAGGTGTGTTCTGATTTTCAGCTTTTCAGGCTTATTTTGTGGCTGAATATAATTTGTAGCTTCTTAAAATATAAATGAGAATAGCAATGGTAAGATACTGGCTACAGGTGCATTTGTAGTGATGAAATGGTGAAAATATAAAAAAAACAGCACCAATTATTCAGTGAGAATGTGTGGGGGTGGCATAAGCAAATACAGCCCGAAGGCCGACATGTTCAGCAGCAGCGGCGACCCACCGTCTGACACTGGTACACTTTGAGGACAAAAACAAAGGGTTTGCCGGGGACAGTGCACCTGCCACCACAAACCGATTGGCTGTTGAAACAGGTGACGCGCTTTACACTCTTAAACCAGCTGCCGTCTCATCACAAATCATTGGTCTGAACTATGTTAAAGACATAGGTTAAAACTAGATCACTAATATAGTATGCTTCACATGCTTGCACACTATTTGGTGTTAAAATAACTCAGTTGACTTTTGGTTTCACTCAGGACATGAACAGAAGTCTCTTGGATGAAAGCCCAGTTTGTTTGACCGATCCACCTCCCCTCCCACCAGCTCTATGTAGATTTTCTTGCATTTTATGCTATGGCAGTTGCTCAGAGCTTCAAAAAACGGTACCGCCCGGGGTGTCTCATACCGCCGCTAAAGGATGCCTTGTTGCATCTGTATTTGATGCCGATGGCCACTCACCAAGCACTGATGTTTGACAAATTTGGATAGGGATTAATATTTATGTCAGAGTGCAGTCAAGAGTTGTGTGTGGTGTAATGGCAGCATAGCTGGAAACAGTGAGGAGGAACAGGCTACATTACTAGTGGGTGTTGTAGAAGCTAGACCAATCAAATCACCTCTTCCCCTTCCCTTTAAAAGCAGTACTCAGGGCTCCGCTAATTTGAGTCAATTGAGGTGGAGAGAATGGTCTAGATCCACCACAAAGGTGTCCTCCAAGAGGAACACTGCGTCTGTGGTGGGAGGTG
The DNA here is from genome assembly GCF_006386435.1 of Epinephelus moara. Lineage (NCBI taxonomy): Eukaryota > Metazoa > Chordata > Actinopteri > Perciformes > Serranidae > Epinephelus > Epinephelus moara. The sequence goes on from NC_065516.1 coordinate 9,737,878, forward strand.
TGAAATCACAAGAATGATCGCAAAGCACATTGAATAGAATTTTGTTGGACACATTTGTTTACCATTAGTCCCTGGAGATCCACTGCCCAAAGCACAGAACTCAATTATGAAATAGGGCAAAGAGCCAATAAAGAACTAGCAGTGGACTCCACAGACAGTTTGACTGGAGGAAGACGGGCGTCTGCCAGCATTCGTCACCAGTCCATCACATCTATTTAGGATACAACCGCCTCCACAGTTCACACTATGCATGACGCACACTAACAACTCACACTGCAACACCATAATTAATCCTGCACACACACACACACACACACACACTGTAGACTCAGCTAAGATATTTGTAGGTGTAGCAAAACAGTGACAGAGCAAAGGTTAGACACCACACCAGAGCGAAAAAACAGACTTAAGAGAGGGTAATGAAGTTTTATGAATGTTATAATATGGAGCAGTTCTCACAGAGTAAACCATTGTTTATCTGTTAAAATCACAAAGGCTTCAGTTTTGTTACAGTTGCTGCCGTAGCAGATGTCGATATGGCTCACAATGCTTATGCCTATGCAGTAAACCCTGGAAAATGCTTCATCTTTTTCCCCACAAAGACAGACAAAAGAAATGCTGAACAGAGATATTGCATTGGGTTACTGAAGCAGGTGGAACCAAGGCTATCCCAGACATGATGTCACGACTTTGGCTCTCTATAGATGCCTAAATCGATATCTTGGCTTGATCTTGAGACTTTCCTAAATTACAAACTGGAGGTGTGAGATTTTAAAGAAGTGAACACTTAAGGAGGCAAAGGGGGTCTATTAAAAGACATTATCCTGTGGTAAGGTGGTAAATGTAGGATCCAGTGGTTTTGGAACAATACTAGGAAATAAACATCAACAAATCTCAGTATTTACTTCTTTGATTCTGTCTATTCTTTTATCAATCTTTCTCAAGTCCCCCAATTTCACCGATGCTTACTTTTAAGAAAAAAATGCCGCAGGAAATGCATTAAAATAAAGAAATATTACGCAAACCGAGACTCAGCATGATTATTTCTCTAGTAATAAATGAATTATTTCCCCAGCTGAGTGCTGCGCTGCAAACTCTGGTAATTGCCTACGAGGGGGGAGTGGACTGTGAAATTTTTATGATAGTGGCAATTTAGTCAATAAAAGCAGATGTATCGCCTGCTGAGCACCTCCATAAGTAAGTGTTCACAGACTGAGTGAAGTGTCATCACTTTGGCTGGGACAGGAGCATCCTCAGGGCTTTTCTTGTGAAGCCATCATCCAGCACTTCCTCCTACACACCACCTCACTCCACACGAATGTCACTGTACATTAGTGGGGATTTGTGCCCACCAGTGATGGAAGTTTCCTCCAAAAGTAACATGCAACATATTTTGTGAACTGAATTCAGTTCCTGGGAGTAGTGAGTTACATAACACAGTATGTTTGCACAATATTTGATAGTTTTATTAGTCTACAAACACAAACACACTATTTATAGAAACACACATTTGACTGAAATGTCTCCATTCATTTTGTCACCTAAACTCATGATGAAGGGAAAGAGTAATTTAAGATTATTTAGAAGTGGCGCTACACTAAATAACCTACCTAACCTACATACCTAAATAATTAGTGCAACCACCATGTAAAAATCTCCCCATACACAATAAATGTGCGATCTCTACTTTAAATAGCCAGAGCCAGGACAGCAAGGATTAGAAATTGAACACCCCCAGATAAAGGTGCTCCGATTGACCGGACACAGATCGTTATCTCCCAATATCCATTCTAAATGGTTTGAGGACTGATCAGAAGACAAAAAAACAAGGAAGACAGTTTATTTTTATGACGCTAAAATATCGTCACTGGTCCGGCGATTCTGACAAAATGTAATCTGTTCACACTGAGCATTCATTGTTACATTCATGGTTTACTGATAACCTGACGTCCAGCTCACGTGCCTGTCCACACTGCAGACATATGTCTGACACTTCTGTAGAGGCTGTGTTACCAGTGTTTCCCACAGAATTAGAATCTATGTGTGGTGGCAACTGACCAAGGGGGTGTGGGATGGAGACAGAGGATGCTTGAAGTGACCAGAGACTGGATTTATGTAGGAAATTAATGAACCTTCTGACTGTTTTAAGGGTTAATCTCAAGGTGTTGTCATTGAAGTTATTTAGTAACTGACCAGGGTGGGGGATGGGAGTGGGGTGGGGGGTGCCTGTGCCTCTTGCCTGTGAGTCCTTGTGTATCAGTTTGTCCCCCCTCTAGAGTTTATTGCAGGTTCTTGAATGCATCACAGGTGGAACTCTCCTTTTTTGCCTTAGCAGCTGTTTGTGTAGTTAAGTTTCACTTTCACTGTGTCTGACATTATGCTGCTCTGTCTGTTCCCAGTGTACAAGAGTTTGATGAAGTAAATAATATGACAGTATATAAATTCCAAAGGTTCACCTAATGAATGGTCTAGCTCGAAAAATAGAAAATCAAACCGTGGTGGCAGATGTTTTAATTGTGCCGAGCCGTCACAAATACATGAATGAGTGGGAAACCCTCGATACATGCAGCTGTTTTCTGACAGTGTTTGCATTTAGCTTTCTTTGTCCTGTATTGTGCCCACACAATTTACATGGCATGTTTCTGTGTACCAGCTCTTTCTCATCTTTATTTCTCTAGGACTGAGTTGTTTGGTCTCTGCAACTGGAAAGGCAGGGTTATTAGGGGAGACCAGGGACAATAGTAACCATTTGTGTTTTTGATGCCATTCCTCAAAAACCACTAGGACGATTTAGATACAATTTTTAAAGGTAACTTGTATCTGTGTCCCACTTTTTGACAGTCATGAATTGTTTTTAAAGGCAAGGTTAGAGTCACAACATTGACTGAAACACAAGATGTCAAATGTTACATCTGCCCTCACATGCAGGAGTAATTGTAACAGCGTATGAGGTATGGGAAGCATTTTATTACACATAATTTACCGCCTAAAACTGTGTACAAATATGTGTCTGAACCTTGTGTTAGTGGATGCACTAAATACCTTAGGAAACACACACTTCAGCATTGCTGATAGATAAGATCCTCGGGGGAACACTTTTTCTTGACAGAGGGAAAAAGGAAAAGTTTTATCCAATGCAATAGAGAAAGACTTGCTAATTGGAGAGCATAGTAGTGAGCAACTATAGAGTTCAAAATGAATATATGCAAGTGACTATCCATTATTACTATGGAAGCCTACAGGCACCCTAAGAAATGCCACTGCTAAAAAAAGAAAAATACTGCAGTATCTGTTAAGTTCGTGAAGAGGAAGTGAAGTTACGCTAAAGAGGGCTTGCAATTTATCGAATTGGCCCAAATTCAACTTCCCTTTTTTCATCATGGCCCAGGTGCATACTAATCAGAAAAAAGCAAAGATGACTTCTGAATAACCTTTGATTTAAAAGTAGAAAGCATTTCTCAAGCTCCAGGCTGGGCTGCTGATCATAGAACCAGGACAGGTTCAGTCCCTGTAATAGCCAACATGTGTCCATTAACAGACATGTAAATCGTCTAAGTGTCCTTGAGCAAGGACCTGAACCTTACCCCTTACCCTCTCACCCAGTGATAGTTGTCCTGGGTAAGAGCTTCAGCTGCAGTAAATCTGTGAAATGTATGTAAATGAATGAAGCCATTATGGATCAGACTCTACTTTACAATTCTGCCAACCTTGTGAGTTTAATTATGGAGTGATTTCAGGGAAGTCTGAAGAGAAGGCTGCAGGTATTGGCCTCACACCTTTGATGTTGACACAGACACACTGAACAACTACTTATATCCCAGCTCATGATACAGAATGCTTGATTCTTGAGTCAAACATGACATGTAAGTGCTGTTTAATATTTTTGTGCCTTGTACATCTTAGAGTCTATCTGCTCTGGATCGCAATTTTTCATCTTTATTGGAAAAACTGCTGAGAAAAGCTTCAATGGGGAACCACTTCACTGTGTATGCTAAATCTAATGATGATATAAGGTATGGTGTTTACATGCTCCACGGATTGTAATCAGAGATAATGGGTCTGACATTCACAATATAATAACCCGGCACTGCACCATTACCAAACTTCTGAGAACGATAGAGCACTATCAAACACTTGGCATCATTATTAATTTATTGCGGCACTTTCTATTGAAGCAACGGTTGTGTTGAAGTATTCTGTTCCTGCAGGTATTAAATGGGAGAAATTGAGACACCCGCTGCACTTAACAACAATCAAAATCATCGAGAAAAAAGCAAACGGCACTTTAAAATACTTAACTGCTTTTTTTGCAGAAGTTATGCCAGTGTTACCTGTATTTTAGAGAGCATATATTATTTGCCCGCTCAGTTTTTTTGCCCCATTGTCGTGCTGGCAATCAATCTTGTGTTTGTTTTAGCTATACCAACAGTATACAGTTTTTGCTGCAAACAGTGCTGTCAGAGATAAAGCACAATGCACAGCTGCAAACCTGGCAGCAAAGTATTTCTGTAAAAGAATACTGACTCAAACTTACAGATCTTTCTTTACACTTTGGGTTATTTAGCAAAGTGAATGACTGACCTCTGAAAGGCTGACGTCTTTTCACAGGGCGATATATCCACAATGAACATGAAGCAGCTTGGCTCAGTCAGTCAAGAAGCAGTATATTGCTTTGTGGTGTAAAGGTGCCTCTGTCCAACATGTGGATAAGACCCGTTCCTCAACATGTCTGATGCTACAGAACCAGCTTGTGCATTAAATAGTTTCTTATTACTTTATCTACTTTGAATTCAATCCATTAAATGCATTTAATCCAAAATTACTAAAGGTTAAGCCCAACTGACAGAAGAAAATGGTGGCATTGTGTGTTTCTGCAAACCACGTTTACATGATATTTGTACTTCATACATATTATTACGTTTCTTACTTTTACGTTTCTTACGTCTCTGAAGTGATGTACTGTAGTTCTGATTACATATGTGACCTGACTTTGTCATCAGGAGGTGGAGGGGGTGACACCAAGGTGACACAGCTGCCAAACTGCAGAACACTGCAAACAGCTGTTCAAGACCAACAAACAATAAAAGTGACTAATTTTAAAGCAAGACTTCGCTGCTTTTCCAGCAGAGATTGTGTCACCAAATTAGGCATTTTCTAATAAGACATTCCTACATCTCCTGTGGGGGCTGAGCAACCCAAAAGCAGAGAGACATTTTTAGAGAGACATTACTGCATTTCCAGCACAGTAGGAATTGTGCCACCAAAAGCAGGCATTTTCTAGTGAGAGACTGCTGTGTTTCCAATGGAGATTGTGCCACCAAAAGAGGGTTTTTCTGGCTAAATTTGCTGCATTTACAGTGGGATCGTGCGACCAGATTTAATGTTTTCTTGCAAGACATTGCTACATTTCCTGTGGAGGCTGAGCCACCCAAAAGCAGGTGGTTTTCAGAGACATCACTGCATTTCCAGTGGGGGTTGTGCCATCAAAAGCAGGTATTATCTAGCCAGACATCAATGCTTTTCCAGCAGGGATTTTGCCTCCTAAAGTGGATGTTTTCTGACAAACAATCACTGTGTTTCCAACTGGGATTTTGCAACCAAAAGCAGGTGTTTTCTAGCTAAGATTGCTGTGTTTCCAGTGGGATTGTGCCACCTAATTGAGCATTTTCTGGCAAGACATTGCTACATTTCCTGTGGGGGCTGAGCCAACCCGAAAGCAGGTGTTTTTTAGAGACATCACCGAATTTTCACCGGGGAATGTGCCACCAAAAGCAGGTGTTATCTAGCGCGAGATCAATGTGTTTCCAGCGGGAGTTTTGCCGCCTAAAGTGGATGTTTTCTGACAAAAGATCACTGTTTTTCTAATGGGGGTCATGCAACCAAATTGGGCATTCTCTAGCAAGAAATTGCAACATTTCCAGCAGGGATTGTGCCACCAAAAGCAGACTTCTTTTAGGGAGCTATTGCTGCATGTCCAATGGCACTTGTGGCACCAAAACTGTGTATGTTATGTCAAAGCGTGATCTTTTTGTAATCATAACAAATCAGTTTTTGTGCCTAGACATAACCACATATTAACTGCAGCATTGTTGAAACATAAGGGCCTCTAGTTTCCCGGTGCAGCGCAGGGTGGCGAACCCCGCGCAGAGCTAGTTTCGAGCAGCGCAACCCGAGTCACGCTCAGTTTGGTAGTTTGGCAGACCGAGGTGCGCTGAGATGGGTGTGGCGGCGCAGCAGGAGGAGGTGTCGACAGAGCCAGCTTGGCGCAGTGACAGTTTCGTGCCAAAAGGCTTCGCCGAAGGTGCGCTAAAAGCTCGCCAGCTGAAACCAGGTCTACTGTCAGTGCAGGCGGAGCGCAGCCGGTGTAAGCCAAAGTTTGGCTGACCGGCGGACAGTGCGCACACGTCACCAAAACCTCACAGGCAGGTTTCCAGAATATCAGGCACATTAACGATGCAATAAATACCCAAAAAAACACTATTCAATGCAACTATCTGCAATCAGCACATAAATGTATCTCTATATCGACTGTCCCGTCACATCTGATGTCAGATCAAAGGGGATTGGCACCGTTTGGCACGTTTGGCACGCTTAATGGAAACCCAACCTGATTTGATTAACACAGCTGCAAACTAATGAGTTCACATCCCTCTCAGCCAACCACAAACAGCCACAGCATCAGATAGGGAGTATATATTCAGCATCTGTCATCGATCTGACAGCGAATTGAGTAAACTCTCATTACGCCCTCGCGCGGCGCATTTAAGGGCGAGGAGAGGGGTTTATTTGATTGGTGGGATGTGAATGGGCTGTGTAAAACCCACTCCACGCCTTCTCTTCTCCCTCTTTCCGACTTGCGCAGGTAGGATGGACGGAGGTGAGAAAGAGGAGTAGCCGCGCCAGCGCGCACGGTGTGCCCAGCTTGCAAAATCTGCCTGGCCACACCCAGTTGGCGAAGCGCAGGTGCGCTGTGCCTCCACCTCACCCGGTCTGTGAAACTAGAGGCCAAGGTTTCAAAGTATCTGCTACATAATTACATACAAATATTACTTGTCCATGGTTTGCAGAACATACAAAGCTAACATTTATTCAGATGGCTGTTGTTTTGTTGTGGTAAGAAATATATAATTTAAACTTTAAATAATAATTCAAATTTTGCAATAGTTTAGTTTTCACAAATTATCTCTGAATTTAAGGAAGACTAATCTCACAATGATTGGTTATTGTGTTCACAGATTTACAAATAAAACTAATGATAAATTATGGTGAAATCAAAAGCAAATTAAGGTTATAAAGCTGTTTTAATTTACTGTATAAAAGGATTTCTTAAATTAAGCTTCATTATACATTTTACATATTTTCATATTTTACTTGTTGTGGATGTACAGTATGGGAAAATGCATGAAAAATCATAATACTCAATACTAAAATAGGGCCATTAGAATTAGAAACAAGAAGTAATAAAAAAATAAATTATTACCTAGGAGAATCTAAAACGTCAACATGATTTGAGAGGAATATGCATGTCCAAGGAAAAGGTCAGGACTTATGTAAAAAACATTGCGTTTTGTTGAAGCTGAGAATTTATGGCAGTGGAGCAGGAAATGTAGCACCCTGTTCATTCAGCCTCTACCTTTAGCTGGCTTGTTAGGGATCTTCACGTGGCCACTAAGAGCAGCAACAAGAGATGAGATTTGAGTTCTCAGCGCTCAGCTTATGTGGTCTTGTCATTGCCATACAGAGAGCTGTATCAATAACCTATCAGCAGCTGCAGTTGTTATGCCAGCACAGCAAACACTGGGTAGACATCCGCACTTGAGCGTTCCTTTGGGAAGGAAAGGGAAATCAGAGAACTAATCAGCGGCAGCTAGGACTGTGGAGGTGAATGCAAGTGCAACAAGAAAGTGATGCTGATGGGAGCTGACAGTGAGAATTGGGAGAGGATCAGGAGACACCCTTACTTAAGGAAGCTGTTTCCTCAGCCTGGAAAACTTTGATTTAATGTAATGGAGTCATCATCAGGAGGGGATGAAAAAAACAATGGGAGTCTGGAAATTGTTTAAGGCCTGTGGAATTAAGAAGAGAAGATTGGGATTTTTGACCATGTATAGTGGAGAACTTTGGCTCTGAAAACATATTTCCCGGAACAGTTGGGTACAATGCTCGCTCTTGTTCTCTGATGTTTGCACAGAGTTGTTTGTGCTGTGTAACAACAGCGTTATTAACATCCCAGGGGTGTAGATAGCAGGTAAATTAATACTAATTCTATGCAGAGATGTACAAATTAGCCTGCTTTTTTTCCCAGTGGCTTGTTAGTGAGGAACACCAAACACACATACACACACATATTCACACAAATACACTCAGAGACACGCATTCACATCCATCCTGTGCACACATGGGTATAAGTAAACATGACAAACCTCCCCTCCCCCAGTCGTACATACAAATACAGTACACAAGCCAACATATGCACACATGAAATGCAAACACACACCTACTTCTTAATCTCCCAGCACCATGAACACAACGAGGGAGTGAATTATGAAGTGTGAGGACTTGGCTTGGTATCAGAGGGAGGCTACCTCGCTGCTTGTTCGGATGTTAATTAGTTTGGCCTGTTTGCATTTCTATTTATCTGGTGCAGAGAGTTTGAGCTGATAATCCATTCACACTGATATTGGGAGATAAAACTTGAGCTCGGATGAGGTTGGCCAGTGAAACTGCTGCTTTTCTTAAATTATTCATCAACGGCGCAGCTCTGAGTGGCGTCCCATGCATTTCAAAGTCACTTGAAGCGACCGTTTATCTGCTCAAGGTACATGTTGGGGACGGATATCGGCATCTAATAACGTATCGCTCCCCGTACCTCACCCCTTAGCATCAAACACCTCCGTGATATATTGTCCCCCTGACTCTGTTTCTCTCAGTTGAATTAAAATGCTATATCACTCTCAATAGGCACACACTATACAGAGATGTATTGATATGCATCCAACATGGAGCATGTAATGAGAAGAGATGACAGAGTGCCTGGACTGCATGTGCACCTGCCACATACAGCCGGCCAAGTCAGAGGGACGAAAGATGAAGATGAACAGGGCAAAAACCTGCCCCCCTCCCCACTCCACACCCACCCTCAACTCCACACCCCTCGCTGTGTGGCTGATTTACAAGTTATGGCCTTTTTCCCCTTCATTCCACCGTCATTGAAAGAAGATTAGATGGGGCAGATTGCTTTAGACATCAAACATCATACAGTCGATCCGTCATAGCAGTCGCTTTCAGCGCAGCCTCTTATGCATTCGCAGTGTGAGGAGAAAAAAAAAAAAAGAAAACACTCTGTCCCTTTTCCAGCGTCCACCCTCTTCTTCAGCCCCTAACCTCCCCTGTTTCTCCATTCCACAGTCAACTGATGCTCACTGGGATGTAAGGGCACTATTTTCCTCCTTTACCCCTTACCCCTCCCTTTTCACCCTCCCTTTGCTTTTCTTCCCGTTTTCTCTCTCCCTTTTTCTTTATCGCCAACTTGTGAATGGCAGCCAATCAGGGGCAGAGTCGCCTCAGCTTCAGCCTCGGTGACATCCACCGCCAGAAGTGATGCACTGCTAGAGAAAGAGAGAGGAGGGGATATAGAGAGAGAGAGAGAGAGAGAGAGAGGAGAGGAGGGGGAGGAGGTGGAGGAGGAGGAGGAGGAGGAGGAAAGGGGGAGGGAGAGACAGAGAAAGAGAGACGGAGAGAGAGAAGAGATGATAGAAAGAAAGTGTAGAGGAGGAAAGGGAGAGAAGCCAGAGAGCGGGGAGGAGAAACGGAGCGAGGGAGGGCAGAGAGAAAGGCATAGAGCGAGGGAGGGAAGCAGGCAGGAGACTCTCTCTCTCTCTCTCTCTCTCGCTCTCTCACACACACACACACACACACACACCACACACACACACACACTCCCATACACATTCGCACCAGCTGAGCTGTTGTCAGTCTTGGAATGTAAGCACTGCCGTGAGGAGTCAGATTCTCCACCGCTAAGCACTGCTAAGGAGTAGGGAACACAGCACCGTGCTCTCAGTGACACAGATGGATGCTAAGCTGTGAAAATCAAAGGTAAGGGCTTTTTTCTGATTAATGTTTAAGGATATATTTATATTTTTGTGGTGCCTCCAGACTCCAGGGGATGATCTGCTTCTTCTTTTTTTTTTGCACTGTGACAAAGCCAGACTAATGCAGCACTGTGGATATCTGGTGAAAAGAAGTGTTGCAACTTCAAAGAGGTTGATAACAGCTATACTGAGTGAACTGGGGGATGATTAGATTTGCTGTTCTTTACTCTTATCTTGAATTTGTCCTTATAATTTATTTATGTACAAGGCGTGTTTGAAAATGAAAGAAACTGAACGTGATAGTGCCATCGTAGATTCTCAGTAGTCTGTTTTTTGACAAATTGGAACTTTAAGCTCATTAATGATGCCTGAGAAAACACCTTAAATCAGCACAAGAATTTCAAGCATATATCAATAAATGTAAAAAGTCCATGACACCTGTCACACAGTGAATAACACTGCATATGTAACTTTAACATTGGCACAATATTGTTTGGGGTCATACTGTTCTCTCCTAAAGACTGGCATTAACTTTATCACCCAATCCAAGATGCTTCATTCTTCTAAGTGCTCTTCTGACTCCACACTCTGCGCCAGTGGGTGTCCATATATCTTAAATACATGTATAGATGCATGTGATTGGAATGTCTTAAGTGCGTGTGGATCTGTGTTTGCACCTGTTCAAGTGCCATGCCAAGCTCTCTTTCTCTCTGTGTGGATGAATTTGTCTGACTGCTGAGATGCAGCGAGGGCGAAATCATACTTGTGATGTGCTCCGGGCAGATTTGATGGAGAGGCACTGTACCATTCATATCTCTAAAAACGCATGGAGGTGTTTATCGTGGTGTTGGAGCGGCGCGACAAGAGCAGCCAACGGTGTTGCTGAGTATGTACATGTGCATATCCTCCACGGCACAAACTTAATCCACCCCTCACTCTTTTTACCCCCGCTCTCTCCCCAGCCGCCTAGTCCTCGGGTGTGCTGCCTCACACGCCGACAGCTTTACAGTCGCCAAAGTGATATATTAGGGTATGGTAGCGTGCACCGGGTCATCCATGTAACGCCATTACTGTTTAGTGCAAATTAGCCACTAACACGCTCCCTGAATTATTGTCAGATATGGAGTGACCTTTCAGTGTTGAAATGAAAAGAGGTGGAAATCCATTCTCCCACACAGGCACAGGGGCTCTCATGAGCATTCTCACAGCTGGTTTTAAAGAATCAAACATGAATATTTATTTGCAAAAACACTGTGTGTGTTAGTGAGCAACAGGGAGCAGGGAGGAGGAAATAGGGGGTTTTTCCTGACAAAATAAAGGAATTAATATGGGCATTTTAGTCAGTTTTAATTTAACTCCAACATCTTTCTATTCTTACGGCATTTTTTGCCACTGTGATTTTCTCATGGTGTGGCTATGCTAACCTTAAAATACTTCACATAGCTGTCAGGAAGACAGATGTCAAGGTTAATTGATTATCATCACCTTGTTAAACTACATACACCCTTCTAAAGCAATTCCAATATAAGTAATGCATATATTTTTACATAATGGAGTGGATTTTTATGTAACATTTTCACTGTCAACATACCCTTTTCAAGAAAGAAGGCCCTCCCTCTTTTTTAAAGTAGCTTTTCAACGAGGAAGTGTGCACTGTATCACAAAATTGCTTAGAGGATTTCAAAACATGAGTAAAGCTTGCTGAGGTTTGCCAAAGACTGCAGCCAGCTGAGGCAGACTTGGGAAGGTCTAGGGCTCCACCAAGTGGAGGCTCGCACAGGTGCTGCATCCCGGTCCATCAACGCCCCTCATGCTAGATTTACACTCTTGTCTGTGCTGCTCTGTCAACACCGGCAAGCAATCACTGGAGCTACTCAAACTGCCAATCCCAAAAACAGGAGTTTATTGCACCCGGCTCACATGTGTGGTTAGTGTGAGAGATGCTGCATTCATTCAGCAGCAGTGAATCATGTTACAGGATGAATGGTGTCGGTGCAAATGATGGAGACTAATCATGGCAGCCGTTTCGTGACCTTGCAACCCTCCTTTGCCCTCTCTCCATCTTTGTCTTTACTCTCTTCCAATTAATGTATCTCTGTCTCTGTTTATTTATGGGTCTCTTACAATATAGTCACTTGTTGAATTCCTCAACAGCAGGACTATAATTAAAAACAGGGTTTGAATGCCAGCAGTTTCAAACGTGGTAGATATCTGTGCAGCAGGTAGAAGGTTTTGGGTGGTAGATGTTTAAATATGTTGCCCCAGCCTTATTTAACCCTGCATATGTGTATGAATGTGTGTGTGTTGATCTGCGTGATGTTAGAGGTGTGTCCTTTGATGATAATGTGCAGTAAACCATACTTTTTTTCTTTTTTTCTTTTACCAAAATATGACTCATTATCAGTTTAGTCCACTGATAACGTCAGAAAAAATGTTTCCTTTGTGTTACATGACAAAACGTCATATTGAGGAGCTTCTGGGTCAAAGTGCAACACCACGTTTAAACCACACAAACAAAGTTGTATGCTTTCAATAATCTCTGTGCCCAAGGTTGAGAACACTGAGAACAGATGGTCAGTTTAGGTGTTTATACTCTCCCATGTATTTAGGATTATCAATTTATTATGCATGCAAGACCTCCTGAAAGGGCTTGCCAACCAGACTTGTGCTGCACATAATTATTGTCCTACTAAAGTCAGGGAAGCCATAAAAGTGCTTAGTTGCATTGCTTCGGTTTAATGTTCTTTTTTTTTTTTTTGGTTGGGAAGCCTGCACGTTCAAATTTGGGATGCATGTGCATACAAATTTATACAGACTAATGTGCAAGGCTCTGCTTTTCGAGGAAGAATATCCCGATGAACAGCCAGTTTATATCTGATCAAAGATATTCTTATTCAGCAAAACAAGAATGTATAATTTTGCAGATTACAGAAATGGAGCGCAGCGGAGCTCCTGCCAGAATGAGCTTGAGTCAAGATTAAGAATAACAACCCCAGACAACACTTTAAAAGCATATTTAACAAATTTGGTCTCTTCACATCTCTGTTTTTAATGCCAAGCCATATAAGCTGTCTACAACTTAATCTAATCATAAACAACTTTTTTTTCCCCCCTTTAATAAACCCCAGTATTTAATAGGCTGAATGAGTTGGGATAATTCAGCTTGAGTCTATAGAATCTGGCACTGATTCAGCATGCTCACTCATCCTTTAATGGAGTGTTTGGAAGAATTCTAAAAAGACACACTGGCCTAATGCTTAATAGGCACACCACATCAAAGATTAATATCCAGAATGCTATTAAAACTCAAGGACAGGCTGGAATGATAATTAGAAAATGCAATCACAAGCATCAGACTAGATTAATTGCGAGGCAGCGTTTCCTGATTTTCGGGAACGCACGTGTCACATCGTGCCACATTATGGGCACGCACAACAAAATAACATAAAAAATGTAGTGCTGATCAGCATTTACAACATTATCTTTATTTTATCTCCTCTCCCTTTGAAGCAGTATTCTGACTAAATTAAAATCTCAGTACGCTCTGTTCTGGCGTCAGAGAAAGACAAACTGTTGTTATTTGTATTATCTGGCTCAACATGTTTATATTTTTATATGTATTATAGAAAAGGTTTGGTCAGTTCACCCATGCTGCTGTGGTTCTGTAGTCTTAAAGTCAATGTTCATCCATACTCACAGACTTTGATCAACTCAGCCAAAAAGTTTTCTGAATACTTGAAAATTATTGCTGATTAAGCAGATTCAGTTGAGTGAAACTATCTGAGTGACTGAGAAAGAGCCGAATGAGTAATGTTTAGGTTGAGATCTCATTAGCCTGCTCATTTGATTTCCCATTCAAAGGATTGCATTCATTTACATTCCGCACTTCACTTTCATCAATGGAACCATAATGCTAATTCGTTCGTAGACAGTAACAGGCCTTTTGTCCGTGTGAATGCTCCCACTGACAATACAGCCTTTATTTAAGTGCTCTGGACAAATGCAGAGAAATTGCTAAAATGGCAATGTGCATGTTACGCAGCCTCCCCTGTGGTACACAGGGAATGCTTGTCAGGATAACTCTGGTATTCTAGCCCTCGTACGGAAACCCTGCTAAATGGGCTCATTTAGAAAGAAAGGCAAGATTTATTAGGATTAACTTCGAAAAGAGCATAAATTATGCATGCACACCCAAATTACCTATCAGGACGAGTCCTGATGGGGACTTTAAGGAGAGGACTACCAATAACACAAAATACCTTATCAGAGGCAGAAACCCTGACAAAGCTTGGGGTGATTTTGGCGGTTTTGGCATTTCCTCACATATCTCTATATATTTTCTTCTTTTGGAAGAGTACATCATGAAAACTATCAGAAATGTATGAATAGATGAATCTGAGTTAAAATCTTGGACAAATGGGTAAGGGGGATGAAAAAGATACATATCTTTAGCAAGACAATTCATCTCCACATACGGTAGTTGCTTTGTGATGATGAATTGTTCAGTCTATAAAGTGTCAAAAAAAAGTGATAAACACTTCCCAACATTTACCAGAACCCAATGTGACGTCTTCAAAACGCTCCTTTTGTCCAACTAGCAGTCGAAAACCCAAAGACAGCAAATTGTCACATTTAAGAAGCTGGAACCAGCAAATATTTGATGTTTTGCCTGAGAAATAATTAAGATGATTATATGATTATCAGGATAATTGGCATTTCATTTTCTTTCAATGGACTAATCAATTAATCGACTTATCGTTGCAGCTCTACTTGAAATGTAACTGATGAAACACATCGGGAAAGAGTGCGAGTTTTCACTCAGGTTTTTTTTTTTTTCAGTTAGTTGAAAGAGAGCACCAGAGAAAACTGCATTTTAAATGGTATCTATCATTCTGTTTTTTTCTTGGGGGCCTTTTGTGTTGAGTTCAGTGTTCAATTTGTTCAATAAAAGAAACAATTTCCTTTCATTTTCTTTCAGTTCAACAAGCCATGTGTTGTATTTTAGCAGTGTACTGAAAGGAGCAGAAAGGCATTGCTGAGTTAACTTTTAATATCTGTTTATTTATCGCAAGTAATATCAAGATATTCAACAATGTTATCGCATATTGCACATATCATGCAGCCCCAAGCAGGCCATAGAAATACAAACTGAGCTTCAGTCAAGTGTTTTACAGTGGTGCCTCTCATTCATGGCGGAGGCATTCTGCTCCTGGAGAAGCCTGTGCTCTGCTATTCAAATATACTCACCGGCTGTGAAGCACTGTTTGCGAATCATCAGTAATGCAACTTATAATTAGTGAAGTGCTGCTCACTCTTTTACTACTCAAACACAAGAAAACAAGGAGGCATGCCAGGGAGTTGTAGCTGCAGTGATTAAACATTTGAATTTGATAAATGCACGACGATGATTGCACCCTTTTGTTGATACATTTACATCGCAGTGGCTCTTTTATTTCTTTCAGTCATGAATCACTACCTTAGAAGTTTGTCTAATGACTTCTACTGCATATGTTTTGCATACTGTCTTATTATTAGATTATTTAATTCGTATGAATAAAAACACACCCGAATAGGTTTGGGTTGAGCAGGTTTAGGTTGTTCATTAATTTGTATTTTTCATTTTACAACCACTAAATTCAAATGTGTTTTTGAGTTTACTGATCTCAGACAAATCCAATCACTGAATTAGGACTTTTAAGGTCTCCTTCACTCGCACAATGCACATGTGCTGATTGTGTAATTAGCTGCTGCCCCAGTGAAGCACAAATTGAAAGAGACACACGACATACAGAAAAGAGATTTTATACATAAGTGTTGTCCTATTGTAGTCCGCGAGCTGTCTCAGTGCTTCTTCAACCCTGTTGATTTAAAGCCTATTGTAAGGGAGATACGCTAAGTGTCACAAGAGCACTTCCTGACTAAAGTTTCCTTTTTTTCACAGGGATCTAAAGGACATCAAAGAGAGGAATACAATGTCTGTTCTGTTGACACTGCCTTCCAGTGTTCATCCTATCAGAAGCCTATTACCATAATTTAGAAGTCATCCAGGACATTACCCAGCTGAGTGGATACCATGATAACCAATCAGGTTCTGCTCCTCCTGATGCTCACTATCCTGTGGCCCAGTACTGCCCTGCCTTTCACACCTGGGAATATTGGGAATCTGTTTGGGATGCCAGAGAGTGACGGGAGGATTCTCCAGCGATCCAAACGTGGATGGATGTGGAATCAATTCTTTCTGCTCGAGGAATACGCAGGAAATGACCATCAATATGTCGGCAAGGTAACGTGTCCAAACACAATGTCGGCAGACTAATTATAGAAGGTTTAGCTTGTTGAAGTAGTGTTTGATGTAATTGGCTGAAGACGAATGGGCTGCCAGGAATCTGGCGGTTACAGGCACAGTTAACTGGAGCTATCAGATACACAGCAAGTGCACGTAAATGGCTCTCTTTTTCCTCAAGTTTTCCACAGTTCTTTTGTACAGTGCTTTTTCTAACATTGTTTGCAGAATGAAAAACATAGTCTAAAATCAAAATGGCATTGATTCCATGTTGTGCAGATGCCATCAATGTAAAAAAACAAACAAAAAAAACCTCACTGATAACCCAAAACAATGTGTGCTTTTTTCACCACATCAAATATTAAGTCATTTCTTTGACTTGAACAATGATTATGATGCTTGTCTGTCAGTCAATAATACCAAGGGTATATGAGTCATGAACCGACTGAGCTGAAATATTTTGTTGGCGAGCCCTATTCAACACCAGGCCTTAAAAAGAAATAGATTTTTCTTGACAGAATGACCCCTTTATTGTCACACATGAGACTTGACAGACAAAAGAAACAGAATAAGAATAAGGAGACAGCAATGACTGTTGCTCAGTCATTGAAATCAAACTTTGACAGTCTACATACCTTCACACAGTGTTCATGACTATAATATGTCTATTAGGACCTAATATGTATTTAACTTCGTTTATAAGATCTCCTGTTTTAGGAAGTCTGATGAAGACTGTAAACATGTGGATGTAATGGGGACCTGTTGCGTTCATTTTCAGTTCATACTTGTTTTTTAGGTTTCTACTAGAACATGTTTACATGCTTTACTGTTCAACAGACATTTCATTTACCTTATTCTCTTTGTACCCGAACACTTGTATTCACCCTCTGTCTGAAACACTTTGTTTTAGAGCCTGTCTTAAGCGTTCCTCCAAAAAATACCTAGTCTGCTGCAATAAGTCAGCATTTCGTCTTCCAGATCTCGGCATCTCTGCACCATCACTGCAGCTGATGAATGACTGTAAAAGAGTGTAGCAGCACTTTCTACTGTTGAAAAATCACCAATAGAAGCTCCTAAATACAGCTGGACATGTTTCAGCAGGAAAATGATTCAAAATCAAGGAGAAACTAACATAATCTGTGACCAAGATTACATTATTTCTTATGTTAGCATGTAGCTACATGTAGCAATGTATTTGCATCTGGAGGATGACTGTGTATAGCGACACTTTCTTCTGTTAAAAATCTCCAGTACATGCTTCTAAGCACAGACAAATATATTTTAGCAGGAATATGATCTAAATTCAGGGAAAAATGAATAACTTTGACTACCAAGATTACATTTCCCTGATGTTAGCATGTAGCCACATGTAGCCTTGTACTTGCAGTCGAGGAATGACTTAGTGTGGCCACACCTTCTCCTGTTAAATCTTGCCAATACAAGCTCCTAAATACAACCAGACATGATACAGCAGGAAATTGAACTGTGGAAGAAAATTACAACATCAGCAACCAAGTTCATGGTCCAGACATTAGCATGTAGCTTCATGTAGCCTTGTACTTGCAGTTGAGGAATGACTTTGTATGGCGGCACTTTCTACTGTTAAAACTTGCCAATACAAGCTCCTAAATACAACCAGACATGATACAGCAGGAAATTGAACTCTGGGAGAAAATTACAACATCAGCAACCAAGTTTATGTTCCTGACATTAGCATGTAGCCTCATGTAGCCTTGTACTTGCAGTCAAAGATGACTGTGTAAAGATGTGCTAATAAATGTTATCTGTTATTCTGTACGACATCTATTGCTCGTCTGTCCGTCCTGGAAGAGGGATCCCTCCTCAGTTGCTCTTCCTGAGGTTTCTACCGTTTTTTTTCCCCGTTAAAGGAGTTTTTTTGGGGAGTTTTTCCTTATCCGCTGTGAGGGTCCAAAGGACAGAGGGATGTTGTATGCTGTAAAGCCCTGTGAGGCAAATTGTGATTTGTGATATTGGGCCTTATAAATAAAATTGATTGAAATTGATTGATTGAAATGCCTCTAAACACAACAAGGTATGTTCCAACAGAAACATGATTTAGAATCAGGGGGGAAATTATCAACATTTGTGACAAAGATAAAATGTTTTTCTTATGTAATGTAGCAGTGTACTTGCATTCGGGGGATGACTGTATGTTGCAGCACTTTCTCTTGTTAAAAATCACCTACCAAAGCTTCTAAACACAACAGGGCATGTCCCGGCAAGAACAAAATCTGAAATCAGGGAGAAATTAACAACGTCAGCATCTAAGATCATGTTTCCCTGACGTTAGCACATAGCTATATGTAATGGTGTACTTGCAGCCAGGGAATGGCTGTGTAGCGGCATGCTCACCTGTTAAAACCAACACAAGCTCCTAAATACAACCAGACATGATACAGCAGGAATTTGAAGTCTGGGGTAAAATAGCAACATCTGCAACCAAGTTTATGTTCCTGACATTAGCATGTAGCGGTGTAGGCTACGTAATGCTAACATTTAGTGGCGTGCCTGGAGCAGATGACCATATAAATAAATCCGCCACAAGCTCATGTAAGCTTCTCTCATAAATTGAAAAAACTTGGAAACAGAGTATTAAGAACAGTCTGAAGCCTGAGGTTTTTGCTCACATAAATTACTTTTACATTTATTTATTTCATTTGAAACTATGGCATCATTTAATATGAACATCTAACGTTGTGACATCTATAAATGAGGGAAAATAAGGAAAATAGATCAACTTTAAAGACAGATAAGGTGCAAATGTGATAATCAGTATCAGGTCAAGTCTGACTCAAAACAGGTTAAAATCTAAAGGGTATTGCCAAAGTGCTTTGAGACCAAATTCTAAAACTACAGCTCTTGCAAGACACTTTTTCCCATGAATCAAAAAAAAGAAGAGTTTCGGGACAATGCTCCTCCTCCCCACCCACCCAGATCAGAGAGGTTCTTGTCAGCTCACCCATGCTAGCACTATAAAGACAGGTGTGATGGGGAACGCTACAGTTATCAACTCGAGGAAGGGAAATGAGGTGACTGTCGACAGCCAATTTTCTCAGAGGAAGCTGGCTTTCATCACACACCTCATTCTCCGGAGTAAACAAGTGTCTTGTGCAAGGTTGAGTAGGGGGGATATGACAACTTCTTTTGCAGAAACCATCATCCTGATGTGGTGAAGAGAAAGGAACGACGAAAAATAAATGGAATATGGGTAAAAGGAGAAGGAAGAAGAAAACATATCAATCACGAAGGCCAATGAAATTCACCTTGTTGTGTTATGTGATGAAGCAGCAAAGGAAGTGCTAACTATAAATGGGGCCATCCCTTGATATGTCAGTGAGTGGTGCGATGTGGCGTTCGTCTCGACTCTTTGATGCTCTCTGGCACCCAACTTCTGTGGCATGACAGCAATCACATTCACCAGTTCCCCACTCTGCCTGTGTCCAATATCATTCACTATTAAACTGTCAGAAAAACATGCAGCTGTAATAAATTACTGAGGGGGGAAAATAGGGCAGACACATAGTGCCATTCTGCTTTACAGAAGGAGCTGCGGCGATCCGTATCACTAATTCAATCAGTTTAACTTTGGAGTTTTAGATAGAGAGACGGACTGTGATGGCGCCAGAGACAGATATACAGAGAACAAGTTAAATGACAGATGCATAGATAGAGAACAAGTTATATGAGGGATAGATAGAGAATAAGCAGAGCTGCAAAAAAAATTCAATCAACAGTGAATTACTGGGGCCTATTTTGATAATACAGTGCTGCGCCAACAAGTCCCATAACCCACAACATGAGTAAGCATTTTTGGACTTCCAGTTTCCTTGTCACAGAGTCAGTGGCTTTTTTTGAATGGGTTTTTGGTTGCCTGAAGTAAGGCCTGTGGTTAACACAAGCTAAAGAGACTTTGAAGTTTTGTTCTACGACATATTCAATTCAATTTCAGTTCACAATTTTATTCACAAAAACAGATAAAAAAAGGACAATTCATAAGAAACAATGGAGATGTGAAATGGGACCGCCTGATAAGCTATCGAAAGCTTGAGAATAGGGACCCAGACATGAAGCAAATTCTATTTCAAAATGTGTTTATTAACACATTGTCAAGATTTAGACATAAAATGCATCAGATAAAGCTCTACTCATAAATGTTGAAGCTTTTACGTGCCTTCTCGTTGCTAACAAGTGGCTGAACGAGACTAAAGAACGTCACCACTCTGAGCACGGCTTTGCAACCTCCATGTGCTGGCAGCATTAAGTCATGCGACTGTGGTGTAAATAGTTTATAGACTAACATGTAGTTCTTTACTTCAGGAACTTGCATTTGCACTTCAGAAACCCAACCTGGTTTCCCTCTGAAGTTGTTGAAATCCGGCACGTGGGCAGTGACTTAGGGCCACAGACAGTGATGAATAAAGACATTCTTTAACATCGGCATGACGTGTGGCTGATCGCTGTTATGGTTTTATGGCTCTTGGCGTCCATAGAAGAAGAGTTAGGCGGCAGGTCTGAGTAGGGTGGGCAGAAGGGGTAGTGGATGGGTTCAACAAACACCGACCTTTACCCGAGAGAGCAGTGTTCGCATCCTGTAAGATTCTAATGCCAAACCCTGTTCTTTTTTCTTGAACCCAACTACGTGTTTTTGTTGCCTAAACCCAACCATGTGCACAAGTTGTTGGAGGGAAAAAAAAATGTCAACTGGCGCTGTGGGTTTATTTTGAAGAAGACTGTATGTAAATGGTAAATTTCCTATGAACATCAACAACCAATGCACCTAGGGTACCTTGCACGTTGTATCTGGACATGGAAAGTCCATGACCAAACATCAATATGTGACAAGGTCGGAGTGAGAATGTGTTTCAGAAATCATAAAAGTGGTGTTCATTTGTAAAGATTATCTTGCTGAACAAAAGGTGTACATATCATATCATCTCCAACAGAGCTTTTTTTCTGCAGTCATCCAAAATCCAACGGTGAAATCGAATAGGCTTTTTGACGAGGGAACCAAGATGATGTTCACTTCCAGAGCTGGCCACCTAAAAAGTGCCAACCCAGCAGTAGCTTATAGTTTCAATTATGTTTCAAGAAAACTCTCAACATTGTCAATGTCAAGCTTCTCATTTGTTGTTTTTATTTGTCATGAAATTTAAGACATTACTGTGGCTTCTGAGAAATTTTGAATGTCATTTTTTCACTGCAAACTTTCAGTTAATTGATAAAAGAATGGGCCGATTAATCAAAAATGAAAATATTAGTTTGCAGCCCTAAAACCAGTTACAAGATGAGTGGATATATAGAAAACAAGTTGATAGATATTACAACCAGTAGTCAATCAATAATAGGTGAACAAATCCACAAACACGAATCCACTATTTTGACAACTGATTAAAAGACTGGGCCTTTTCTCAAGCTAGAAGGTCAAACTTCATCTGGCTTCAGCCTTAAAAAGACTAAGATATGCTGCTTGCCTCTGGCTCACATCATTGTAATTTGATTTGAATGTCTTTGGGTTGTCGACTAAGGCTACAACTATTTTTTTTAAATTGTCACTTAATCTGTTGATTTTTTATTTTTTTTTTCAATGAATGAATCAGCTGCCAGCAATCAAATGCCAGAAAATGGAGAACAATATTGATTAGTGTTTCCCAAAGCCAAGGGTGACATCCTTAAATGTCTTAAAAATAAATTCAGTGTGCTGTCATAAAAGAGGACAGAAAGCAAAAAAAGGACACCTAAGAAGCTGGAATCAGATTTTTTTTCTTTTTCATAAAGGAATTAATAAAACCAATTTTTCAATTATGACATTAGTTGGCAATTATTTTAAAGTTGACAACAAAACGTTGCAGCTCTATTGCAGATTGTTGGTCGGATAACAGACAGGAAAAAGACAACATCTTTGGCTCTGGGAAGAAAATCTGGACATTATTTTCTATTTCTATTTAAGTCTGTAGGCAATGAAAATAATCTATAGTGGCAGCTGTAATTGATACAGCAAAGGCAGAATGGCCAGATAGTGACGATAGTAGATAGAAAATGAGAGGCAGACAGAGAGAAAGATACAAAGAGAGAAGCAGAGAGAGATGGAGAACCAAAGACAAAATGCAAAAACACTTTCATGCCCAGCACAAAGCCATCAGGGCCTCGATGGTCCTCCTCATAAAGATCATTTAATGGCCTTTGCAGTGCACTGTGGGAGACCTTGTTTATTTCACATTCAATCAAACCTCTCCAATCAACCCACACACACTCCCTAACTGTCACTCGAGGTTGATTTCTTGATTGCGCCAATCAAATCTGATGTAAAGAACAGCCACACTCTTGTATATTGCGCTTTTTAACCGAAAGGGAAGCAGTGCACCACTGCAACTGCACCATATAATAAATGCAGCTCATAAGGCTTATAAAGGTGTTCAAAAGACACGCTGCTTTGAAGCTCACACACTGAGTGGTGCTGACAGATACCTCACAGAATGATAAGGAAAATAACTGCATTAGTAAAAGTAAGGTTTGGAGCACTTACTCAGTAGCAATTGTCAACACTGAAAAAGAGCACAGCGTATTTTATGACTGCAAAAATACTATGCAGTGGCAGTGCATGAA
Source organism: Epinephelus moara (assembly GCF_006386435.1). Classification (NCBI taxonomy): domain Eukaryota; kingdom Metazoa; phylum Chordata; class Actinopteri; order Perciformes; family Serranidae; genus Epinephelus; species Epinephelus moara. Next base: position 9,760,879 of record NC_065516.1, read on the forward strand.
TCAAGCGTAAAACCCTCAAATCTCATTTTAACTGACTTTCACGGGGCCATTAATGAGTGTGAGCGCTCACTGTGTGCAGCTGTGGTGCCCTACTTCTTAAGCAGGGCTGTGAAGTGTGAACACTTGCAATGCTGAGCAATACAACCACAAACTTTGGATTCTGGAGCATTTGAGTGGCGTGTTTGAAGTGAACTAAATCCTATTAAACTCCCGGCACACTGTATTGTCTTGTACCTTGTAAGGGAAAAAATGTGCTACTCTAAATTAAAATATTCAAGGTAGCTCACTTTGTTGTGTTAATATTTTGCCAATGAGTATCCTTGAGAATTGGCAAGGCCTTGTTCGATACATTTATGCATGAATTTTGCAAAACTTGTATGAGCTATGGAAACTATAAAGCCCACTAGAGATACTGTAAGCTGTAACCTGCAAAATATACATTATAGTACAGTGTTCCAGTGGTAAATAATTTCTGCTTATGTCTTAAGAGACAGAGGGAAAAAGGGAGGAAGAGTAATTATTCTGTATCCATTCTGCACTCTATTTTGCTATCTCCTCTTTGCAGCACCGAGCCATGCTTACCAGAGACCTGACAAGAATTGCCAATGATTTTGCCGCTTTACTGACAATTCCTCAGTGTTTGTGCAAGGCGATTTAACTCATCAAGGCTCTCTTCTGTGCCTCTGTTGTAAGGCCTTGAAAACACTGTGTTTGTGCTGCAAGGCCTTGAAAGGGGAGCCACTAAATCTCTGCAAATATAGTGCGGTAGTGCTAACATTTGATTTTGTTAAGGCTGTGTGAAAAAACACTTTGTGCCACACTTTGTCAAGAGTATCAATGGCATTTTTTCCCTGACCATACAAGAAGTAATTGATTTACACTACATGGTAAATGCAGAGTTTAGTGCACTTCGACATATAAAAACTCACTTCTGGTGTATGTCAATAAAAATCAACGACCCTGGTTTCTATGCTTTAAGTCACTACACTGAATACATGATAGCATTCTATGGGAAATCCCTGCAGAAATCAAACCTTGAGCCTCCATATTGCTGGTCGATTTAGATGAACAGGAGCATTATTATTCTTAGGTGGCATGTTGTCTCATTATAACTCTGCTCAACATTGCTTACTTCTGCAAAAAAACGACCACCACTCAGTAAGAACTTTACGTTATGGCCATGGGAAGAAGATCTGTTTATCCATATGATGAGGAAGCTGGTGTTATGTAGACACCTAATAATTAGCAAAAGTGCATGAGGTAAGGGCTTGCTTACCCCCACGTAGAATGGGAGAAAGATGTAAAATGCACACCACAAGGTTCTGCAAAGACTGTAAAATTCCTATTATCCTGTAGACAGCTTGGCTGCATAGGGTGCAGGCTCCTTTGATGGCTCGTTGTTTGTTGTTCTTGCTTCTCAGGTTCCTTTTTACAGGATTAACAACCAAGACTGAAAATATGCTAATAATCAGATGAAAACTACAGAAGAATACATTCAAAAGATTTGGAATAAATGCAGTTCCTGTGGTCCGCCTCAGTCTGAAATCATATTGGCCTAATGATCACACAGTAAGCACAGGGGTGTTTTTGAATGGTAACAGTGCTGGATAGCAGCAATGATATATGTTCTCATGTTTGGCATTGCTTTGTGAGCATGTCCTTACGACTCCTGAAGCCAATGTACTTTACCACTACTGTGACAAACCTTTTCAAAGGACAGAAAAGGTGACCATGGTTCTATTCAAGATTTTCTTTTTCCCGCGAGCAAATGCACATACCTCAGATACGAAACCCTTTTTGAATGCAAAAAATGATACACACACTCCCCTTCTCACCAAAATTAGCCTGTCATTCATAGTCAATAGCGGTGGCAGCCTTCACATCCATAGCACGTCATAAATCCTTGGTTCTCTGGTGTGCAGCTTGGGAGAGAATTCATATTCATAAACAATGAATAGACTCTCCCAGAACACAGATATATATGAAAATACAAGCTGAGATGTATTTGTCTTTAATAGACTCTGGATAATGGAGTTCATCTGCATGGAAATATTTTCAAACACGACGGCAAATACCGCGCATACTGTTCATTTGAACTTGACAGCATCTTGTTTTCACATGCGTCCCCATTTTTTAATTCTGCCTGAGAATAGCTGGCAATACATTTCTGATTTCTATTCAAAGTTGTACTGTTGACATCACTCTTCCAACTGCGGGGAAAAAAATATAATTAGTTTCCTCACAGCATGCAGACATTAATATTAATACGCTGGTGACGTACATTCTGTGTCCCTAACTACTTGTCATTTAAAATGTGAACCCATGAGATAGTGCTCTAAATATATCTGGTGACAGATTCCAGTACAGTAATGAGCTTGAACCAAGTGTCTGTCACAGTATGCCGCCATTACTCCTCCATGACGCTTGGAGCCGCTTCAAGGTGATGGATAGGTCAGAGGTGACTAATTTTAGCAATTGTTGCTGTAGGTTAGGTTTTCATCATTTTTCAAAGGCACAATTTGGAAGAAAAATCTAAGACTAATTTGATCTGAACTAATGGAGTGTGTCACACTTGACACCGTGGGTGCCAAGGCAATGTTCTGTTCTGAGACTGAAACAGATAGATTCCTCAGTGGGTTTGCGCCATTATTTCAGTGTTCACAAGAGGGTCAAAGTTTTCATACATCGAGACTGGTGAAAATGTAGTCGAGGTCCCCTTGGCCAAACAGTATATTCATTTTATTCATTCCCAAGGAAATTATAGTGTACTGTTTATTTACTACATGTTAAGTAAATGAATTAAAGGACGTAGAATACAAACTAACCCACGTGTCAAGACACAGGGCTCCGCAATTCAGGTAGACAAAAATAAACTTTATTCGAAAGAAGAAAAAAAACTGTGTGTCCCTAAGGAAGACATGTTGTACTGTTTATTTATTGCATGTTCAGTAAATGAACTTGGAGATGCAGAAAACAAACTTACTAAGTGTCAAGACACAGCTACAACTCTGGTAGGCGAAAAGAAACTTCATCAGGAAAACAAAAAAACATATTTTTACATATAGGCGAAAAGAAACTTCATCAGGAAAACAAAAAAACATATTTTTACATATACAGTATATAAATATATTTATATATTTGAGGGGTTGAGGGTGAGACGCTGTCAGCAAATAGATTTTTGGGTTGAGGGTGAGACGCTGTCAGCAAATAGATTTTTGGGCACAGGGAAAAGGAGATCTGTGTGGGTACATGAGACCCTAAAAAAGAGGGTGGATCATGGGGAGTACCACCAGTTGGTCCAGGAGCTTTGCCTCTATGATGGCCGTTTTCAGGCAGATTTTTGGTTTGACAACCTGCTGCCTATCGTAGGGCCGCATAGCTCTGGGTATCCAGCAACTGCTACCACCAGTTTCTTATCCATTGTTTACTAACTAGACCGCCTCTCAAATCATCTGATTAGACAGTGGGTAAAAAGATGATGATAAAAAGAGATAACCTGGGGCTCTTTTCCGCTCTGAGTAGATGTTTTTTCAACTCAAGGACTTCAGAGTGCTCTGGCAAAAACGCCAGAGATTGAACCACTGTAACATTTTTTACTGGCCTCAATGCTGCTTTCTAGTGGTTACTAACCCTGTTTTCCAGTGCGTTTGTGAAGTTGAATATAACAGACCAATGAAAAGAGAAAAAGAAAAAAATGTTGTCTACTGACAAAAAAAAGAGGTCTATTGCCTTTTTTTTTAGCTATTTTTCCAGAGAGACCACATTTTTTTCAGAAATGCCTAAAGACAACTCATACACCTGCACTAAGAGACCAATTGCATTACATTTTTTTTAAAAACCTCTTTCTTTTTTTTATCTGAATGTGACTGAAAATTTTATCATGCAAACAGAATCAAAGGTATCAGTATTTTAAGTATTGTACTAGACTTGATGTTAGCAACAAAATAGGCAAGGATTTGTTATTATGTAGAGAGTTGTTCAAGGACATTGATTAGGACTTGTGAATATTTGTTTTTTTTCAGTATAATTTAAGTTCAAACAGCTATGTACTGTTGCCATTGGTTACAAAAACTGTCAAATTGTCAATGATGTGTTTTCTTGTTAGTGTAACGTGCATGACAGTGTGAGTGTGCAGATAGAACCCCATGAAACATCACTCTACTCTCTCTAAATTTTACTGTATATATATAAAATGTTTCTCTCTAATTTTCAGCTGCATTCCAACATGGACAAAGGTGATGGCAATGTGAAGTACGTTCTGACTGGAGACGGGGCAGGCACCCTGTTCCTGATCGATGAGAAGTCTGGGGATATTCATGCCACCAAAAGGTTGGACAGGGAAGAGAAGGCTATGTACACACTCAATGCAAAGGTTCTGGATAGAAACACCAACGCAGAGCTGGAGCCTGACACAGAATTTAATATAAAAATTCACGACATCAACGACAACGAGCCAAAGTTTGCAAAGGAGATCTACTTCGCCAGCGTTCCTGAAATGTCTGAAGTGGGTAAGTTATGGTTTGTTTTATGATGGTTCATTTAGAGATGGATGGATTTGTCCAACAGGTTCTGTTTCAAGCTTCTGAAATGTTAAGCGTTGCTGCTTCTCTCTGTTTTATACTGTAAACTATTAATTGGGTTATTAGTTGCAGCTCGTTCTCACTCCCAGGACCTCAAATGGGGCAGTTTGCTAATCAGCTATCATTTTCTGATTCCAACGCACAAGGCATTTGTATGAGGCTTTCAACTAACTTCAGTGTAAATCCATCTGGGTCAATGGGTCAAACAAACACAGGGCTTTCACCTAGGAGACTGCTGTTTGTGTCTGGTGTGAAACCGAAAGTCAATGTTGAGGTTTTTTAACTTTGTTACGTAGTGACCTATGTTACATGTGTCAGGTGACATTCTAGTCGACTGACGTCGGAAGTAAAGTTAAGTAACAATCATAAACTATGATCCTTTTTCTAAACCTTACCTAACCAAGTATTTTTGTTGCCTACACCTAAAGTGGTTTTAGTGATGAAACCTACGTTTCCTATGAACATAGAACTTTATTTTGAGCATGTAATGAGCAAAAATTGTCGTCCGTCCCTAAGCGTCCAAAAGTGACTAGAGGGGTGCCTAGAGCGCCATAGTTTGAAGCATAGGGCCACTGACCAAGCTGACGTATTTGACGAGTTGAGAGTGAGAACATGTTGTTAGTTGAACAAAATATGCAATTTGAATAAGTCACAATTGACGCTGGCAAATATTGCCAGAGATTTCTTTCGCATTTTGTTGCTTTTGTTGTAATTTCAGTGGATTTGCAATTAACTGAGAAAATGATCAGCATATAAACCAACAAATTACATAATCATTGGTTGTAGCCATACTTTGTTTTCTAAATGTATGCAATCATATAATTAATTGAATGCTGCAAAAGACTTTTCAGGGAATGTAAAACATAACACAACAACAACAAAAAAACCATTAACCAGTGTTGTTCAGCTAGCCCATTGTGATACTGTATTCAGTTCCTCAAAGTTACTCACTCTTTTTGTGATTGCTGTTTGTTTGGTCAGGCTCATTGGGCATTCATAACAAGTAATGCCATTTGCCATTTTTAATAGGCAGTGGAAATATTGAAAGTTTAGATTGTCACACTCTTTCCAATTAAGGATTTGCCTCATTGCGCTTCACTTCATTCCATTCAAGTCATATAAATAAACCAAGTGGCATGAATATAAACAAAGCTTATGAAAATAATGCATGCAACTTGAAATCAATCCTCAATTATGCGACCACAAATTAATACACAGGAGCAATCAGGGGCAAATCAAAACCCAATTGCTTATATGACAAACAACAATGCCCTATTTGGAATTCATATTGCACTGTTCTTAGATTTCTCGGCTGCATGGATACTGACAAAAGGTGGGTCAGGGTCACCACTGCTCGTCTGCGAACTGATAAACTGCCTTATATGTTCAGACTGAACACACTGGTTAATCAAGCCAGCCAGCCATGAAAAATCAGCAGCTCCCTTTTATGCTATCAGTGCTGGGACTAAGTGGGACAGATGTTCAAGGGTTCATTAGTATGCACGGAGACAGTCAGACCCAAAGAGGACACGGCAGAGGTCTCCTGAATGCCAAGGACAGTATTTGCAATGTGGCGTTATTGAAACGCTTGGGTGGATTATGCCGGACCTAATATAGAAGTGACTCAATGACAGGATATGTGAGTGGAACTGAGCTCTTTCTAAGCTTATATATGTATTAATTTAATCATTTCTATTTCTTTAACACACAAATTACACATATTCTGGCACCTATCACTTGGTTGCGGAGGCCCATGTGTAATGCATGTGGTCCCTGTGATTGGACTTTAAGTGATATGATACTGCAAGTGATACAGTTTTATTGCCAAATAATGCTTCAATACCAGTTGCTGGATATAATCCCAGCTGGAAATAAGAAACACAGTGTCCCTGAGTACAGTAATTACATCCCAGCTCCTCAATAGAAGCTTGTCAGTATTTATCTAATGTCCCCACAACTCTGGCTCCGACAACAGAGGTTAGAAATAAATGCATCAGTAATATGACCTTGCTAAGCTAAGTGTCAAGAGTTTTTTTATCTTGAAGACTGTGCAACAAACATGTAACAGATAACATGTTGTTTGTTCACAGGCTTTGGTAAAGGTTTGATTTATTAGACGCTGTGACATATATATTAACTAAGGAGAAAGAAATCTTCACTTAAAGTCTTGCTGTCGTAGAACCTTTCAGTCTCTGACATTTAAGAGATACATCTACTAGGACACCAGGGTTTAATCAACGCAGTAGATTTAACTGAGGTGCCAGGAGAAACCTAGGTAGAGTCTGCAAGCCTATCACCTTTGTTTAACAGTTTCTTAAGCTGAAGCAACTATCTTGATGTTCCTGTAAAAAGGGACGAAATTACTACCGTTGTTCCTGGTAAACTTAGACATCACTGCCTTTTTGTGGCCGACTAATTTGATTTTTCTCCACAGCCCTGTTATTTGATAGGAAATTAGAGATCAGTCCAAATAACTTACTTACCATATGAAGAGAAAGTTAAAAAAAAACAAAAAAACATATGTTATGTCAGTTACTTAATCATGCCGCGCAGTATCACTGCGTTGGCACTAAAACTGACTTTGCATGTTCTTTTCACAGGTACATCTGTTGCCACCGTAACTGCCAATGACGCTGATGATCAAACATATGGGAACAGTGCCAAGCTTGTCTATAGCATTCTACAGGGACAGCCATATTTCTCTGTGGATTCTGAAAATGGTAAGCCAAACACAGCAGGATCTGTTGGATGCAGTTTCTAATGTTATGCAAGCCTGTAAACAGATTCTTTCACACTGCAAAGTCTTTCTGAGAATTAAATAAGAAGAATAAGGACTGAGCAGCTCATCAATGCTGCTGATCCTATAAAACTAAAGATTTTACTCCACTAAACACTAGCGGTGTACATCACCAGTCTCATCACGATACGATATTATATTGATTATTTGAAAAAAGATATATGCTGATATTACAAAATCTGCCATGATACAATTACGATTCGTTGCGATTAAGGGGCCTGCCATCGATATGAGACGATACTATATGCCCATATAACACACATACAAAAGAAGCTACCACCCCTTTCTTTTTTGCTTTTGGCCATAACAGATAAAACCAACACATACATGCTGTAAATAAATAACTGTTACTGCTTAAGTGCAGTAAAGTTTACTTTAAACTGACTCCACTAACACAAAACACCACATGGGATAAGTTAACCTTCAGGGCTCTCTGCCAGAAAGTCCTTTCAGAAAGAAATCTTTTAATTTTAACCTAAACCTTCACCTTTTTCATAAAACTTCAGGACTATCTGGTTTAAAGCCCTGAAGGCAAACTTCTCCCAACAGCCATAAAACATGGATTAACAACAACATCATTCAACAAAAGCATCAAATTCAGCTCAGTAATAACTGTCAGGGTTCATGGACACAATTGTGTTTTGCTGGTGACCCGAAATAAGCTTTAGCATGTTAACATTGCAAAAATTAGCCGAGCCGCTAGCGGACATTTTCCTCTACTTATAGCTCAACGAATTTTATGTAGCGTTATTATTTTTCTCACTTTACTGTTGGTTTAAGTCACTGCGTTGCCTGACAGAACAGCATGGTTGAATATCAGCCTGCATGCATGTTTTTTCAGCCTAAAATTGTTAAAACAGAGCAGCTAATGTTGCTGTAGTGAGAAGTTAGGAGGATGAGATGCCCGACCAAGCAGGTAACATTAAGTCGTGTTCAACACTTTCAAAATAAAAGTGTATCCTAAAGATGACGATATGGATCGATGTTTTGACTTTGCATCGGTGACACTGGATTGTTGATCATTGAATACATATATCTTACTATATAATGACGAAAACTGTAGGTGTGTCTGTGTGCCTGTTCCATGTTTTTCTCCTCACTGACTTGGTTAATCCATGTGAAATTTGGCANAGGGTTTCACTGATCACCACGCAACTTTGTAGGCATATGACCACGCATAATCTGAGGGGACCCCTCCATTATTGACCCGATCAAACAAAATGGGGGCGCTAGAGAGCAAATTTCTTATCTAGGCCTAACCGCCATATCGATTTTTACTAAACTTGGTAGATATGTAGAACAGGACGCCTCAAGGTGACTGGAGAAATTTAACTCTAATTGGCAACTGGGTGGTGCTATAACAACAGAAAAAATGCCTTAATAGACCCTTTAACTGATGTTTTTTTTTGGGTGGGCATGGCTTTGCTGGAGGCAAAACAATTCTCCACAGACATTAGCTAGCGCTAGCTAGCAAGTTCTGTTGGGTTGTTTTAGACAATGGAGGAAGATGATATGAGTGGTGCATTCAGAAATATTCATTCCGTGTGTCGGAGAGCACTCTGGCACAAACTGGACCATTCCTAAATTCGGAGCGCTGTCTGAATGTGTCTTTCGTGTATCCAGAACACCACACTCTTTGAGCAACAGAGTGCAATCTAGGCACTCTGTCTGGGGAGATAGAGCAGCAGAGTGCCGAGTGGATTGAATGTGTGATTAACTTAAATAAAATAGAACGCTACAGTTCTTCGAAAAGCAGGGCTTTCATTTTAGTGTAGAGTGTCAGACTGAATTTGCGAATGCACCATGTCAGGTCACTCGCCCACCGGGACCATGAGTGTTGTTTGAAAAAGTTAAAATTGACCAACGGGACCAGACTGGCCGACCCGTATGCTCTCAGTGGATGGATGATGAAGGTGGGATGGCAGGCTTTGTGGTTGATTACTATGCAAATCTTAGAAAGGAGGACAACACTTGAACAGTTTTCCCCAGTTTGCTTTGCTATTGAAGCTAACATTAGCTAACGCACTAAAAAGATAGCGTTACAAAGAAATCCAATATTCCTCTTAATACCTCCCCAATTCCTGATTAGATGGGCATGATAACCCTTTATACATATAACGTTATTCATCCCTACAACAGTAAATACTTTTCCTCAAGTCTCTACAGACTCTACATTCAGTGAATGTTCAGCATATTCACTTATATATAAACGGAAGTCGGAAACGGAAATTCGCCTCCTCCGCCCAAATCAAACTGGAATGCCAAAAAATCGGGGGTCTGCCCCCGGAGGCTGTATCACCGTCTGCCGGATGTCAGACGCCGAATACAGCCGATGGGTTCCGAGAATGCTTTTCCCCTAACCTGTTATGAAGTCTGAGCTGCACATGCGAGCATTTTTGATGATCGCCTTTGTCCAGTCCTTTCATCTTATCACATTTAACCATAGTCTTTGTTTTTGTTGACGGGCAGTGGCGGCTAGTATGCAATAAAATTAAAGTTTTGAGCCATGACTCCTTCTATTCTGGCTCCCAATAACACAACAAGACAACATTTTAAGACTCCTATGTAGCCTACAGCCCTGTGGTGGCGAGTCTTGTTTTGCCTCCAGCTCATAAAATGACATCATTGTGACACTGGCCCTTAAAAGTGTCTATTGTGTTGTATTGTGACTTTTCTGTAGTGTAACTTACAATCCAGCCTAGTCGTCAGGAGAAGATATTAGCATTGTACATTTCCGCAAACCACAAATATGTTACATTTCTACATTTTTTACTTATTGTACCAACATTTCTAAAGTGATGTAATATGAGCTGACTTTATCATTGAAGAAGGGGCTGTGAAGGGTGCAACACAAGATGTAGACCAAAAATAACAAAACTGGTTGTCTTTTAGCAAGTCATCGTTGTGTTTTCAAATGTGGGTGTTTTTTAGCAAGCCGGAGGTCGTGCCTCAAAAGTGGTTGTTCTTTACAAAGAAACAGCTATATTTCATACCGAGACTGTGCCACAAAAAGTGGTTGTTTTTTTTATTAAGACATTGAGGTCGTAAAAAAAACCAAACATGTTTTAAGCCCAAACATGATCTTTTCCTTATCATAGCCACGTAGCTTTTGTGCCTAAACCTAACATAACATTAACCACAGTGCTGTTAAAAAATATTTTTGATGCATCTTGTTACATAATAACATAGAAATGGAGTGCATCTGTGGTTTGCAGAAAAAATACAATGCCAACATTTTATCTGTTGACTGAGTTGTCCAGTCCATCATAATGTTTGATAACATTTTCAACTGGCAAGCTTGATCTTAAAGGTAAGTGTTTTCATGCTTTCTGCATAAATGGGACACATTTATAAATACATTTTTATCTTATTTTACTGTTACGTCACTTCACACCAGTTGTGTTAGTTGAGACAGTTAAATTTAAGTAGCATTATGCCACAGAATAGACAGATTTTGGTGAAATATGTTAATGCCATGGCTAATTTGGATATATTTATATAATGTAATTAATTTGTGTAAAGTATTAGTAGTAGTAGTAGTTAGTATTAGTGTTTTCAAGAGCCTTTCAGTTACTGTGAGTACTCTTTAGTGTGGTAATGACACATGTGGTTTCTCACATTTAAGGAGGAAAACCTGCAGGACAAGCACCCGAGAAAAAAAACTACACATGATAAAGCCGTGATATTATTAAGCTGTGTGAAGTGGGAAAAAAAAAATCACTACTCGACTCCAGGTCTAAGTTCAATAGCACTGTCACCAACAGAGGAAAGCTCAAGAAATGGCAAGAGAAAACTACAGCCATTAATTTTAACAGAATTCAAGTCAGGGAAGTGTGAGTGGTGAGAAGAAAAGGAGTGACTTAAAAAGCCTGGGTACATATCACTTCCCCAGATCAAAACACTTTCTATCAAGAGGTGGTCCCAAACTAGAGGAGGGACCTTATTCATCCTGGTTCTGGATATGATAGGAGATATTTCACCCGTAGTTAAAGGTATCAAATGTGGTGTATAAGGGGATTGAGAGACCAGCCATCATGCTCTGAAGACCTTCACCAAACCATCTGTCAGACACCCAGCCCTGCAGCCAGTCTACCAGCCTGTCAATCAGCCGGCGTGTCTGTAATCCAGTCATATGAATAGTCAAGATGCTAGCCTACAAGATAATCCTTCCGTGGGAGAGCAGGCTTATACAAGCACCTCCACAGACCTTAAATATCAGCTCTTCCTCAGGCAATCAGACATCCTGTGAAGAGAGGAGCCTTAATGGAGGACATCGAGACCCTGAGGTGCCAGCTTTATAAGGCAGAGCAAAGTTAAACAGGAGACTCTGAAAATACCAGCTAAAAAAAGAAAGAAATGAGCTCGAAAAACCTCGAAAACATGAAGCTACAAGAGGAACTGAGGGCTTCAAAATGTTCAGCATTGAAAAAGTATAATGCAATCTAATGTTTCTATTCATAATGTTCAATGTGGATTACATTCTTTAACTTAATTTTATTCATCAGCCTGATTTATTACATCACTGGGACAAAGTACTTGAGCAGCATCCCCATCTTTTTAGAAACCAAGAAGTGAGACACAATTATAGCAGTATATTTTTACACCAATGTAATCAGTACGTAATGTTCGTTTTAGATTTGGACAAGGCTGTTTTCTAGCATAGGGCAAGTTAACAAGTTGAAAAATTGTAAGCAGATCAAAATACTTTATAAATCATATTTATTTCATACATATTAATCCTTTGAAAATAATGTTTCAACCCAGAAACGAAACCAGTGTATAAAGTTATAATTTTAGGAGAGTTTTTGGAAGGAAATGATTTGTCCCAATTCGTATGAATGGACGACATCTTTCACCAATGGTGTTATGACATATGCTTCAATTGTATTTGGTTCCAAAAGCAGTTCAGAGTTGGAGACGATTTGTTTTTTGTTTTTTTGTTTTTCTTTATATTCTAGACAAATTTGTTCAGTAGATACGCAGTAGCTTCTAGTACATACTGGGTAAAAATATTTACTAACAGCTGAGCCTTCTAAAGGAAGGAGTTTGCATGGTGCAACCAGTTTTAATTGAGTGCAATGCTGCATTCACATAGAATCAGGCAGAAAATGACAGAGCGGTAAAACAAAACATGCATGATGATACGTTGGGATGGTAATGCTGTATTGTTCATGGCATAAAATGGAACAAAAAAAATTATTTGAGTTTACTATTGTATGTGTTTTTTCTAGTAATGTCAAGTAATTGTCCAGATCACAGCTCGATTGTCCATGTTGTAAATTTGATTGCAGGGGGTGGCAAAAAGTTAAAATATTGTAACTATGAACGGCAATACCATCTACTGTTACCACTGACAGTATTCTCTTCTGGCCTTGCCTAATTTTAAAGTTTGAAGTTTGCCATCTACCATCTTCCTGATCCCATTTGAAGGCAACATAAATTTCAACTTTGTAAACCTTTGTTATCACTAGGCCAATTGTGAACTTATAGCAGCTGGAGCAGCCGGCTCCTGCTCCTTTATTGCTTTGCAAGAAGACTGCGGTGCTGGTAGTTAAAATTTCTACAATCACTTTTCCTTTTAGAAACCACTTACCAAAAAAAGCTCAAAAGGCAGAGCTGTTTTAAGCCATTATTCATATTGTTTATTTGCAGCATGTATAAAATTTGATTTAGGTAAATGTCTGACATTTTAGGAAGTGTCCTTGCTTGATGTCTAACCAAGAGGTAGATAAAATGATGAATGTCAGTTTCATCTGGAGGCGTTCAGTACAGAGTACATAGCTCTGTGACATTGTTAGCTGGAAGCAGAGGAAAACAGATAACCAAGCTCTTTCAAAGGCTCATTCCAAGAACTGCAAACCGTCTTATTTACACATTGGGTTTGTTTCTTTAACATGGAGAAAAGAGACAGAACAATGTGGTTTACACACAGCGTAGGCAGCAGATCTGACCAGTAAACAGTTGGGCTCCATTTGCAGCGCCACAGAAGTCATCTTTAACCGAAACTTCTTTGTTGTTTGACATCCTGAGTCCTGCATGTGGTTAGGTTCAAAGTCCTGTGCTTTGTATGCGCAGCCACCCTGACCACCTCCCACGACTTTCATGCTGTACATAAATGTAGCACTTGTGACACAAGAAAAGCGTTGCCAGGGAACATAATCCAGGCAGCAATTACATTTCCCCTCAAAACATAATTGGCATTCCAAATTAGTAGTATATAAATGCAATTTTCTAGGAGACATGGTTGAGCACAGGGATGGAATTGATCTTAATCTGATTCCATTTTCAGTAAGGCAGTAAATGCATTTTCGAAAATGAAGTTTTCCTTCAAATTGGTTACAGTGGTGAAAAGAATGGGTTTTTTGTTTTGTTTTATTTTTTTTTTCCAGGCACCATCAAGACAGCCCTGCCGGGCATGGACAGAGAAGTCAAAGAAAACTACCAGGTTGTGATTCAGGCTAAAGACATGGCTGGACAGATGGGAGGGCTTTCAGGGACCACTACAGTCAGCATCACCCTCTCCGATGTGAATGACAGCCCACCACGCTTTGCTAACCGTAAGAGACCATTCCTCCCCATGTTGGATTGATTTGTAACAGACTTTTAAACACAAGTGAGCTTTAGTCACTAAGTAAAGAAATCTCACACACAAACAGGTCTTTCATGAATTAATTTCATGCACTTTCATGTATAGATTCCTTCCGGTTGACTGCCGTGGAGTCTACAGAGATTGGAGGTGCCATCGGACGTATCAAGGCCGATGATCCAGATGTTGGGCGCAATGCGGAGATGGAGTACAGTATCGTCGGGGGTCATGACATATTCAACATTATCACTGACCAAACCACACAGGAGGGAGTCATCATAATCAAAAAGGTGACTTCGTTTTGTTCCTGGTTTCTCTTTCCTTTTATGTGCTTTATTATTTTCTTTCATGTACTTCACTGCTTTATGCTTTTGTATTCTGCAACCTCCATCAAACGCAGTCACTGTGAGCAGTCATGTAACTATTACTAGACTGATAACGGCTTTGCAATCAGTCAATACGCTTGTTGTGACAAGTGACATGTTTTCATACAGCTGCCTTCCAGAAATACTTTAGTGTTTCAAGGAAAGCATTTCAATAAAATGCATTTTAACTGATAGATTAAGGAATACCACCTGTATGAAAAATTTACAAGTGTACCCTTCGCGACAACCAAATTGCAAGAATAAATACTGGCATTGTGTGTTTCTGCAAACCATGGATTTGTTACATGTTTACATTATTATATAGCAGATACTTTATAACTTTACATTTGGACAGCACTGATTAATGTGTGATTAGAGTTATGCGGAAAAAAACAAACAAAAAAAACAATGATGTCTTGGTAAAAAAAAGCCGCTTTTAATGACATATCTCATAAAACGCAATGGTTCACAAATGTTTTATGACTAAAAAGCAACTGAAAATGCATCAATGGCTCACTAAAAACAACTGATTCTTGTTGTTTGATGGTCCTGGGTGTCACACTATCTAACATCTCCTCCGCCCCCTGATAAGGTCGAATCCCATCATATTTCTACCACTACTCCTTGTTTTCAAGTGCCACCTTGCCCCTTGAAACAGAGTTAGGCCAGTGGTTGAATTATTCCCCTATGACATAGAACAACCCTTCAAAACCCCAATACTTAATCAGCATGCTTGCGTTTCCATAAACAGATGCGACAAGCCTTGCCGGAAATTGCCAATATGCTGTTTTCTGCAGTGGTAATTTCCCTTGCATGGGCTACAGTCAGCCTTTTGCAGTTGTCAGGACACTTGCAATTTGTTAACAACTTAAATTTCACACCATCAATTGACCAAACAAGCCATTAAATAAAAATAGAAAACTGCTTCATTACCAGGCCACTAGCAGTGCTCTGTAGGCTGACACTAGCAACCCATGTTCCTACCCTGCCAGTCTGTACTGATATTAGAGGAGTGCTAACAAGTGCAGCAACTTCACTGCTGAATTTTGGTTAAATTTCTGTTGTCAAACGCTATCAAGCGAGGGGGAATGCAGCATTGGAATATATCAAAATGCAGGACTGTCGTGCACAAGTCCACAATAACAATGTAACATTGGCTAGCTAGCGAGTTAGTTAATGAGCCATGGGCATACTAGCAATATGTTGTGCTTGTTATAGACAAAAGGACCACAACACATTAAAACGAAAATGAATTAAGTTAACACAGAAGATATCAAGTTTTTAAATCTTTATTAACATGGAACATGCAGCTGTCAGAATTTGTTTTTGCTAGTGTGGCCATCTTGCTGATAATTTCTTATAACACTCACTTTAAAATGTGCCACTGAAAACACTTCACCCTACCCCTCCATCCCAAGAATCAGGACACCCTACCCATGAGGATGCAAAACGGAGGGGTGAGCTTCTTGGTGATAGGGGCAAGGAGTGTATAAGGATTGTGCCAAAGTCAGCCCACATACTGCATCACTTTAGAAACATTGGTATGGTATGTATAAAACATACAAACATAATATATCCATGGTTTGCAGAAATGCACTATGCCAACAATTTCAGATAAGACTGAGGCGCTTTATTTATTAAGTTAACTTCTTTTTTTTTTTTTTAATCAAATGCCAGCCAATACTTATATATTACAAACCTACTTTTACTATTTCCTTAGTAGTTTAATTCATTAACCTTCAGGAGTTCCTCTTCAGGCTTCAGTGTACGATTTAATTTGATCTGAATCTGAGCTGTCTTATCTCGTCTATATGTACGTTTAACTTCAATGGTAGGACAGAATGGTGTAGTCTCAGATTAGAAAAAGCTCTGTGATAACGTTTATTCATGTAAGAAAGACATATGGCAGAATTTTTCTCGAACTGTAGTGTAGAATCAGATACCCTAAGCCTGTGAAATGAATAATATAAAGCAGTCTTTTGCTAGAAACTCTTTTTAGTTTCTCCCCCGAGATCCCAGAGATCAGTATTCCTCACTTGGATTTGTAACTTAGAATTTAGAGCATGAATAAGATAAAGGCAGACAAATGAAATGCTATGAATTGCCTATCAAAATCCTGGAGGCGGACTGTTTTTATGGAAAAGTCCACAGCTTGACTTCTGATGCTCTTTCATCTCCAGGCACTGGATTACGAAAGTAAGAAGGACTATGAGTTCAGAGTGGAGGTGAGAAACACCTACTTAGACTCAAGGTTCATCCACGGTTTGCAATTCAAAGACTACGCCACGGTCAAGGTAACCGTGGAAGATGTGGATGAGCCACCCGTCTTCACCAGGAACCCTTACATCATCGAGGTGCACGAGGACACAGCTGCTGGCAGCTTCGTCGGTGTCGTGTCGGCCAGGGACCCTGATGCTGACAACAAGCCAGTCAAGTACGCTATAAAACACAGAGAAAAGTGTTCAGCCTTTAAACAGTGCCAGATTGTTTGAGCAGTGTGCCAAATGACTTCTCTCCCCTTTTCAAAACAAATGAATTCACTTTGGGAATTAAGTTCTCACTATTACTAAACTTAGAAATTAATCAATGAGCTGTAAAGCAAAGATTTCCTCATCAAGCAAGTGGATGTAATGCTTTACTGTGGTAATTTGTTTCAAAACACATTGTTCCAGCTTTAATTATACTAGTATAAAATCAATAAGAAAACAAGCAACACATGGTAGAAATGCAAAGTCTCCTCTTATCAGGTTTTTTGTAGCAGGAGGATGAAAATGCCCACTTGGCTAAATCTAATCCATCAGCCTAACCATGTGTCAGTGCAGAGGGGGGGGAGGATATTATTCATGGGTCCCCCCTGGTTATTTCCCAGTGGAAGGTGGCGGTGGCCCTGTGAAGTGAATACAGACACTGTTTATTTCCCAGAATTATGTAAGCCCTCTGTGGCACTGCACAAAGTCAAAGTGAAAGAGCCTAATTTGCTGTATCGATTCCACACAGCTCAGTACCGCACATTCCACACATATGGCGCCTGCCCGTCTCTGACAAAGAGATATGCCACTCTCGGCCCATGCCACATGGTGTATTGTGTTGCATTATTCAAATTTCAGTGGAATATGAAAGTTGACTATGACAAATGAGCAGGCACGAGGAAGGATGTATCATCTTTTGACAAAGGAGAGCATGGAATATATTCTCTTTTGGCAACAGGGAGTGATGTACTGTGTAAAACACCTTCTCATATGAAGTAAAGAGGCACTTTAGTGTGTTCGTCTTGTGAAGACAGATCTGTGCAGGCAGGGAAAGATAACGATAGATAAATTTTAAGAGCAATATTACAGGTATGCAAATGTCGCAGAGACACAGTGTGCTTTGTTCACAGGTGAAGCATTTTCATATTTGTTGGTATTAACAATAACATGTTTGCGCATTTCTCTTTCAGATACTCTATTGATCGGCATACAGATCTGGAGAGACTGTTCAACATTGATTCAGTGAATGGCACCATCACAACACTGAAATCACTGGACAGAGAAACGTCCAAATGGCACAACATTTCTGTGGTGGCCACTGAAATAAGTAATTAATGCTTTCATTTCTTAAATAGTTTTTGGTTGCAATTCCTAATATATGACCTATGCTGACTTTAGTCAAGGTGTTTCCTTTATTTCTAATTCTACAAAAGCATGCTGATTTTCATTTTGTATCTATTCATTTCAGATAACCCACGTCAGACAACTCGAGTGCCTGTGTTCATCAAGGTGTTAGATGTCAATGACAACGCCCCTGAGTTTGCAATGTCCTATGACACATTTGTCTGTGAGAATGTCAAAGCAGGACAGGTGCTTAAAATTCATGACTTTGAAAAGATTTGTTTGGCTATTGTCGTCATTTTTGTGTAGGTTCAGGTTTATTATACGCTGGGTCACAGAATCACAATGTTGATTTTTTGACACAGTATCTGTGACCTCAACCTAATCGCCAGAAAACATGTTGGTATTGTACACTTCTGCAAACCACGGATACATTAGTATGTACAAAAAACACTTGGTTATGGTGAGGAAAACATCTTGTTTGGGCTTAAGAAACACAGTTTTGGTGGCTGGAGAGCGCTATCAATGTATCGATAATAAACAACCATTTTATTGTGGCACATTCCTGGCTGGGAATGCAACAATGTATTGGTTAAAAAAAACCAACCACTTTTTGTAGCACAATACCAAATGGAAACACAGCGACAAGTCACTAAAAAAACATATGCGTTTGATGGCTAAAAAGCCACTGGAAACACAATTATGACAGTTTTGTTGTTCGTTGATCTAGAACAGTGGTGTGCAACTTGGCTGGGATCTCGCCTAGGTGACACACCATCCACTATCTGCTCCACCTCCTGATGACTACGTCTGCTCATGTACTACCTCGCTTTAGAAATGTTGATATCATATGTATGAAACATGCAAATATAGCATTCGTGGTTTGCAGAAATGTACAATGCCAACATTTTCCTCTGGCAACTTGTCTTGTTTCTCATAATGTTGCTTAATTATTAAGCATATTATAGATATACTTGTAATGTGACTGGTTTTATGTGATATCTGTGAGCTGGAGGTGTATAATTACCAGAACATACATGAATATATATATATGTATATATATATATATATATATACATATACATATATCCTTTAATCAACAAACTTGGAAGCAAGTAACACATGGTAATCGAGAGGCTTAGGTCTTAGGAGAACCATTTCCTACATTAGCAAACAGTTTTCAGTGTTACTGGGCAAAGAGCCAAACAGAAGTTGGCAGTGATTATCAGTCACTTCCTGACATTTACAGAGGAAGTGTCATTCACAATGCTCACTCCATGTGCACAGTGCATGCCGACAGATCTGTGTTGGTTCACAGTCATTCACACTACAGCTACATGTGTTTATAGTTTTGGAGTTTCAAGAGACAGCAAATCCTTTAATTAGCCACACACTTCTCACTAATTGCAGATTAGTCTACAATGTATCTGATTGGCCACAGTTAACTCTCTGTGAATGTTTTTTTTTTTCCCCAACACAACAGCGAGATTCTGAGGCGCAGTCTTGGCAATAAATTATAATGCATACAAATGTATATGTTTTAAATGTAATAAAAGAAAAGTAGGGATAATTGCTTTGCTCTATGTCATGAGTTTGGACTAAGAAGAATTACAAGCTGTCACATGTTTTTCTCATTCCTCTTCTATTCTTTGCAGCTGATCCAGACAATAAGTGCTGTTGACACCGATGAACCCCTTGTTGGACACAAGTTTGTCTTTAGCATAAGTGCCACCAATCCAAACTTCACTATTGTTGACAGGGAAGGTAAGAAACATATTTTTTACTGAGAACAAAAGAAATCTTAATGCATGTGAAGAAATAAAACATTCCAAGGTCCTAAGATTTCAGTCAGGAAATGAGGTTTGATAATAACCTTAAGGGCCAGAATGTCAAATATGGTGCATAAAATCATACATTTGAAAAAAAATATGAGATTTTAGCCTTTTGATTGACTTTGTGATTCTGATGCCCTTTCCTGAAAAGCTTTTGATATACAGAGTTGTGTGGAAAAATGTAATTAGCAGCAGAGCTCAGAAGTGTTGTTGATGTTCTGGGATACCTTCTCTATTTACGCCTATTACATTCACGGTATCATTTTTGAAATACATTTTTGTTTTCACAGGAAGTGTACAATTTCTGCTTATTAGATGCATACAGTCTTTTTTTATAACATAAACTTACAGCATCAGTAAAACGCCTCGTATTGATGTCAGTTTTACTGTGCGACAAATGCATGTGGTTAGGTTTGGCTCTACATTCATATGGGGAGCAAACACCAGCCTCTGGGGTGAAAATCTATTGTTGTTGTATTCATTCACCACCCCTCCTGCCCGCCCTGTAGGGATTTTCCAGCTACTTAAATTATGTTACGTCGTCCCACAGGGTTATGATCCACTGCAAAAGGATGTCTTATTTTCGTCTGTGTCTGACGCTGCGATCAAAGACCAAGCACCAGTGTCTGATGACATTGGAATGAAAATAGAATGCTCTGTCATGCAATAAAAATTAAGCAGCAACCTCCAATGCTGAAGTGCCAAAAACTGTAGTTCCTCAAATGGCCACTTGAGGCTGGCTCCAAAAGCAGGTCAATCCCTGTAGACCCCCATGTTAAGATGCTCAACTTAACTGTAGAAATAAACATGTTTACAACCTTGTCTCTATGGCTAATTTTCCTATTCAAGACAGCTGTATGGGCAACGAATTTTAATTCAACTCACCCATTTAAATTTTTTTAAGGTGCAAAGTTACGGACAATTAAGGGCAGTTCGGCTATTGGCTTTGAGTGACAGGCTGTCACTCAAAGCCAATAGTGTCCTCGGGCTCTAGGTCACATCCTCCCCTCGCTCATCCACAGCACCAGCCTCTCGCCCACATATGGTCACATCTGACTTCAAATATCCAACATGGTGACAACCGGAATACTGAACTAAAGGCTTTAAAACCTGAGTCCACAAAACCAATGGGTGTTGTCACCGTGGCTATGCCCATTATTTGTATACAGTCTATGATAAAAATATGCTAATCAAAAAAGGTCATGCTCACAATCCGTATGAGGGAGAGAGAAATGTAGAGGTCAATTAGCAAGCTTGCAGTAGAAGATTGGACAACTTCAGCTGCTGGATCTCTATATTCCCTTTCTATTTAGTACAGCTGCTTCAGTGTGCCTATCATAGTTTTAGAATTGATTTAAAGTAAATATTAACTAAGCTCCTCAATGACTGGGATGTACTGCAGTAGACAAAATGAAGCGACGGCAGCAGAGTCTCAAAATGGAGACTAGAAAGTCCCCTCTAAGTGGAATTTTACAAAAAAACTTTGGACTTTAATTAGTTTTGCAAGAAAGTGAGGCCATGCGTAACCACTATGCTTATGTCTTTTTAGAAGGGGGACTACTGTATGGTTACTAATTAAGCTGTGTTTGCTGTGAGACTACTTTATATTTTTCAAAAATAAAGCCAAACAACACAGGTTGCTCCTAATATGCTTAGAGTTTTTTCATTAGTTTTTAGTTGTTACAAGCTGTCTGTTGAAGGATACAAAGAAAAGAAACCAAAGATTGCAACTCTTTCCTGTATGATCCCTTGGCTGACGAAAACATCACATCCCTGACAAGCTTTATCCATTTGCATCTTTCCACAGATAACACCGCCAATATCCTGACACGGAGGGGAGGTTTCAGCCGGCGCGAGATGAGCATGTACTTCCTGCCTGTAGTGATCTCAGACAACGACTACCCCATTCAAAGCAGCACCAGCACACTGATCGTGCGAGTGTGTGCTTGTGACAGCCGTGGAAACATGCTGTCCTGTAACCCAGAGGTCCTGCCCTTCTCAGATGGTCTCACAACTGGAGCTCTGGTGGCCATACTGCTCTGTGTCATCATTCTCCTCAGTAAGTCCCCTCGTGTATGAGCATGTGTATGTGCATGTGTGTGACTATGTGCATTTGAACCCTCTCGTCTGTCTTGTGTTGTGATGTTTGTTTCTTTGTTCAGCTCTGTTTGCAACTTCTGCTTGTAGCAACAAACTCAGTTTTCTTATTCAAGACAAGTCGATTTTATTGGTATTGCCCAGAATCAAAAATCACAAATTGGCCTCACAGGGCTTTAAAATCTGTACAACATACAACTTTATCTTTAGACTCTCAAATAATCCTTTGCTATAACCGACCCCTGGCAACAGTTACTGTTGCTATGCATGTAGGCTTTCCATTCTGGCATACCACAAGTGCAATTCACAGAGATAACGGTGGCAGATTTCTAAATGTGTGGTTGTTTTTGAAATAATGGGTCTATGATCACAGAAGTTAACAAATGCAGGCTTCTTGTTTCTAGCCAGCCATTGTTGATTTTTCTGGCTGAAATGACAACTTTTCCCAATTAATGTTGGTTTCTTGAGTTGGTTGAAAATTCCACCACCGGTGGACTTCTTAATGTTACTAGCTGACTCTTTTTAAAACAAGGGATCTGTAACAGGGTCTTAAGCATCTATGAGTGGCTGAAGGCTAAGGCTAAAGCTACATGTATAAGGCCAAAAAGTAGTAAAGCATTCTTATGAGTTGATGAGCCATGTAGAAGACACGTAAATGATGACCACCCTTGTTTCCCCCTTGTTTGGTAAGGTATCTTATTAGCCCCGGTATCATATAACAGTATTTCAAAAATGTAGTTTGGATGATTACTATAAAAAAAAGAGAAGAAGACTTGGAAAGCAACACAAAGGTCACTTAGAAAAGAGAAGGTTCTGATTGGAGACTCATTGTCAAGGGGGATGTTTAGCGAACTGTCAGTTCTATCATCTACAAAAAATGTTGCCAATTCCTGCAATCTAGGGATGTCACAACACAACAACTTTTGTAGTCAATACAAATACCAGTGAAATTCCCTGATTCTCGATACCCAATTCGATACCACAGTAAAAACAAAGTACTTGTCTATGTGGGTTCAAGAGATTAATACAGGGGTGTCAGACATACCGCCTGTGGGTCAGTATTGGCTTGCCAAAGGGTCCAATCCGGCCCACTGGATGACCTTGCACACCTTGTAGTGATGCACTTGTGAAGGCTAAGAGGTGCCACGTATCAACAGTGAGTAGCTTTCTTCATGTAAAATGCTACTTCATAGGCTTTTCTACCCTGACCATAGAATACAGTTCTCTTCTTTCACTCTAGTTTGGTGTTGTTATGTCAGGATTAGTACACAGGAGTTGAAATGTATAGAAAAATGTGCATATAATAGATAGTAGACTGACTGAATGTGGAAAAAAAGAGAAATATTTTTGAAATTGCATTAATTCTTCTAAAGACATCACAGGCTGTTTGACATCTATGAATAAGTGTTTTTAAAAGATAGGTAAAAAAGATACAGTAACGAGAGCAGTGTTCTTCCCAAAGCTGAACATTTTTGAACACTCAGCAATTAGAAAATAAATGCTGACTGTGCAGCGCTCAGCGCAGAATAGACGCTCAACGTCTCATCATGTGGGCATTTTAAGCATCATGTAAATACATAGCACTCCCATTACAAAGCATAGAAAAATACACAGGGGCCAGGAAAAACACTTTTCTTATAGCTGAGCTGGGTTGTTGCTGCAGATCTACTTGTCATGTGTTGTTGTTCTTCCATGCTGGTAGGCCCTCTTCTTCCTTTGGTAATTAACCGACTAGAACGCTCTGGCGTATGTGCTACCTCATCAGGTCCGGAAAAATTCCATTCTGCTACCTACAATACTGGAGGAAAATGTGTACTGTTGTACTTTTCGGAATTCTGCCATCGTTTTGGTACCGATACATCAGTTCTTGTGACATCCCTTCAGCAATGTCAAACATGCCCCTTTCTTTGTGACAGAAATGTTTCCAAACAGAGATCTACCTGACCTTGAAGTCACAACAACATATGTGGCATGTAAGCACTACAGAAGCATATGTCGGTCCAGTCCACATCGACCTCTTTTGCTACCATGGCTGTGCTCAGAACCAGTTTTCCTCACTACATGAGCCCTGGGTAGGATACGAGCCAGACAAAGGATCTAAATGACACTGCCACAGCACACAGGGCTTTTCTTTTGCTGCTCTTTTTTGTAATGCTGGTGTTTTTCTGTCCATGAAATGGACACATGACACACAGAAAGCAGATAAAATCAGCACTCCAGGCAAGCCTTACTTTCGTATGCTCCATGCTGCAGCTAATTCAAGGTGCTTAAGTCAATAACGTGGCCCAGAGTGAGTTGCTTTGCTCAAGCACATGTTGCCGAGTGCCCACAGAGGGGGAAAAAATAGTGAATATCTCTGCCACAACATGGTCTATCATTTCAAATACAACATCGATTGAAAGCTGTCCCGACTCAGCGCAATCAATAAAATGCTCCTGTAAATATGCAATTGTGTCACCAGTCTGCAGCATCTTAATGTATTAAAACCATTATTGTGACATTAAATACTTACAATTGTTGATGCAACAAGATGTAACTCTGAAACAGTTCTATCTTACAGTATTAGAAATAATGCACTGGAATGATTCAGCCGACAATGAATCACAACTAGAACACCTCATACCTAAATGGCAAACTAAGTCGTTTTTCAGTTCCTTCCAAAAACACCCATGACTCATATGAACATTCTACTACTTTGTTAAACTTGGTGAAAAACCATAGTCATACTTCGAACTGCATTTGCTTTTGTTAGATGCAAACCTGAGACCTTGTACAACCAACAATGGCTACATTCCAAATCGCATGCTTTTCCTTTTTACTTTGAGAACACCCTACAGCTGTTCTGCACTGTTGCATGGAGTATACATACTGTACAACTGGGAGATACTACTTCATCATAACATCTCTTTGAACGTTGTCTCACTTGCTTGTATGTCCGTTGTAGTTCGTAGCACGAACTTTGAAGTAAAAAAGAAAGGCATGCATTTCAATTCACCAAGCTCACCAGAGACGGAGGCTATTCTGGAGATCTCTGTTGTTGTTGTTTCCTTGCAATGTATCAATCAATCAATCAATCAATTTTATTTATAAAGCCCAATATCACAAATCACAATTTGCCTCA
>NC_065516.1:9786093-9808108 GCF_006386435.1 Epinephelus moara
CTCCGGAGAAGAAGCCGAGTTAGTGACATCCAGAATGGGCGAGTTAGCAAGATGCAGTAATAGAATACGAGAGAGAGAGAGAGAAGGAGAGAAGTAGTTTAAACATCTAAGGTATTACTGCATAATGTAGATTGTTTGTGATTGATTGATTATAGTTATTGTGGCTTCTATCAGTTCATAATTTGACGTCATTTGTCTGCGGTTCAGTCGATGTGATTGATCTTTTGTTGAGGATTGCGGGTCAGAATAGCCGTAAAGCATGCTGGTTTGCATATTGCAAAATGCCACTGGATGCAGGACATTCTGGTATTTGTGGCATACGGCGTTTGACATGTGGACATACTAAATCTTATTCTGGCATACTAATAAGTGTGGTACGCACTGCATGTTTTCCCAGGGTGCTACAAAACATCATGCCACAGTACTTTTACCTTTGCTTCTGAGTGAGGACAGTCATTATTCACATGACCACAGGAGGTTACTTGTCAAGGAATAGCCGTTTAAAGCATTTGAACAAAACAACTGATGCTGCCGGTATCAAGGACACTGCAGTAATATTTAACATTTTGTCACCTGCTGCAAAGAACTTCAGGAGGTTTTGTTAGGGACTTTTTTGCATGTAGGCGATCATTAGTAATTAAAGCAGGCGCAATCAAAGACAGGTTACTTTGCATATTGTGTTATACACGGCTGTTCGCCCTCAGAAAATAGCACTACGGTTCCAAGCTCCATTCATTAGCAAATAAATCCACTTAACAAAATAGTCTGTGTGTTTCCTCGGTTGGTTGCATGTTACTTCCTGACATCCTAAAGCACCACTTCAGCCCTCCTCGTGATCTAATGCAGTATGTATCAGCATACAGGGCACAGCAGCAACAGTGCCTATCGTTTTACCCAGTAAAAAGCAGAAACGTGTAGTGCTTATGGTCAAGGGCATATCAATAAGTAATGGGTTTCAACTGTCATTGAACTTTACCTCGCTTGGCCAAGCACAGTGCTTGATAGGAGCATTTACGACTCACTAGACATTGTGACTGTAGAATTCCTTGCATGCCGTTGAGGGCAATTAACAGTTTCAACAAATCATCTTCCTCATGAATGTGTGCATGCACGTGTGTGTGCTGTTCTGCCTGTGAGCTTCTAACCCTTTCCATGTGTTGAATTTGAACCCCCTTCGTCCTGTCATTATTTCTTTTTTTGGAGTGTCCTTTTTGATCTCCACCCTGACTAAACCGGCGATACAAGCAAATTAGTATTGACCAGCTTCTCTTCCATCTGCTTGTTTTAACTCCAAATTTTGAATTCTGTGTCTGGCGGTGGGCAGATCTTGTCTCACATATCGAGCATACTGAAGGTTAAACTCCATGCTCTCCTCTTGAGCAAAATATCATGACATCTGCTCATTATCTGACGCTTTTCGCGCTTGAACCCCCCTGGCAGACTGTCTCATTCACCTCTGCTTGACTCCGACAGGCAGGTGCTGAGCTGGAACGGCTCTCCCTATCTGGTCCTCCTCATTGCAGCCCTCTGCACCGTCTAAAATCATGGCACTGGTCAGTCACAAATGTTCGTAAAGAACCTTATAAACAGCCACCTCCACCCCCGTACAACTCACGTTGAAGGCGTTGTAATTAACACCCAGGTGGGAGGCAAGTAGACAACTACGGTACCTGCTGGCAGGACAAAAAGGGAAAGCAAGGAGGAGGACAGCAGCACAGGTGAAGCAGAATGTGTGCTTGTCTTAAACGAGAGATTGCTTCCTGTTTTTCTGAAGAATTATGGGTTTATTTAAAAACTTGCTACCACACAGTGCCACTCTCTGGAAACATGCTCACTCTGCAATCTCTGATTGTCTTTTACTGCTGAAAAGGAATGAAGGAGATGATAGATATGAGGCTGGGTGCTGGGGAGAAAATCTAACCACCGTGCATTTTATACAGTGAATGTGCCGTTCAAGGGAAAAAGAAAGAGAAAGCTTTTTCACTGAATCTTTAATAATAGGAGGTGAATGCCTGAGGCAGTGTTGGGGATTTATCACTGGTAGCAAATGTGTCTCCCCTCTGCGCTCCCGCTCCCCTGTGCTCTTTAATGCATGACACATGTTAGGAGGCACACATCTTATGCTGAGCTTTCTGTCTCTGTGTTTCCAACTGTTTTTGTGTAGTGATCGTGGTGCTGTTTGCTGCCCTGAGGAGACAGAGGAAGAAGGAGCCTCTGATCATCTCCAAAGAGGATGTCAGAGACAACGTTGTCAGCTACAACGATGAAGGGGGTGGAGAGGAGGACACTCAGGCCTTTGATATTGGCACGCTGCGCAACCCAGAGGTGATGGATGCTAACAAGCTACGCAGGGACATCATACCCGAAATGCTGTTTCCCTTTCGGAGGACATCACCTATAAAGGATAACACGGACGTCAGAGACTTCATTAACGGGAGGCTTCAGGAGAACGATACAGATCCGACAGCGCCACCCTATGACTCCTTGGCCACGTATGCTTACGAGGGCAGTGGGTCGTTGGCAGAATCCCTCAGTTCGCTGGAGTCTGCTGCCACTGAGGGGGACCATGATTACGATTACCTCAGCAACTGGGGACCGCAATTCAAAAAGTTGGCAGAGATGTACATAGGGAAGAGCCCTGACAGGGAGACCTAGAGTGCGCAATGGCAGTCTCTCTTTTTTCAAGCCCATTTTTTTCGTCTGTTTATCTAGCTAGCGAGCCAGACAGCTATTTGTCTAGTTAGCTAGCCAGCTAGTTGACTGTCTGTCTACCTATCTATCCAGCTATCTATCTGTTTATCTGTCTAGTTTGCTAGCTAGCTCGCTAGTTAACTAGTAGTCTATTTGATTCTCATACACGTGTGCACACACGCACAAAAATACACAATTTCCACAATCTATTTGTGGATGCTGAAGTGGATATTAAGACTTGAACAGAGTTGCATTTTCTCATTAATGGAGATACAGTATAATTCTCAAAGTTTTACCGTTTTTGGTCATAATCAGTAAAGATGCCTTTGAATTTTAGGATTTTTTTTGTGAACAATGGTGTGGACAATGTGTTTTGTAATTGACCTGAGAGATAGTAGTATTGTATACTATCAATGTTTAATGGCACTGGAGTGGGTTGGGGTGGGGGTAGGGAAGGAGTCTAGTGGTTTTTCCAGCCACCTCCATTAAATACTGTAAATGTACAAAGTGTTTTTAAATGATGGACATCCTATATACTATTTGCTATCTTTGTTTGACAAGCAATGTTCATGTGAGTGGTTGGTGCAGTTTATTTGTCAAACTGTGAATTCATTCCATCATATAGGTGTAATATGTAATGGAAAGTGTATGTTGTAGGAAAACTGTCATACACTGACAATTCATGCCGTTTGAATGCTGAGTCATATTGTTTTATATTTATATTTTTATACTTATTTTCTTAATAAAATGATGTTAAAAAAAGAAGCAGCTATAGTTTTGGTCCATTGCCTGCTTTTGTGGCTACTGAAAGGGTGATGCTGTAAGTCTTTACTGAGTCATTACAGACATAATCTCCTAGAAAAAAAAGCAAGTTTTCAAATGTCATGCAGTCTGCACGCTGGTAAAACTGTGCCACCCATTATAAATATCAATAGAGATGTGGTTCATTAAAACATTTGTAAAACTCTCTAATCAATGTGATAATACAGGCCATTTCAAGATGACTATTAGGCCCAGGTCAGTGAACTTGATGGGGATTTCATAAAGGCATTGCATTTTCAGCTGTTTTTCCTTCAATGCTGGTTAGTATTGTTACAATTTATTTTTTTTCCAGAATAAAAGGACACAAAGGGATATACATGTAAAGGAAAAAAAGAGAAAGGAAGGCCAAATAGTGAGTAATATTTTTCATCATTCATATATCTATTTTATATTCAACATTGCAGTAACTAATTTCCCATCTGAAAACCTCAGAGATAAATTTGAAAATCTAGCTGTCTTGTTAGCATTACCATGTTGCTCCTGAATTTGACAAGCTGCCTGAATTCAGTAGAGATGTAAGACGTGTTGCCTTGGGTTTTTGACAGATAGGTATCACGTACGGAGACGGAATGCATTAGGTAATTTTTGTGATATTAGAGTGCTGTGAACACTTGTGGGTAGTTGTGCTATTAAATATGCAGATTCTGATTAATCTAATCAGTATTTTGAGCAACATTTAAGAACATGGTGCATTGTCCTGCACATCTCATTTTGACTTTCAGTGCAATTAAGAACTAGAATTACCGCCTTGCAGTTGTATACCTCCATGAACAAGTCATGCTGCAGTTACAGTTTACGTCCATGTCTGTGAAAATATGTACGCTTCACACACATCACAGAAGATATATACAATCACCACAGTACCAAGTTTCAGTGTCACTGAATCAGTATCAAATCAAATCAAATCAAATCAAATCTCTACCCTACTGTTCTTTCTGTTCTTATGGTATTGAATAAGGGCCATACAAGTGTTTTTGCATAACATTATGATGTTACAGTGAAGTTGATTTTTGACCTTTTGAATATGTATAGTGACATCACTTTATAATTTTAGTCCATTAGACATTTGTGTGAAATTTTGTCATAACTTAGCGATGAATTCTTGAGTGATGGTCAAAAACATGTTTTGTGAGGTCTCGATGACCTTGACATTTCACCTTCAACCACCAATTTCAAATCATTTCATTCTCAAGTCCAAGTGGTTTGAATTGGTTTGGCCGTTTGTGCCAAATTTTTCTAAAAATTTTCCCTCAAGGATATCATGAGAATCAGAATGAGCTGGATGCAAAATTACAGTGACCAAATTCTAATGAGTTCATCCCTGAGTCAAAGTGGCCGTTTTTACCAAATTTAAAGAAATCCCCTCAAGCAATTATTGAGATATTGGATTAATGAGAATGAAACAGACAAAGTAACAGTGACCTCGACATTTGACCAACACAATGTAATCAGTTGATCATTGATTCCAAGTGGACGTTTGTGCCAAATTTGAAAAAAATCCCTCAAGGCATTCTTGAGATATTTTACCAACCATATGTTATCAGTTCATTCTTGAATCCAAGAGGCCAAATTTTTCTAAAAAAATAAAATCCCTCGGGGCCTTCTTGAGATACCACGTTCACAAGAATGGGATGGACAGACAGACAACTTGGAAATATAATGCCTCCACCAATGGCTGTCACCAGTGCAGAGGCCTAAAAACAAAATGAGCTGTGTTCTTTAAAGATTGTTGATTTTGGTTTTCTGTGAAAACTGATTATAAAAAGAAGGAAGAAAGAATACTTATTGAGACTTCACAAACAATACTTGAAGAGAAAATAATTATTTTGGGGTACACCAATGATTAACTCTCTCTTAACTGTGTGTTAAATATGTACAAGAAAACCTCAGACCAAAAGAAAATGACATTTCCCAATGTACAGTACCCCCGATAAATTACACACTCATCTGCAAATGTTCTGTTCTTCAACACAGTACTCGCTGATTAGTGGGCAGCTGGGGAGATGACAGTACCTCAAATCAATGCCCTTCTCACGTCATTTCACTTGGATTCAGATTTCAACAGCTGCCAGATCACCGTTGCAGTGCTACACATGTAGTTGCTGTCCTATTTCTTAATGTACAGTATGATTTCTGAAGTACACCTCCAACATGTGTGCCATACCTGGAGGAATGAGTTGGAACATTAAATTCTTGTTCTGATGTTAAATGTTTGTCTCTCTACTCAGACATAATGACTTTGTGTACCTAGTCCATGAAAGCTTCTAGTTTAGCTGTTTGGATTTGTGGCATCAAATGTTGTATCGTGCATCACTACGACAGTTATCACTCACAGAAATGAGAACAGCCTGCTTTATTGCTGTACAAAGAGGAACTAGGACAGTGCTTGAAACCCTAATATTTAAAACTTTGTTGTTAATAATTTTTGAGTTTTTAAAAATGTCTGTTTTTGCAGTTTGTCTAGCTCCTGTACAAGTAATTCATCCTTGTTAACAAGAAAGTAACACTTGATTCATAAATTAAAATTTAAAGAGTTAAGGCACATCCATACAGTCTTATGCAAACCAATGCAAAAGCCAAGCAATAACTTCCAGCTCTGTGAACTTTTTAGTGTTCTGCCATCACCGAGAGCTTTTGACCAAACCCTGCTGAACATTCTGAGGCATTTGTGTTTGTACTGACTGCAATACATGGATAGATATTTCAGTTGTTTTGTTCACCCATTCTCAAATGACTTCTCCAAAAATGCAGTCCAATACAATAACAGTTACCAAGGTCTCTCTTTTTTCAGCACCCCTCTGACATTGTGCTTACAAATTAGAGGATTGATATAGATTTTATTTGCAGGGCTGAATTGTGTTGCCTTGTACAGGCATAGAAACTTAATGTTTAAAAAAAAAATCTCCTTTATTGCATTAAACTCAATGTGCATTCCAAGACGTGCTCCAGCAGGAGGGAACAATGGCTGTGCTGCTTTCCATTATGATTGTTCTGACACTGAGAGCCAGCAGGAACCTCTCAGGTCTCTGGAGCTCAAGCCTTGTCCACACTGCAGCATATCTACTGATCTTAATGTCACACAACTATTATTGACCATCCTGCTTTCTGTCACCTGCCACAGCTTGCAGATTCAACAGAGCGTACCTGCTAAACACAGGGGAGACCACTGCGTTTCCCATATTGATCATCTTTCAGTGACTAATGATGATGGAAGTAATGTAACCAAAATACTTCAATGTGATTAGTCTCATGATAAAACAACCTGAGAAAAAAGGATGCTTTAGAAGCCTTATGTTAAAGGACATGGTTGAGCAAAGAGCAGACTCTCCCAGCACGTCCGTAAAAGCTGTTTCTCAGAAGTACAAAGCCAAAATGCTGTGCGCAGATACAGAAAAAAGTTCCCCCTAAATAGTGCCTATGTCCACTCTACGCAACACAAACCGACTCAAAAAGAGAATGTATAAGGGGCGTAACATTAACTACACAATACCAACACATTCTTACTTGGACCTCTTCACATATCAACGTTTGGTCATGGACTTTCCACGTCCAGATATGACATGCAAGGTACCCAGAGTGTGTTGGTTTTCCGTGTCAAGTTCTGCCTGTTACATGCATTGTCTTCTTTCAAAATAGACTTCCCCTTTTATAGGGAATTTACATACACTCCTTAAAATTATGTTTTTTCTTTCCTTTAAAGTCACAGTGTGTAGAAATTTCTCCCATCTGACATTGAAATCGTATATTGCATTCAAACGGATAGTGCACTCTAGCGCCTCACTGTTTCAAACGCGTATTGCAACAATGGTAGCCGCTGTGTACAAAAAGCTATGATAACATTGATGAAACCATGTCATCCGATACTTCATGGAGTATTCATTCAGGCTCCTACACAGACACACGCGACGTGAGTGCTGGCTGTGTTTACAATGTAGGACTGTTGGGACGGGTGTACATCGAAACAAACCAATCACCACTTGTCTTTTGACAACTGACAAGTGGCTAAACCTCACACACCTCATCCCTCTCCTCGCATCACTACGCCACTGACAGTAGCCTGGCCTGCCTGTTGGGAAAAAAATGACAGGTAGGCCAGCAGCAAACCTTTCTCCTTCAGCAGCTCTTTCACCTTCAAAAGGCTACCCCAACATTGACCCTTGTTTTTTGAATTCGCCGGTCACGTTGCCTTTTTGATTCCCCTTTGCGCTTTCTTGGCGACGAGGATTCCGTCTCCCGTGTTGCTGCATATGCATGATCCTGCATTATGCTCAAAGAGTGGGACTTTGTTAGGCTGCAGTAGTGCCGGCTTTCAAATTTGCCAGGCTAGTAGCGAAGCATCTCTTGCTCCTCTCCTTACGCTTCTCAGTCACGCAGCACTGGCCAGGCTCTCAACAAGAACGCCGAAGGCGGGGCTATTCCCTGGTAGTGCTGTATTTTCCTTGCTGGCAGATGTTTTTTCAAGACGGCAAAACGTTATGGAACCCCCAACGACTTATCTGCCCAATGTACAAACAAATCAGAAATTTTCCTTTTACGTTAAAATAAACACAAGAAGTTTGTGCTCTAGAGAAAGGATCAACACTCAGTGAAAAACCTCAGCCCTATGATAAGCTAATATGGCAAGGCTTAACTATACAAACCAATGAGCAGTGATAACTAGCATGTCTTTGGGGTCATCGAGTGGGAACCTCCTTTCACCAGTGTTTCGTCTAGTTGGTCCCACAACACCTCCAGGAGGCTAGACAGTGATCTCTAGCGTCCCAGAGACACTCCCCTAATGCCAGGTCTCACTGCTCCCCTCCCTGCACCAACCCAATAACCTCCTTTACCTTACTTACGCATGGCTTTCTCAGCCCAAACAGCACTGCCACCTTCAACCAAACCCAGGCTCCGTACATGCGAGCTCTAGGTAGAAGCAGGGCTGATACTACCTTTCCTAGCACATTCACCATACTCTATTTCACACGCTAATAAGTAACGAGAATAAGTCAGACTATTGGTGGAGGTAATAGTACACCAATGATGACATATTTATGAATGCAGACATCGATTTTTGCCAATAAACAACTGAAAACGCTACACAATGTGCCTTTAACTATTAACACACATGACTGGATTTGGGAAACAAAAGCACGTGGTTGGGTTTAGTAAAAAAGATGGTATTTGTTGTACCTAGCCACCAAAAGCCAAAACTTTGTGTTAATGTTAATTCTTGTCCTGCCACGTTCCCCCAGCGCCGCTGACTGCCATTAAACTTTAACGGCAACCCTTATATCATTTTGGAGTTAAAAAATAGCTTTTTTTATCGGTGGACCCCAAATTTGATGCTAATGCTAGCTGTTTTGGCTGTCTGGCTAGCCCCATTCCGTGATCAACATATTAACGTTGGGAAGTGCATATCAGCATTGTTACCAACTTCATTGTATTCCAGCTGCTTGACAAGCTGCATATTGTTCTTTATTTTGTTGTCAAGGTAGTCCTTGCAGTGTTTGTCATACATACTAGGTGTTGAGAAATCAAATGAAAGAGATGTTCCTCCATTGTGGCCACAAGTGAGCTATGACCTTAAGGTATAAGATCAATTGGAACAAAAGATTTCATTGGTCAAAACTATATATCTCTGCAGACAGGAACCCCCCAAATCTACATACGCCTGAATATTTTTTTCCCTCACACAAAAACTTGGGGTCAAAAAAAAACAAAAGATGAATATATGTCTTTGTTCATTTACGCACACATTTTTAGATGAAAATCCATAATAGGTGTGAAATGGCTTTTAACATTACTAAGTTTTTGTTGGTGGTTTTTATTTCAACATATTTAGTTGATTGTTGAGTGCCCAGTTAGCTAGTCAAGTAGCGGCAAAGGGGTTATTTTGGTTGATTTAGCACATTCATTTCAAACCCTGCAACATAATTTAGCCATTTTTTTATTGGGGTAATAAACCATGAATTAAATGATCAAGACTGCAACTTTTGTACAAAAACATCAATCTTATAATCAATACAAGGCACCAGAACAAATATGTTGGGACTAAAACTGCATACATAAAGTTTGACTAGTTAATATATGAGGAATTTGTTTTCAAACTTCCAAAAAATATTCCAAAGTTATATTACATAAATGTGCGCAGAATATTTATTCATGACTGTGTAACACTGCTGTGAAATGACTGCGCTTGTCATAAAATAATTTGGTTTCCCGTCCAGTGGGAGGAATCAAAGGAAACGTTCTAAATTTGACCTGCTATGCTGGGACACAAACGCCCAGTGGGAAGTGATTATTCTTCCATCATTTCATTAATGGTGTATCTCCATTATGTTTCATGTCTTGCCACTAATTTGACCACAGTGACCTGTATTGAGCCTAGCCTCTGTTCTCTTGAGGGTCTCTATTGGCTTTCTAGGCAGATAGAGGGAATTTTCTTCGCTCACCCTGCTCACATGACCGCATGATTAGAGCTTAAGTAGAACATATCCTGTTTGATGTAAGAAAGGCATTTGCATGTCACATGGAATAATACATGACGGGTAAGTCCTGATGGCAAACCAACTTTGGGCTGCTACAGCTTTTCTCTGATGGACAAGCTGCAGGATGTGACTGAAGCCTGGCTTCATATTGTTTGTGTGCTATTTCCATTGATTACTGACATAAGCAACTCAAAAACAATGGTGCTCCCAACGCAAAGAGGGCACATCCATGACAGGCAGTTCAGCTCCGACTCTCAAAAGCTTTATTCCAGATTGTTTGTGCACAGCTGCTCTAAGATTATCACAGACAGACTTCAGACAGCAGGTTGATGCCATAACTTCAAGGCTTTCATTTTTAGGATGTTTGTGTGCCCCCTACCACGCTTATGAGAAACAGGCCTCTTGTCAGGATTCATAATGCATAATGTCTCATATGGGTCTGGCTGGAAAAGACTAAAAGATGCAAAGTACTGCAATCAATAATGCAGGTGAAATATTGGTATGCAGACAAGATGTGACAGCACAGGCGAGCCACCTGAGGCTTTGTTTCTTGTCCTGTGCCTGGACTATTTAAAACAGTCCTTTCTAGCATAACGTTTCCCAAAACAAGTAATGAGCGGACACCCAAGATACCCTATTTTCGAACATGCTCTGGGCTTCAGCTTAATGTGGCTAAAATGTAACTGAAAGGGCGTTATTTTCAACACATATTGATTACATAACTGTCCATTTGGCTACTTGTAAAGCCTCAGCTACCCAGCTTGAGTGCCGAATTGATTTTTCCATTAACTGACCTTTAGAAACTCAAACCCCCTATGTGCCAATAAAGGCAGACTTCAGAAATGTGCTGCAAAATGAAATCTGCTCAGATAAATCATTAGGAGCATTGTTATTTAGGGCTACTACTGAAAATATACAGCTGTAGTTATGGATGAGACATCATATCAATATTGATGTTGTGATCATTAAAAGTTTGTAAGCTCTACTTATCTTTCTTGTCCTTTTTGTATTTCTAATCCATCCACCTCATATCTAAACACTTTATTTTAGGTCTGTGTGTCTGCTGTAGGCATGGGTTGGCCAGTTTTTAGCCAGGTTGTACACCTTAGGACACATTGTCACATCTTTGTGAGCCAGACAAGTCACAGCATGGCCAGGCATGAGCCAGTGAAGACTGTGAAGCTTTGTCAAATCCCGGAGTCTTGACATGTGGCGATGCCTGCTCTGTCTCACACACCGTGTAAAGTGAGACTTGTGCTTCTTAGACAATGGAATAAATTATGAAACACTTATCCGTCAGAAAGCAAACACATAATACTTAATAATCAGAGACTGCTTTGGTGCGGAGTGGCTGTAAAATAGCATGTTACATCAAAATAGCTTCACTCATAATTGTGATTCAGGCTGAGAAGGTCTCAGCTGACTGTCTTATTAATGACCAAACATTCATCATTTCAGAGCATAGCCATGTCAGTCCCTAACATTTCAAGTGATGAAAACAGAGCTGCAACGATTAGTCAATTAATCGATTTGTTGATTGACAGAATATTTATTGGCAGCTATTTGGATAATCGAACAATCGTTTTTGTCATTTTTAAGCAAAAAACCCCCCAAACATTTACTGAATCCATGTTTCTTAAAATTGAGAATTTGATGCTTCAAGATTCATGATGATAAACTGAATAGCTTTGGATCTTTTCAAATGATTAATGGACAAAATAAAATAACAGTAAACCGCAGCCCTAGATGACAACCTAAAAACTAAAATGTCTAAAACTCCTTTCAAGAGGAAAACAAGAATTCAAAAGGTAGCCAAAGATATTGCAGAACACTCAAAAATGCAACTATAAGGTTAACACTGATGTGTATGGCAGTATGGGTTTACATTAAATTCAGAATTCTAATCTGGTGCCAAGAAGGAGTCTATTTATTTTAAAATTCAAGAATCAACCTTTGAAATGCAACATCTCATTCTCAAATTGGGTTTTGTACATGTTCACAGTAGGGGCGGGTTTTTTAAATAATTTCCATATCCTTATTTGTGGCAGCCACCACAATTAAAACATCTGCAGCCACAAACAGATTCTCTGCTTTTTTCATTAGGATTTTAGGATATTATATGCATTTGATTATTTATATCACCCCACTGTTGAAGCACAGAGCACACTCAGGGCAGACACGGAGCAGTGAAACATCAGGCACATTGAAAGTGAAACATAGTTCATTCTGCTAAGCCTAAAAGTTTGCATTCACTTGCAGCAGCCGTTCCTCTCTGATCTGATCAACAGAACAGCTCAAAAGATCATTTATCCACCCCACAAGTCACAAACTGCTGCTGAGGGAAAAATAACTTATGGAGAGTTCTGCCTGTGCTGCGTTCATGGACCCACAAAAACCTCTTAATTTAGAGAGGGGAAACAAAATGATAAAAAGGGACACCCAGGCATTTAAAAGAAAGGAAAGAGGGACAAAAAAGAAAGGTGCCTCCGCCCCTCCACACACACACTTCGCCAGCTAATGCCCCACATACACTCTAATTCTTCGGGAAACACCGAACCATAAATTCAAAGTTAACATAAGAAATAGAAAATAATAAATAGTTTAGAAGCAGCACTTAATGACTGTCTGACAACCATTTCAGTCATGGTCAGTTCAATGTTTGCCCGGTTAGTACAAGCTAACACAGCAGCAGCGGCTAACATCTGACATCAAGTCTTAAATGGTTGCAACCAGCTCACACCAACAACAAAACTGCTAGACTCTGTTAAACCAGCTTAAAACTGTAAGTAGTATTAGCTGTGTGATGCTAACAGTTAGCCCTGTCATTGTGTGTGTGTTTGGGTTCTCACCAAATGTCACTGGCATGGAGCTCACACTCCTGCAGAAGTATTCTTATGATAGACAAAGAAAGAGCAATCAGCGGGGCAATGAGGCACTGAGCAAAGCAATAAAGCGTAATACGATTCTGCCCATTTTAAATATTAATTTTTAAAAAATGGTAAATGTTTATGAGTTGGATATTGGGTAAAAATGTAACTTACTAAAGTAAAGCATTTACTGAACAATATTTTACAGCGCATTGACTGATAACAAATTTGCAATACTGTACATGCGCACCAGGGGAAAAAAGCTCATGCTTTTTTATTGAAAGCACAACACACTAACTGGATTTAATACTTAAGAGGACAATTTAAAAGCAATATCTCCTTTCAAATAAGCATTCTCATCATTTCGTTGTGATGGTAGCAATTTCAAACATTCCTTTACCTAAAAGACTTTTCACTTTTCACAAAATGATTACACTTTATTTGCGATAGCAATCAGAACTCCACAGGGATCTTAGTAGCAACAAAGACCCTGCTTTGACCATTTTTTATTTTTTTTTGTAGCTGTTGCAATTTTGAAACCACTCTTCCAGGTTTAAAGCGATTTCAGTGCTCTACTGGCTAGTAGTTATGGACGTGGGTTGAACATTAAAAAACACAAGGCAGCTTTTTTCCCTAAGGAAAAGAAAATTACTTCTGAGCACAAAGGGAATGCATCAGTGGCATGGCATACTGCCTAGTTTGTTATAATTACAAGCAAAAGCAGTTCTGAATAGGCATCTTAATGACCAAACAAATTGTTGCATATTTCAAACCCATCTGGATAATTTTCTTAGGGGAAATGTAATTGCTGTTCAGAAATGGTGAATGCTATCTTTGTTGTGGTGAGTGTATGCACACAAAAACAGCACCTGAGATGATGCATAATGCCACTTCCTCTGCTGCCAATGAATTGTCATTCTGTCAGGTTTCATATAATTCAGGTGCCGCCGTCTGCCTGTCAGTCAATTAGACCTGTAATAGTCTATTAAAGCTTGGTTTGAGAACTGAGCTTACTCGTGTGGTATTGCATTTTTACAACCGTCATGATGATATTTTCGCATTGAATGACAAATATAAACCAGGGGGTCAATCATAAAAAGTGTGTTCAATGGAGTCCAACGGTTGGACTATGTAGCTTTATCCACTGCCCAACATGTTGTGCTGTAGTTGGCTTTAGGACTGCAGCACCTCACCACCTCAACTACAGATTTCTTTAATTAGTATTTGGCTCCATCTCCTGGAAGTCTAAAATCACAACACACAGACGTTGCAGTACCTCCATATTTGCCATCATTCTTACTGATTAATCTTGACAATTAGATAAAGGCTTCTGGATCATGAACGAATATAGAAATGGCAAGAATCAAACAATGCTAGAAGAACACTATGTTACATTTATTTTTAGTGAAATCAGAACTACAAACATGTCAACCAGCAGATTAATTTGCAAGAAAATCTATGAGTATTAAAAAAGAACTATACTGTGTCAATTTGACTGGACAGTTAGGGCTTGACTAAGTATGTAAATCACACAGTCTTAGGGTATGTGTTTCACATCTGTAGTCTTTAACATAGTCACATTGTTTATGGGCCTCTGTGGTTTGATGTCCTTGGGTGGCCATCAACAGAGGGCAGCAGAGATCTTTAAACAGTCAGCTGGAAGCTATACCAGAGGTTTTGCTGCAACACTCACACTCCCTTGCACTACACTACAGCATCTCAAACGATCTAAATTATTTTTTAACAGATTGCAATTTCATCCAAATTTTGCACTCCCAAAAATGCACAACACAGGAATTAAAATATAACTTAAAATGACTGATGGCCCGTTCACATATGCAATCAGCTGGTAAGGATATTGTTATTTTTTAATCTATATGCAAAACTCATCATCCGGCTTTACTTTTAAAAGGTAAAATACATTACAAATTGAGACTTCAGGCTTCTTCAGTGGCGGTTAGATGGCATGAGGAATATTATAACATTAATGTACCTTAAAGTTACAGTTGGTTCTTCTTATTGAACTAAATTTTTGTCATATTTGCTGCAACTGTCACTACGGCCACACAGTGCAACATGAGACAGATAGTCTAGTCTCTATCTCAGCTTTCAATCACTGCTCATGATCTGCAGTCAAACTGTCAAACTAGTCAGCTTTTTGCTCGACTGTTTAAAACATCATGGCCAGGTTACAATTTTTTTTTTTCATTTAACAGCTTAACAGTGCACTAAGGGTGCTTTCACACCTGCCCTGTTTGGTTCTGTTCAGTCAAACTGAAGTTCATTTGCCCAGTAAGTGCAGCTCATTTGGGCAGGTGTGAACACAGTAATCACACTCTGGTGCACACCAAAACAACCAAACAACCAGACTGAGACCTTCTTGAAGAGGTGGTCTCGGCCCGATTAGGAATGAACTCTTTGTGTGTGGTGAGAACGTGTTTAGACCTCGATCCGAACCAACTGCAGTCTAATTACGCATTGTTTGGGTTAAACAAGCCTGAGCATGTTACAGTCCTTGGGGATTATCAATGTGCGCCTCCCCCTGTGCTGCCTTGATATGTGCATTTGGTGCACCCAGTGCATAGAAACATTGTTTTCTAGTTGGAGTCACGCCTCGTTTTCAAACTGTATGGTTTGCCTAAAGAGAAAAATGGAAGCAATATAGCAAGCGATGACCAGCGCTAAAATAAACCTGCATAGCTGTCCCTCCATTGTGACATTAGAAAGTATTGCATTTATCATGCAAGTGTACTCCGTAAGGAAATTCTGACCAATCAAGAGCAGCTTTCTTGCACAAGGCATTTTATCTGGTCCGCTTGTAAATGCTGCTGTGAGAGCACGAACCAACTCTTGGCAGTTATGCAACTTTGTAACAAAATTAGTTCCTGATTGGGACCAAAGCAAGTGAACTCTAGGTCTGAAAGCAGCCTAAAACATGTTTCTAAAAACTGAGGTGAGGAAAAAGGCAATGCAGTAACAAAATCCTGATTCATATTTGATCAGCGCTGCTTAGTGATCATCATGATTGACAGCTGCGTTAGAAACTCCTCGCCTGTGATTGGTTATTTTTGTTTAGGTGCAGTGAATTCTTGCAAGGCCATTAGAAGCACTAAAAGGAGACAGATGAACACGATTTTTTTCACAGACTATCCGTCTGTACTAATAAGTGCATATTCTGACGGTTTCAGCGGATATAAACGTTATCAACTGCTTCTTCAAAAATCACAAATCAAAGATTTATAGAAAAATAAATAGAGTTCAATTAGTTAGATTTAACAAGAAAAAAGACCTGTCATTTTTATTTAAAGATGGGTCTCTGTAGAAGAATAGTTGAATGCTGTCGTAGAATCCAAACTGGATTAGTTGAAAATGGCTAATGACTAGCTGTAATGAACCCATAAGAAATCATCACCAAACTCTGCAGCTCCCCTCAGCTCTACAGAGCGATTTGGCCTCTTTCAGCATTGTTTTGGTTTGTCAGCTATTCCTTGACGTGGAACATTTGTCTGGCAACCAGCTGTTAATTGTCACTTTTTTTACTGAGTTTCTCATGCAGATTAAACAGACAAGATATGCCATGTTAATTCCTGATGGGAGCCAGTTTTTGTGGCGTTTGAATAGAGCCAGACTAAATAATCCTCAGTGTTCCCAGTCTTTATGCAAAGCTAAGTTAACTGTTTCCTGGCTAAAGCTATATATGTTTATTTCACACTGATGCTGTTTATCCAGTTGTACATTAAGCAGTTCCAAAACATATGCATTTTCGCGACCTGGGCAGCTCAATGGAATACAAAAGCAGAGTTCAAATGCACGTGCTTACCCATTGTCGCTAAGTTTTTAGTGCAAATGCATGTGTTCAGTAAGTACTGAGCATTTAACTGTAAAAGAGTTGTGTGAGAGTTTTTAAATGGACGTTTTGATATAGTTTTGCTGTTGTTAGATGTGTTCTCCCTTTATTTCAGTTCATCGAGAATTTTTTGCTGTTCTTGGAGTCTTTGTTCCCTGGGAGGCATGCAAGAAAAAACAATGTTTTCTCCATGAATTTAATGCAACACTGGGTGAGTAATTGATAAATAAATGATCATTTTGTGAACGTAGTATTCTTTCAAGGAAGGCTTCAGTTGCCAAGCAATGATAAAAACATTCCTACAACAAAAAGTGTTGAAATCTCTGCAACAGTTCTGAATGCTTTTTCATTAGGTGTGTTGTGTGAGTTGCATCATTCAGTGTTCACGATCATGGACATTCTATTTTCATGTTTCACAGATGAGATGCTGCCAAAACCACCCACCCTTTTTTGTGGATGATTACATTTCCTGATTTCAACTTGCTCTTGCTTTTATCTGCTCACAATGACAAACTCCAGACAATGACAATCCCCATCCCCATCACCTTTAAGATGTGGTAAATGTAATTGAGCCTCTCTGAATCCTCCTAGAAACCAGTCACTACTGCCCCATATTTAACCTCTTAATAACCAATTAAAATGAGCACACATGGGGTCCTTCCATCATTTTCAATCCCCAAAACTTTGTTAAGTAACAAAATCATGACAAATAATTTAGAAGCTGGCTTTTCATGAGACCGTAACTTGCAGTGATCTAGCCTACAAATGAGATGCTGCCATTTTACGCTCCATTAAGGGAATGCTTCAGTTACCAAACAATGATGAAACGTCCCCCATACAACATAAGGTGTTGAAATCAGCGCAGCAGTTCTGGATGCCTTTTCATTAGGTGTGTCATATGAGTTGCATCATTCAGTGTTCATGATCATGGACATTTGTATTTTCATGTTCCACAAATGAGATGCTGCCAAAACCACACACCCTTGTGCGGATGATTACATTTCCTGATTTCGACTTATCCATGCTTTCACACCGCTTACAATGAAAAGCTTAAGACAATAGCCCCTTTTACACTGCATGTTCAAGGCAAGAATCACGCCATTATGCTGCCTTGCCCCGTCTCCGTTCTGTATAAAAGGTACAATCCCAGTATTAGGAGACAGTGTTGTCTCACCTTTAAGCATGCCACAGAGGTAGTGGCAACACAGAAACAACAACAGTGTAAAAGGGACGGCTGGCAGGACGACGATGTGCAGATGTAAAAGCAGCCAGAAGCAGTTAGTGCCTA
Source organism: Epinephelus moara (assembly GCF_006386435.1). Classification (NCBI taxonomy): domain Eukaryota; kingdom Metazoa; phylum Chordata; class Actinopteri; order Perciformes; family Serranidae; genus Epinephelus; species Epinephelus moara. The sequence continues at coordinate 9,804,079 of NC_065516.1, forward strand.
ACTCTAGGGAAAAAAACAGCAGTGAAAATGTATGCAAAATGGGAAAACAACAAGGTAAGGGAGCTCTTTACCCTCTGAACAGAGGACGAGATGAGCTGCCATATAACAGAAACAGTAAATGATTGGTACTGCCATGTTAATGCCATTTTTATTGTTTAGAAAGCACTGCCAACATGTATGTTATGTGTCACACAAGATGTTGACTCTGTTTTGTTAAATGTCATGCCCGTCACGCCTCTTTTGCTTCCCTGATGCCGGCATACTGTCTTAAATCACACACTGGAGCAGCATGAGGCTGCTATTATTTGGTTCTGTGTAAAAATGTGAAGGTGGTGTTAAGAAGGGACTTCATAGTGGCCCTTTAGCACAATCTCTGTGTAAAAAGGGCTAATGAGCGCCCACTCTAGGGTTGCAACGATATGCGAGTTTTACTGTACGATAATCATCTCCGAAAATATTGCAGTTTCAGGGTATGAAGGTATTTCATAATTATATTATAATTCAGAACAACAAAGGTTGTTTTTTTTTTCAATTAAACACATGTTTAATTGAGACTTGAAGCCATTTTTTTAATTGAAGTATTTGTGAGAATATACCCCTGCAACCCTTGCCCTTTCCTATCAGAATACATGGGCATTAAACCTTTTTATGTAAAGATGTGGAAAATGTAATCCAACCTCTCTGAATCTTTAGAGAAACCAATCACTATGGCCCCATATTTAAACCCGTAATAACCAAATTAATTCAGCACACATGGGATCCTTTCATCATTTTCAATCCCCGAAACTTTGCAACATTATGAAATCATGACAAATAATTTGCAGCAGGTCATTCATGGCACCATAACTTGCAGTGATCTAGCCTGCACCTCCATGAATTCATGCTCCATTACGGGAATGCTTCAGTTACCAAACAATGATGAAACCTCTCCCGTACAACATAAGGTGTTGAAATCAGGGCAACAGTTTTGGAAGCCTTTTCATTAGGTGTGTCATGTGAGTTGCATCATTCAGTGTTCATGATCATGGACATTCTATTTTCATGTTTCACAAATGAGATGCTGCCAAAACCATACACCTTTGTGCAGATGATTACATTTCCTGATTTGAACTCGCTCTTGCTTTCACCCCGCTTACAATGAAAAACTAAAGATAGTGACAACTCCCATCAAAAAATATGGGCATGAAACCTTTTACGTGTGGTAAATTTAATCCAGCCTCACGGATTCTGCATAGAAACCCATGACTTCTGCCCCATAGTTCAAACCAAAATAAATGAGCACATGTGGGACCCTTCCATCCTTTCCAATCCATAAAACTTTGCACAATAACAAAATCATGATGAACACAATGGTTCTGCACAGAACAAAGCACATTAGGAATGGCCACTGGGATTTTTCTATGTGTATTTTGCAGCGCCAGCACTTGACAGATTACAAAATGTTCATACCACCCCCTTTAGATAATCTCTGACTGCAGCCTCTAGCTTTTGTGTATGGAGTGTGTTCCAGAGGTCAGCTCTGATCTCATCTTCTATTTTCTACGTTCGTTAAGCTCCATTCTGCTAAGCGTGTCCAAATAGGGTAATTCTGTGTTCAATTAAGCAGGGCAGACACAGGACATTCAACACAATGTCAATGAGATGCCACTATGAGTGAGCTATCAATTTGATAGACAGTCAGAGAGGTGGATAATAAGCTGTTGTATGTCCCCTGATTCTGCACCACCCAAGGCCATCCCTACAATTGAATTACACCGGTGCCTTGGTAAGTCACAGCTGATAGGGCCTCATGCATTGCAAAAAGCCACCTTGCAGTGACTGACTGACTGACTGTGTTGTATAATTGTGCGGTTGTCTGTAGCTATCATGGCACTGTCTTCCTACCAGCCACGGCCATGAAGCCGGTATAAAGAGACCCACTAGGCCACACAAAGCACTGCAGTTGTCCTTAGGCAAGTGGCCAGTGAGAGAGAGAGAAGAAGAGAGAGAAGGAAAGGGAGAGGGAGAGAGAAGTAAAGTAGGGAATTAGGGGGATGGGGTGATTCTGCTATGCACAGCGAGCCAAATATCCCTGGGCCACGAGCCAAGTGGCCAGTCACAAGGATGGCGTGCCAAGAGAATGCCATCCGGCCAGGTTGCACAGCCAGATAAAAAGCTCCGCGGGTTGCCTGTAGCTCAACACAGACACCCCATGATACAACAGTCTCTTCTCTTCTCACTAACTAGCATCTTGCCATAGAGCAGTTCACAGCAATGCACATGTGCTAGAATCACTGAAAAGAAAACCCGACAAAACAAAAAACAGAGCATTGCTATGATCTTGAGATAACTCTGTCCAGGTGTTAAAAAAAATGAGTTTATCCCAGGGTTGCCCAAAAGAGAGATGAGATTCAAAGCTTTGATTTTGTGTAGTCACAAAGCCCGGAGCAGATGCACTGACATACCTTTTGTTGGGCTTTGCTAGTGAGCCTCTGAACAAAAGTTCCTTGGGGTGTTCAGCATCTACCTACTGTATCTCAAAAGATACAGTAGAGAGGTGGGTAAAATAGTTTGGAAAACTTTCAATAGTGCTCAAGGTTCATGATTCAATAGGTTGACGGCAGCAGACTAGAATAATGGTTAGAAAAGTCTGTCTTCTCATCCAACATCCTGCAAGGTCAACGTAACTGTGATATGACTGCAACTAGCAATTATTTTTGCGATTAATTACTCTGGATTTATTTATTTTTTGTTAATTATTCAAATACCGTGTTTATTCCATGAAAAGTTTAAAAAGTGACCACCTTAATTTCCCAGAACACAAGGTGTCTTCAAATTGCTATTTTTTTCCAACCAATAGTCCAAAACACGAAAGAGATTTCCAAAGCTTTCACAAGTAAATGGTTTAATTGAGCTAATTAGGCTGTTATTACACAGCATTGGAACAGTACAGAGTAGGGGAGACCGGGGTAAGATGAGCCACTTTTCATATTCAGGATCTCTACATCAAGGCTATTATAGTTTTGTTGCTAACTAATATATGTGCATATATTTAAGGATGTTGTGCATCCCTACAAACAAACAGAATGAGTGTAAACATAACTGTTTTGATAATATAGCATGTCCAAAAAAAGTGGTCTTGTGGCACAACTTACCCTGTGTCTGGGGTAAATTGAGCATAGGAGTGGGGTAAATTGAGCCATCTCCCTCCTTCCCTCCCCCCGCCTCCCTCCTACCCCCCTTCCCCTCACCTCACCTTCTCTCCTCCCCCTTTCTCCCTCCCTGGGTTAAGATATTCCACAGTTATACATGTCTGTACTGAATTAAATAAGACGCTTCTTCAAATCCATGTGTATTTTTATTTATAATACACAATTCACCAATACACAATTACCCTCCCTCCTTCCATCCATATCCCACCTGCCCCTTTACGCAATATCCCACCCAGATAGCACACATACATCTGGCCGACGTCGGCCCGATGTATCAAGTTTACATCGTTAAGACGTAGCAGGGAGAGCGTTTGCTCATTGCCAAGACGTCGCTGAGACGTTGGCCTTTAATCGAAAATGACAACCACGCGACGTTCAAACGATCAATAAAAAGCTGCGCTCAGTAGGCGCTCCTTCATTAATATTCATATGCTTCGTTAATTACGACCTTTATTCATTTAGGTCGGACCTTTCAAACTACAAATATTTCACCATCCAATGTGAGAAATCAGTGCTAACATTCAAAAATAGCTGACTGTTACCCTATTTCATGTGTAAGTATGCACAGTGAAGAGACAAAAGTCAATTTGACAAACTTTATTTTCAAATTTCCACAAACAATATCTGACGGCCAGTCCGCTTCTCCTGGCAGCCTGCAAGACACAGAAAAGCTGATGAGCACATAACTTCAAGAAACAAATCCCAACTTCACCACTGTATTTTTTTTTTAGCATTTCAGCTGTCTTTTAGCCAGATTGAAGGCTTTGTGTCCGTCACTCTGCTTAATTTAGTGTTGAAACGGTTAAATAACGGGATCCGTTAACTCCGTTAACTGTTAA